>NC_045600.1:52384529-52696612 GCF_009762305.2 Zalophus californianus
CTTGTTACTAGTAAAGGTGTCATTGGCAAGAGGATTATATTCATTCCTGGGAGCACTAAATATTGAGCTAACATCTTCCATTTGTAAGTAAGATTTAATTTCCAATTCATAGCTGCATTCTCCCTAGAAAGAAGGAAAATGAAAAAAAATCACAAGAAATAAGAGCCATTACTAAGAGATGAGTTCTACTTTATGTTATTTTCTAAACAATATTATATTACTCAAATGATTACTCAAAATCAAATGATTTTCTAACTTAAAAATTATTCTTTTTAAAAAATTTATTTATTTTAGAGAGAGAGAGAGAGAGCAAGCACGAGCACATATGAGAGGGGGAGGGGCAGAGGGAGAGAGAGAATCCCAAGCAGACTCTGTGCTGAGTGGGGAGCCCGTAAGGGGGACCTATCTCATGACCCTGAGATCACAACCTGAGCCAAAACCAAGAGTCAGATGCTTAACCAGCTGAGCCACCCAGGTGCCCCTAACTTAAAAATTATTCAAATAAATCAAACAAAATTATAAATGGCACTAGTGTAATTATCATAAATTATCTTTAATCAGTTAATATTTTTGTATCCTCAGAACTTAATACATGAAAGACCCATGATAACTATTTGCAGAAAGAACAAATTTAATAAATACATAAAATAAGATTATAGGGGTGCCTGGATGGCTCAGTTAGTTGAGCAACAAACTCTTGGTTTCAGCTGAGGTCATGATCTCAGGGTCCTGAGATCGAGCCCTGCATCAGGCTCTGAGCTCAGCAGGGAGTCTACTTCTCCTCTCCCTCTCCTCCTCCCCCCCAACTTGCACTCATACTCTCTCAAATAAATAAATCTTCAAAAATAAATATTATAGGCACTAAGTTCTTCACTTCTAACATTTAATTGAATAACTATTCTAATTTCATAAAAATAGATATTCAGTAACCAATATATATAAATGAAAACTACACACACGTGTTAAATTTACCCTCTTGATAAGGGTAAGAACTAAGAATAACTTTTGGAACATCTGAAATAAGTGTACCTGTAAATCCATTAGGCTGTAGGCTGAAATATACTATTTTTAACAAATTTTCCAACAAAGAACTCTTTCAGTAAATTTCTTTCTTTTCTTTTTTGTTTTTTTTAAGATTTATTTATTTATTTGAGGGAGAGAGACTGGGGGTGGGGGCAGAGGCAGAGGGAGAGTCTTAAGCAGACTCTGTACTGAGCACAGAGCCTGGTGTGGAGTTGATTTCACAACCCTGAGATCATGACCTGAGCTGAAACCAAGAGTCAGGCACTTAACCAGCTGTACCACCCAGGCACCAAAGGAACTCTTACAGTAAATTTCTAAAGTGTACTTATCACTAAATCTAAAACTATAGTCCCCCCAACTCCTGACCTACCCTCCTCTCTTCCCGTTGAGTGGCTACTTTAGTCAGGATTCCTCTACTATTCAGGGACTTAAACAGTTAACTCTCTAATTTTTGAACAATAAATAATAAATACAATAAATATTAATTTGAGAAGGTTGTCTCCCTGCTAGTGTATATGCTCCCCACAGACAGAATATTTCATCTGTCTTCTTCACTGATGTACCACAGGGCCTGGAATAGAAGAAGACATACAGAAGGCGCTAAATAAATATGTGTTAATTTGATAGCATAGGTTTTGCTGAGATCCACAACTAATTACTCTATTTATATGTATTCATGAATAATAGCTAATAATAAAAATAGCAGTTACAATCTATTGAGTGTGCCTGTTACTGTTCTAAATGCTCTACACATATTAACTCATTTAATCCTCCCAACAACCCTATGAAGAAAGTATTATCATTATTCCCATTTTACAGAGAAACGGAGGCCCAAAGAGGTTAACTTGTATGATTAGTAAGAGGTAGACCTGGGTTTCTAACCCAGGAATTTTGGATTTCATAATCAGAGTAGGTTCATCATTCTGATTCTCCCAAGGAAGAATAATCAAGTAGCTTCTCAAGGAATCAATAATTCCCTAAACTACCACCAGGATATAAAAGACGTACCAAATGACCAATGTGATGGAGAATATTTCAATAAATCCAATCTAGCAAGAATGCTAAATTGGCTTTACTAATGGTTTATATAAATCATTAAGTATATTAAAATTTTACTCTGGTTTATCTATATTGACAGATGATATTCTTCTAATTAAGTCTACTTCTTCACCTAAGGCAGAAAGCTGGTTCCCTACTGAGTCACAAGAAACTTTATAAAAAAACCAAAATATTCTAATATAATTCCTTATATTACATTCTTGTTTCTTATAATAATGATTTCAAATTAAGAAAAGGGGTGCCTGGTGGCTCAGTCAGTAAAGCAACCAGCTCTTGATCTCTGCTCAGGTTGTGGTATCAAGCCCCGAGCCAGATTCTGTGTTCCGTGGGGAGTCTGCTTAAGATTCTCTCTCTCCCCTCTCCCCCTCCTCCTCCCCCCAACTTGCCCACGTGCTCTCTCTCAAATAAATAATTCATAAAATAATTAAGAATAAATATCAAGTATTCTTTTCACAATCATACCCAGCAAGAGAAAGTTGCAATAAAACCCTACCTCTTCATGTCTCATTCCTTCTATCATTTGCATAATGCTTATAAAATGGTGGCATCGATCTGAATGGTCAACTTGATACGTAGGAAAAGGATGATCCTGCCACACTCTCCATTCAGAAAGAGACAGTTGATGAATTCCAATGGTTGGTTCTTGAGTCTTGATTAATGATTTCAAAAATAATAAATATGATAAATATACATACTCAGAATTCATAAACTGATTAAAAAAACAATATACAGATAATAAGCCTAACATAAAAAATCGAATTCATTTGAGTATTTTCAACTAAAATCTCTGGAGGCTAAAGAAACTAATTTCATAAAGTACAAAAATGCCCTTTTAAATACATTTTGAAAGTAACTATTATTTGAGTTAGTACTTGGTTATATTCCTGTTTATACAGTTCCGTGTTAAGAGCAAATATTTAAGAAAATGTGTGGTTTCAAAAGTACTGTTGTGCTAGATTTATATCCTCATCTAATAAAGAGACATTCATAACCTCTCAGTGATAATGATCTTAATTTTTTCATGCTGCCGTTCCTTACTTTTCCCTGGTAGTAAATGCATATAAATTCTGAATAGCCGTATTTCAAACCCTATAAATCTTCTAAAAGGAATCTTTCCTGAGGTTGTTTTTCCAGCTCTCTAGGCATATATGTAACCTTTGATCAAATCTCTTGACTTTTATTAAGTTCACCAATAATTTGTTCATAATAAGAGAAATAATAACATCCAATTTAAAGTTCTACACAATCTCAAAAAGTTGTACAGAGATGCTCATGACAGCATAATTTTATGTTAGTAACACTGAAAAGAATTTGAAAACATAACAGGAAAATAAATAGTCAAGCAAACCATGGTATAATGCAAAATAACATCAATCATGTAAAGGATGCCTATGTGGAAATGCTCGTATAGTAGAAAGTAATGGGAAAAGAGCAGATATTATGTATATTATTACACTCAAGTAAAAATATATACACAATAAAGAATATAAGAAAATTAGTTCTAAACTTAGACTTTAATATTCTTTTTAAACTGTTACATTCTTAATTTTTTAAGCAACTTGACATTCTGATCATGAACACTCTCTCTACTCCCAAATCTACTGTATAATCATTATAAAGAGTATCTGAAAACATGTTCAACTTACTGTTGTGTTTTCCTCATTTTCTAAAGATAAAAACCGAACTTGAGGCAATGTTATTTCTTTAATTTCATCACTGTCTCTTAACCTATAACGCTTGTTCCATAATTTAAATTCTTCTGCTGATAAGAACCAATCTTTCTTTGAATTACTCTGCTTCATTCCTGTAAGTTGAAAAAGTAATTGAAAAGAAGTTTAAAAAAATCTGCTAAGCAAACACAAAATATGCAACATCAACTCAAACTCTCCACCTGTTTATATCTATTCATCTTTACTAAACCACTGATTCTATTCCTTAAAACCAGTATTTTTCACATAATCATCCTGGTTATCACTTTTCTCACCTCTTTGAAAGTACTAGTACAGCCTCCTGTTCAGGAGCTAACTTTCCATAATGACTTCATTAATGTAACAGAGCCAGGTAGGTAGGCTCTCAATCCTGGTTTCTTTTGGACTCTCTCCATGTTGTATCTAAGACCTGGCACAAAAGAGTCAAAAAAACTTACAAATGAAAACTGGTATGATTCTATTATTGTTATCTGAAAGATTATTTGAAGCTTGGTTGGGGGTGGGGGAAGACGTCAAGACTAAAAAGGATTTTTAACTTAAGTCTTAAATGGGGGGGGTAGAGGTAGATAGAAAAGACCTACTGCTTTAAAAAATGACAATAATATACTTTTTAAAAAAATTATATTAAATTAACCCTTTCTAATTTCCATAATCTCTATAGAGGAAAATAATCAGCAAACTGAAAAAGGGTAAATAGTATAAAGTAGTAACTCTGGTCTAATACAGATGAGGACAGAAAAAAAAATCAGAAAGACAACTGAATTAGGAATCAGGAAACTTCTGTCTTAGCTATTTCCAAACATAAGAATATGCTTTTGTAAAATAAAGGGTTTGAACTAAGTGATCTTTCAGGATCCTCTTAGATCTAACAATCTGAGACTTTTTTAAAATAGGAAAGCATTCCTCTCTTTTAGTCACTTTAAGTAAGTTCAGATCTCTAAGCCCAGATGAATTATGCTAATTTACAGAAGATTACATTTATATATGCAACCTTAGCAAGATGAATCCCTAACACTTGAAAAATCAAGGAGAATGGGAAAAAAAGCACAAAAAATAAACATGAGCCAATATTGTCTCAATTAAAAAAAAAAAACAGGTTCTCAAATTTTACTAAAGAAATATGTCATCCATCTCTAGTTACATTTAAGAAACAATTATGAAACATATGGCTAATTTTAACATTTATAAAAATATAATGATCACTAAGAATCATCTATACAAACTTTAATCAAGTTAAATAAATAAATTCAAAAGAATCCAAAATACAGTTGACCCTTAAACAATGCAGGGGTCAGGGGTACCAAGCCCCTAGCTGAAAATCAGCAGTTAACTTTTGGCTCCCCAAAAACTTAAGTACTATAACCTTCTCTTGTTTGGAAGCCTTACTGATAACATAGACAGTCATTTAACACATATGTTTTGTATGTTTTATGTATTATTTACCATGTTCTTATAATAAAAGTAGAAAAAATATTAAGAAAGTCATAAGAGAAAGTACCCTTACAGTACTGAACTGTATTTGTAAATTTGAAAAAAATTGCATAGGATTGGTCCTACACAGTTCAGATCAGTATTGTTCAAGAATCAACTGTACATAAAATCTTTTCACTTTAACCAAAGATTTGGCAAAATGTTGTAAAATGACAGGCATATTCCTATTAAGTAGATTTGTATGAGGTTTAATAGGCATATCCAAAAAGCATTGATTTACAGCTCTGAGTTAAGGGAAATAACATTAACAAATTTAAGTGAATCCAAAGCAAGTGACTAGGAGGGAAAGGATCTTGAAACTTCATGGTATGAAAACCAGTGGAACCAACAGTTAAACTTGAGAGGTATTATATTCAAATACATAAAGAACTGCTACACAGGTAAACAACAGATCAAAACCATTTTTTATATCTAGAAGATAAAACTAAATCAGTGAGAAAAAGGTAGAAAGACAGATTTTTCAACATAAGAAAGAATCTTCTTCTATACAGCGTTTCTACATAGGGAATAAACCCTTATAATGAAATACAATTTCCATTAACAGATATTCAAGTTGAGGTTGAACATGCACTTAACAAGAACACTGAATGCAGACGAAAACCACAATGAAACACCACCTCCCACCTGTTAGGATGCCTACTATCAAAAGATCAAAACATAACAAGTGTTGGTGAGGATATGGAAAAATTAAAATCCCTATATACTGTTGGTGTGGTAGTAGAGAGGTGTAGCCATTAGAGAAAATGGCATGAAGGTTCCTCAAAAAATTAAAAATAGAAGTACCATAGGATCCAGCAATTACACTTCTAGGTATATATCCAAAAGAACTGCAATTAGGATCTCAAAGAGATATGTGTACCCCATGTATACTGTAGTAGTATTCACTATATGCAAGAGATGTAAGCAATCCAAATGTCTGACAGATGAATGGATACAAAAAATGTGGTGGGGTGCCTGAGTGGCTCAGTTGGTTAAGAGTCTGCCCTCAGCTTGAGTCATGATCTCGGGGTCCTGGGATAGAGCCCCACATCGAGCTCCCTGCTCAGTGGGGAGTATCCTTCTCCCTCTCCCTCTGCCCCTCCCCCCTGCTTGTGCACTCTCTCTCATATAAATAAATCTTTAAAAAAAAATGTGGCATGTACATACAATGGAATATTATTCTACCTTAAAAAAGAAATCCTACCATTTCCTATGAAGGAACCTATAGGAAATTATGCTAAGTGAAATAAGACAGTCATAGAAGCACACATACTGCATGATTCCACTTATAAGAGATACCTAAAATAATCAAACTCATACAAGCAGAGAATAGAATGGTGTTGCCAGGGGCTGGGTGGAGAGAAAAATGGAATTGTTGCTTGAAGTATCTAAAGTGCCAGTTACATAAGATGAATACATTCTAGAGATCTCTGTATAACATAGTGCTTATAGTTAACAAAATGACATTGTTCTTCTTAAAATATTATTAAAAAAATTGCTGCAGAAACCACTCCTATCTTGATAGGTAATTTGACCAGATGACCCCCAATGTTCCTTCCAAATCTTAAAATATATCTATAATGTTATGATTCTTTAAAAGCCTTAATTAAAGATTAAGTAAAATTTAAAAGAAAAAAATTTTAGTTTCTCATCTTCATAGTATTAAAATTTCAAGATATTTTCTTGATATCACCAAAATCTCTGTAGTTCTTAAAGTAGTAACACTCTCATTACTAGCTACACTCCCTGGCACCATAATTAAAAGAATTTGTTTTCTCTTCTGCAGAAAGGGAAAGAAACCATTCTGTCTCCTTTTCTTAAAGCAATTCCAGAGACACCTAATGTTTTTAAATCTTTTCTTTAACTCTTTGATGTTATATGCAAATCTCTGTAAAGTCTGAGCAAGCCTCTAGTTAGCGTTTCAACCATAGATGTTTTTCTTAAGGATGTAGGATCGCTCTCTGCAGTGTAAACATCAAGGAAGATAGTGTCCCTATCTCCCAGTCAACAGGGAAGTTTAGCCTAGGCACCATTCTCTTCACTATATGCATGCAAAGACAACAGAAGTCTTATTTCTTTGAATAAAGGCAACAAAGCTAACACAAATGGCTACCTCAATTACCAGGTGATTTGGGGATGAACTATGAAAGTATATACAGCAAAAGGTGCTATCCTCTCATAGGACAAGTTACTATTAATCTTGAGAATATCTATGTAAAGAATCATAACTGCCTGAAGGGATGTATAGGGTAGCATTTCCGTCTTTGTATTATCTTAGTGGATTGTTTACGATGCACACTATAATCTGATTCAGTGCTTATTCAATAATAAAAGTTTTCTTCCTTTTCTACATTTTGTAAAGAGGATTCTCTGGGTTGGTAGGACATTTTAATTTTCCCTCACTCTGTTCTGTCACTGTCTCCTTCCCTTTGCCACAGGAATAATCTCTTATTCTTTCCAACACCCATAACACCCTAGAATGTACACTGAGTTTCTCAAAAAGGAAACATATCAACATATGGCCTGCTAACAACAGGAAAAAAAAATACATGGCTCCAATGCAAAGTTTTTTATTTACCCTTCTTATAGGAAAAGTGAGAGGACTTCCGCTGCAAGTTCCAAGGCTTCTCTGGTTCATAGACACCACATGTGATGAACATTTTGTGTAATTCTGGATTGATTCCATCAGGAACCATTCGTGGACTTCCTTGGTGAAAATGAAGAACCTGCCTGTTACCTGAAATAGCTTTATAAATACTTCTTTTGTTGCACTGACTTTGATTATAAGTCTGCAAAGAAAAATGTCAAATTACATTATTTCTATAATAGTCACTTAGCCATAATAAGAAGTTATTATATTTGTTTGGATTTATTATAAACAGTAAATTAAACTCTGATCCACTTAAATACTGAGACTATCTGTTATCTTGAATTGAGACCCGTTCAATTAACTCTTGAAAATCAGTTCAAAATTTAGTATTATAAAAGCCTACTTTCATAACTATATCGCACAAAGGAAATCTACCTTTTATTTAGGATCTTTCTATTTTTGAATAAGGTGAATATTTATATATATTAAGTGTAAACTGCCTTTTTTTCTAATACTATTCCCGTATTCCAGCTTGTTACTTCATCTCTCTACACTTCAGCTTTCTTCACTGTATACAAGAAAAACATTATTCCCTGTACAGGATTAAATGAAATAATGCATCTGACGCACTTAGAACACTGCCCAGGAGAGTAGGTACTCATTAAATGTGGACCATTATGATTATTTTACAGATAAGAAAACTAACATATGAATACATAGGTTAAGTGGTTTGCCTAAGCTAACACAGTTAGAACCTAATTCCACATACTGATAGTACATAGATTTTTACAAGTTGCCAGATATTTAATTTATTGCAATCATTTTATAGATAAAATGAATGTTACATAATATGCTATAATCACATGAAAAGTATCAGGGGAAAAAGTCATTTTTCAGGATGATTTTTAAAGAGTCTATAAAACATTTTAAATCAATTTTTTATAACTGCCATAATTAATGAAAAAATCTTTAATATAAACCTACATATTTGCCCAAGGAAATGGTCCCACTGAGTTACAAGTTAGTTGATAACTTTAGTGTAACAAACAAAATAATATTAGGTATAACATCATAATTCAGGAAGGTCTGTCACTCAAGATTGTAGCAAAGTATGAATATAATTTAAGTTCCTTATCACTTTGTATGGCATCAACAAACTTTTCCATAAAGGGCCAGAAAGTAAATATTTTAGGTTTTGCAGGCCACATAATATCTCTGGCACATATTGTTGTTGATTGGTTGGTTGGTTGGGCAACTCTTTAAAATGTTAAACCATTCTCAGTTCACTGTATTTAAAATAAAAGAAAAAACTAAATTAAAAACAAGAAACAGGCTTAGAAGCACAGGGAAATAGTAAAACAAAATAGATATTGAGGGGCGCCTGGGGGCTCAGTTGGTTATGCATCTGCCTTCAGCTCAGGTCATGATCCTGGGGTCCTGGGATCGAGCCCCCTCCCCCCAGCCCTACCCCTTACGGTTCCCTGCTCAGCAGGGAGCCTGCTTCTCCTTCTCCCTGCTCCCAAAACTCGTGTTCTCTCTCTCCAATAAATAAATAAAATCTTAAAAAAAAAACTAAAGAACTTTCAAATATTTAAAAAAATAATACATATTGATTTCTGTATCTAAGTATCTTTAAATTACTACTGAAGTAGAAAAATGAATTTTATATGGATAAAAGTTAAAAATTCTCCTAATTACAAGAAAAGAATACTCAGAATCTACTACAAAGTAGGGGAAAAAAATCAACCACAATTTCCTACAGATTGTTTGGACTTTGAATGTTAACAGACTGATATTTACCTTAAGCTATATTTCTCAAATTTCAATTATCAAATCATGTTTCTACAAGTCCACTTACACGTTCCTCTCGTCCTTCGGCAAGGATAACAACAATTCTGCCTTGACGTTTGCGGCCAGTTCTACCCATTCGTTGTACAAGACGAATTGGGCTCTTCTGGGCATCAAAACATATTATAAGATCAACTTCTCCTATATCCAAACCTTCTTCACCAACACAAGTAGAAACCAATGTATTATAACCACCACTACGAAACTGTTTCACAACCTAAAATAAAAATGATTTAAAAATAACCAAATACAATTGTAAGAGACTTGTAGATCAAAGCACACTTTTTCCACTCACCCCAAAATGGTGAAATCAGATTACAAATCAGAATCCAGGATACTATGGAATAGGAAAAGTAGCAGCAAAATGGCAATTTAAACCAAAACAGACTGTGGGAAAATGCAAAGGGCAATCCTAATGTCTTTGCTTTCATAATGGTTGTGATGCCAAAAAGGTTTGCTTAGTTTACACATACATGAGAAACTCCAGGTATTATTTGTCACTAAAGGGCCATGGGCAGGTAAACAGCCCAGAGCAATTACTGCTAATCATATCCTAGACCTAAATTTATTGTTAGGTCTATCTAAAGTAAAATTTGTATTACTCCTAAAATTCCTATCTTACCTTCTATACTGCCATTCCAATGAAGGGTAACAGAATATGCCATCCCAAAATATGACTGTGGAAGTTTAGGACATGCTGCCCCAAAATATGCTGCTTTGATATACTGATTATTTTGAACTGTAGACACTTGAAAAACAGCAAAAGCAGGGAGAGGCTCTCCCCTTATCTGTCCAAAAACAGAAGGAACTCAATTGTCATAAACCCTCTCCCTGGGATTTTCATCAACCAGAAAAAATTGACTCATCACAGGAGAGGAGACTAAAAGCCATTCTTATAGCCAGACAAACTTGGTTATAAACTATCACACCCTTCTATTCTTCTAAGGGCCCATTCATCTTTCCCAAAAATCAATTACTCTCTGTCCTAAGAAGCCTATATTCCTCCTCTCCTTTCCCTATTAATATGGTACTTAAGTTGATTCTAAGCCTCCTTAGGAAGTTACTCATTTTTACCGGCATATCTCCCATGTATAACATAAAGTATACATGTTAATAAACTTCATGATTTATATATTTGACTGTTTATTCAATATCTCTCTGCTTGATGTTTAAAACAATGCTACTCAGGGGCACCTGGGTGGCTCAGTTGGTTAAATGTCTGCCTTCAACTCAGGTCATAATCCCCAGGTCCTGGGATCAAGTCTGGCATCAGGCTCCCTGCTCAGCAGGGAGTCTGCTTCTCCCTCTCCCTCTGCCCCTCGCCCCTGCTCGTGCTCGCTTGCGCTCTCTCTCTTTCAAGTAAATAAAAATCTTACTAAGATAAAAAAAAATTAAAAAATAAAACAAAGATACTCAAAGTGTAGATCACAAACTGTTTATTACTGGTGTGGTTCACAATCTGTTTATTACTAGCCAACAACAGTAACATAAATACAAAAATTAAGAGTAGGTGTTTAGAAACTTGACAGAGCAATACTATGTTTGTTGGCTTTAATAAGAAGAAATTTGGCCATGAACATTGTTTTCATTAATTTTACTTTTTTATTAATTATTATTGTGATATTCAAAAGTATCTGTCTGTGACATACTAAGAGAAAATAAACTAGTCCTCTGTCAATTTTCATAGTCAGAAAACACTAATCTCATAGACATGCCAAAGTTAACTCATCCAGAACCAAACTCCTGATATTTCTCTCCAAAACCTGCTCTTCCTGCAGTCTTATCTATCTTCATTAGTAGCAGCTCTTTTCAGTTTTTTTCAGGCCAAATTCCTGGAGTCATCCTTGGAGTCAGCCTTCACACTCCTCAATCTCATACCCCACTCTAATATGCGAATAAATCCCCTCAGCTTGACCTTCAAAATATATCCAGAATCCAACCATTTCTCACAACTTTCCCTGCTACCACTCTCGTCTAAGCCACCATCAGCTTTAACTTGGTATCACAATAAGACTTCCACTTGGTCTTCCTATTTGCACCCTTAGTCCCCTATACTTTATTAAGATAGCAACCGGTGTGATTTTTTTTTTTTTTAATATAAACTAGGTCATGACCCTCCTCTGCTTCAAACTCTCCAAGGGCTTCTTTTCCCATCTCACCCAGAGTACAAGCCAAAGTTATTAAAATGGAAACACCCCACTTACATCACCAGACAGATCATCTAAACAGAATATAAAAAAGGAAGTGGCTTTGAATGACACACTGGACCAGATGGAATTAACAAACATATTCAGAACATTCTGTCCTAAAACAACAGTATACACATTCGTTTCAAGTGCCCACAGAACATTCTCCAGAACAAATCACATATTAGATCACAAAAGAGGCCTCAAACAGGGGTGCCCAGGTGGTTCAGTTGGTTAAGCATCTGCCTTTGGCTCAGGTCATGATCCCAGTGTCCTGGGAATCAGCCCCACATCAGGCTCCCTGCTCAGCAGGGAGTCTGCTTCTCCCTCGCCCCCGCCCCTCCCCCCCCACCAATCATGATCTCTCTGGCTCTCTTTTCTCTCTCAAATAAATAAATAAAATCTTTTTAAAAAAAGAGAGAGAGACCTCAACAAATACAAAAAGACTGAAATCACAACATGCACCTTTTCTGACCACAATGCTGAAACCAGAAGTCAACCACAAGAAAAAATTTGGAAAGACCACAAATACATGGAGGTTAAACAACATGCTATTAAACAATGAATGGGACAACCAGGAAATCAAAGAAATAAAAAAAAAATACATGGAAACAAATGAAAATGAAAACACAATGAACGGTCTAAAATCGTCAGGATGCAGCAAAAGTAGTCATAAAAGAGAAGTATATAGCAATACAGCCCTATCTCAAAAAGCAAGAAAAAAATCTCATATAAATAACCTAACCTTACACCTAAAGGAGCTAGAAAAATAACAACAAAAGAAGCCTAAAGCCAGCAGGAGGAAGGAAATAATAAAGATTAGAGCAGAAATAAATGATATAGAAACTAAAATAAACAACAGATCAATGAAAACAGGAGCTGGTTCTTTGAAAGAAAAAAAAAATCAATAAAATTAGTGATAAACCTCTAGCCAGACTTATCAAAAAGAAGAGAGAAAGGACCCAAATAAATCATGAATAGAAGAGGAGAAATAACAACCAACACCACAGAAATATGATTACAAGAGAGTATTATGCAAAACCATATGCCAACAAACTGGACAACTTGGAAGAAATGGATAAATTCCTAGAAACATAAATTAGCAAAACTGAAACAGGAAGAAAGAAAAACTTGAACAGACTGATAACCTGCAAAGAAACTGAATCAGTAATAAAAAATCTCCCAAGATACAAAAGTTCAGGGCCAGATGGCTTCACAGGCAAATTCTACCAAACATTTAAAGAAGAGTGAATACCTATTCTTCTCAAACTATTCCAAAAAATAGAAAAGTAAGGAAAACCTCCAAATTCATTCTATGAGGCCAGCATTACCCTGATACTAAAACCAGATAAAGACTCCACTAAAAAAGAGAACGGGCCAATATCCCTGACGAACATGGATGCAAAAATTCTGAATAAAATACTAGCAAACCAAATCCAAAAATACATTAAAAAACATCATTCACCACGACCAAGTGGGGTTTATTCCTGAGTTGCAAGGGTGTTTCAATATTCACAAGTCAATCAACATGATACACCACACTAATGAAAGAAAGGAAAGGAACCATATGATCCATTCAATAGATGCAGAAAAGGCATTTGATAAAGTAGACAAAGTACAACATCCATTGATGATAAAAAACCCTCAACAACATAGGTTTAGAGGGAACATACCTCAACATAATAAATGCCATCTACAAAAAACCCATAGCTAATATTATCCTCAATGGGGAAAAAATTAAGAGCTTTTCCTCTATGGTTAGGAACAAGACAGGGATGTCCACTCTCGCCTCTGTTATTTAACATATTATTGGAAATACTAGCCTCAGCAATCAGACATCTAACAACAACAACAAAAAATAAAAGGCATCCAAATTGGGAAAGGAAGAAGTCAAAACTTAAACTACTTGCAGAGAACATGACAGTTTATACAGAAATGCCAAAGACTGCACCAAAAAACTGCTAGAACTGATAAATTCAGTAAAGTTGTAGGATACAAAAATCAATGTACAGAAATCTGTTGCATTTCCATATACCAATAATGAAGCAGCAAAAAGAGAAATTAAGAATCAGTCCCATTTACAACTGCAGCAAAAACCGTAAGATACCTAAGAATAAATCTAACCAAAGAGGTGAAAAGAATGGGGCACCTGGGTGGTTCAGTCGTTAAGCATCTGCCTTCAGCTCAGGTCATGATCCCAGGACCCACATGGGGCTCCCTGCTCGGCAGGAAGCCTGCTTCTCCCTCTCCGACTCCCCCTCCCCCTCCTTGTGTTCCCTCTCTCACTGTCTCTCTCTCTGTCAAATAAATAAATAAAATCTTCAAAGAGGTGAAAAGAAAACCTGTACTCTGAAAACTATAAAACACTAATGAAAGAAACTGAAGCTGACACAAAGAAATAGAAAAACATTCCATGCTCACGGATTAGAAGAACAAAGATTATTAAAATTGTCTACACTACCCAAAGCAATCTACACATTTAATGCAATCCCTATAAAAATACCAATAGCATTTTTCACAGAGCTAAAACAAACAACCCTACAATTTGTATGGAACCATAAAAGACCCCAAATAGCCAAAGCAATCCTGAAAAAGAAAAGCAAAGTTGGAGGCATCACAATTCCAAGTTATATTACAAAGCTGCAGTGATCAAAACAGTATGGTACTGGCACAAAAACAGACAAGAGATTAATAGAACAGAATAGAAAACCCAGAAATAAACCCACAACTATATGGTCAATTAGTATTTGACAAAGCAGGAAAGAATATCCAATGGGAAAAAGAAATGGATGCATTCCAAGAGATATATCAATGACCAAAACTGAACCAGGAAGAAATAGAAAACCTGAACAGACCTATAACTACTAAGGAAATTGAAGCAGTAATTAAAAATCTCCCAACAAACAAAAGCCCAGGGCCAGACAGCTTCCCAGGGGAATTCTACCAAACATTTAAAGAAGAGTTAATACCTATTCTTCTGAAACTGTTCCAAAAAATAGAAATGGAAGAAAAATCTTCCAAACTCGTTTTATGAGGCCACCATTACCTTGATCACATAAACCAGACAAAGACCCCATCAAAAAGGACAATTACAGACCAATATCCTTGATGAACATGGATGCAAAAATTCTCACCAAAATACTAGCCAATAGGATCTAATAGTACATTAAAAGGATTATTCACCACAACCAAGTGGGATTTATCCCTGGGCTGCAAGGTTGGTTCAATATCCGCCAATCAATGTGATACAATACATTAATAAAAGAAAGAACAAGAACCACATGATCTTCTCAATACATGCAGAAAAAGCATTTGACAAAGTACAGCATCCTTTCTTGATCAAAACTCTTCAGAGTATAGGGATAGAGGGTACATACCTCAATACCATAAAAGCCATCTATGAAAAACCCACAGCGAATATCATTCTCAGTGGGGAAAAACTGAGAGCTTTCGCCCTAAGGTCAGGAACGCGGCAGGGATGTCCACTATCACCACTGCTATTCAACATAGTATTAGAAGTCCTAGTCACAGCAATCAGACAACAAAAAGAAATAAAAGGCATACTAATCGGCAAAGAAGTCGTCGAACTCTCACTGTATGCAGATGATATGATACTTTATGTGGAAAACCCAAAAGACTCCACCCCAAAACTGCTAGAACTCATACAGGAATTCAGTAAAGTGGCAGGATATAAAATCAATGCACAGAAATCTGTGGCATTCCTATACAACAAAACAGAAGAAAGAGAAAATAAGGAGTCGATCCCATTTACAATTGTACCCAAAACCATAAGATACCTAGGAATAAATTTAACCAAAGAGGCAAAGAATCTGTACTCAGAAAACTATAAAATACTCATGAAAGAAATTAAGGAAGACACAAAGAAATGGAAAAAACGTTCCATGATCATGGATTGGAAGAACAAATATTGTGAAGATAGCAATGCTACCTAGAGCAATCTACATATTCCATGCAATCCCTATCAAAAGACCATCCATTTTTTTCAAAGAAATGAAACAAATAATCCTAAAATTTGTATGGAACCAGAAAAGACCCCGAATAGCCAGAGGAATGTTGAAAAAGAAAAGCAAAGCTGGTGGCATCACAATTCCAGACTTCAAACTCTATTACAAAGCTGTCATCATCAAGACAGCATGGTACTGGCACAAAAACAGACACATAGATCAATGGAACAGAATAGAGAGCCCAGAAATGGACCCTCAACTCTATGGTCAACTCATCTTTGACAAAGCAGGAAAGAATATCCAATGGAAAAAAGACAGTCTCTTCAACAAATGGTGTTGGGAAAATTGGACAGCCACATGCAGAAGAATGAAACTGGACCATTTCCTTACACCACACACAAAAATAGACTCCAAATGGTTCAAAGACCTAAATGTGAGACAGCAGTCCGTCAAAATCCTGGAGGAGAACACAGGCAGCAACCTCTCTGACCTCAGCCGCAGCAACTTCTTCCTAGAAACATCACCAAAGGCAAGGGAAGAAAGGGCAAAAATGAACTATTGGGACTTCATCAAGATAAAAAGCTTCTGCACAGCAAAAGAAACAATCAACAAGGGGTGCCCGGGTGGCTCAGACGGTTAAGCGTCTGCCTTCGGCTCAGGTCATAATCCTAGGGTCCTGGGATCGAGCCCCGCATCGGGCTCCCTGCTCTGCAGGAGGCCTGCTTCTCCCTCTCCCACTCTACCTGCTTGTGTTCCCCCTCGCTGTCTCTCTCTCTCTCTCTCTGTCAAATAAATAAAATCTTAAAAAAAAAGAAACAATCAACAAAACCAAAAGACAACCGACAGAATGGGAGAAGATATTTGCAAATGACATATCAGATAAAAAGCTAGTATCCAAAATCTATAAAGAACTTATCAAACTCAACACCCAAAGAACAAATGATCCAATCAAGAAATGGACAGAAGATATGAACAGACATTTTTCCAAAGAAGACATCCAAATGGCCAACAGACACATGAAAAAGTGCTCAACATTGCTCGGCATCAGGGAAATCCAAATCAAAACCTCAATGAGACACCACCTCACACCAGTCAGAATGGCTAAAATTAACAAGTCAGGAAATGACAGATGATGGCGGGGATGCAGAGAAAGGGCAACCCTCCTACGTGGTCGGTGGGAATACAAGCTGGTGCAGCCACTCTGGAAAACGGTATGGAGGTTCCTCAAAAAGTTGAAAATAGAGTTACCCTACAACCCAGCAATTGCACTACTGGGTATTTACCACAAAGACACAAATGTAGGGATCCGAAGGGGTACGCGCACCCCAATGTTTATAGTAGCAATGTCCACAATAGCCAAACTATGGAAAGAGCCAAGATGTCCATCGACAGATGAATGGATAAAGAAGATGCGGTATATATACACAATGGAATATTATGCAGCCATCAAAAGGAATGAAATCTTGCCATTTGCAATGACGTGGATGGAACTGGAGGGTATTATGCTGAGCAAAATAAGTCAATCAGAGAAAGACATGTATCATATGACCTCACTGATATGAGGAATTCTTAATCTCAGGAAACAAACAGGGTTGCTGGAGTGGTGGGGGGTGGGAGGGATGGGGTGGCTGGGTGATAGACATTGGGGAGGGTATGTGCTATGGTGAGCGCTGTGAACTGTGTAAGACTGTTGAATCTCAGACCTGTGCCTCTGAAACAAATAATACATTATATGTTAAAAAAAAAAGAAGATAGCAGGAAGGGAAAAATGAAGGGGGGGAAATCGGAGGGGGAGATGAACCATGAGAGACTATGGACTCTGAGAAACAAACTGGAAGTTCTAGAGGGTAGGGGGGTGGAGGGATGGGTTAGCCTGGTGATGGGTATTAAAGAGGGCATGTACTGAATGGAGCACTGGGTGTTACATGCAAACAATGAATCATGGAACACTACATCAAAAACTAATGACGTAATGTATAGTGATCAACATAATAAAATTTAAAAAAATGCTTAATACCCTAGACAAAAATCCACTTTATTTTCATTCATATATAAATGTTAAGAGTAGTAATAATCACCTGCTAGATATCTGAACCTTTTAAAATACATATAATCAGATTCGAGATGGGTACAGATATTCTCTTGCAGACTCAGGAAAACCTCTTAGACTGTCCTCACCAGATACAGTCAGCTTAAACAGACTCTTCTGAGTGCAATGAGGACTGGTATAAAAGACATTTAAAGAATAGGATTCCTCTAACTAATGTTTACAAAATCAAGCTCTGTCAAAAATAGATATTAAAGACACACCTAATTTAAAAAAGACACACCTAATTGTCAGTGACTATTCAAATGTAGACCTACAGCTAAACTGCAAAAACTTGTATACAGTTTTCAAAAAAAAATCAATAGTCTAAAATTTCAAAAAAATAAACATATACAGCACTTAGAAAACTGATGACTCTTATTCAGAGCATAAATGGATTAATAGTTTCCTCTGACCTTGTTTTTTTGTTGTTGTTAAGAGAGTGCATGGGGTTGGGCTGGCGAACACGGTAGTAGAGGGAGAAAGAGACTCCATGCCCAGCACAGAGCCTGACACGGGGCTCGATCTCATGACCCTGAGACCATTACCTGAACCAAAATCAACAGTCAGAATCTTAACTGACTGAGCCACCCAGGCACCCCTGGCCATATTTTTACAAGTTTCTTTTTTTTTTCCTTTTTTTTTGTAGGCTCCACACCCAGCATGGAGCCCAATGCAGAGCTTGAACTCACGACTCTGAGATCAAGACCTGAACTGAGATCAAGAGTTGGACACTTAGGGGCGCCTGGGTGGTTCAGTGGTTAAGCATCTGCCTTTGGCTCAGGTCATGATCCCAGGGTCCTGGGATCGAGCCCCGCATAGGGCTCCCTGCTCGGCAGGAGGCCTGCTTCTCCCTCTCCCCTACCCCTGCTTGTGTTCCTGCTTTAGCTGTCTCTCTCTGTCAAATAAATAAATAAAATAAAATAAAATAAAAAGAGTTGGACGCTTAACCAACTGAGCCACTCAGGCAACCCTATTTTTAAATTAAGATTTTTAAAGATTTTTTTTATTTTAGACAGAGAGAGAGAGAGAGAGAGAGAGAGAGACAACACAAGATGGGGTAGGGTGAGAGGGAGAAGCAGACTCCCTGCTGAGCAGGGACCCCCCCCCCCCGATGCGGGACTCGATCCCAGGACTCCGGGATCATGACCCGAGCTGAAGGCAGTCGCTTAACCAACTGAGCCACCCAGGCGCCCTAAATTAAGATTTTTAAATAAAAGAAAAAATAAGCTCATTATTTCTTTAGAATATATAACTAACAAAACTTAAAACAAATCAAAGTAAACATTTACTGAAGGCTCTACAGTATTTCATTTAATGCTCACAACTCCAAGAACTAGGTCTACAGACAAGGAAAACTGAGGCACAAGAAGTAAAGAAACTTGTTAAGTGGTAGGGCCAGGATTCCAACCTACGTAGTATGATTTCAGAGCCTTTCTGCTTAACCACTATACATTGCCTTACTTGAAAAAAAGTCTGAAAACCACAAAAAAACACTTTTTTGATTTTTCCAAAATATGCTATGTTTATTTACATGTCTACTATTATTTTTAAGAAGTAGCTGATTGACCAATGAGTTCAAACAAAAGATGCATAAATACAAAGCTAATCAATTTTATTTTAGTGTTCATCATCTCCAAAAGTAATTACCTCCAGTTGCTCCTTCTGGGTAAATCCCTTCATGCTTTTTCCTGAGGCATGGCCAACAAAAGTCATCACTCTAATAAGTGGCTGATGCTGTAAAAGCATTTCTGCAATTTCTTGAACACTGTCTCGAAATGAAGAGAAGATCATAACTCTGGTCTCATCACATTTCTTTTCAGAGGTGTTTTGGGCTATATAATAAAAAAATACTTTAATTACAATTTTTTTTAAAGCATATACCCAAGAACCATTTCAAGACAACCCTGAAACTATATACTAATGAATTTCTTTCAAAAAAGTAATTTAAGACATCTTAAACCTTTGCTGGTTTTCCTCCTACCTTCTCTAGTAATTTTAATATTCTTGGCTCCCTACCTCTCGTTGGCTGTCATAATAAAATCCTAAACAAATCAAGTAAAAATTACATGAAACACTTTTAACCAGTCCTTCAATTCATTCCTGATGCCAGTTATTCCCCTTTATCTTCTAAGTCAGAATCACAGAACTGTAGCACTCCCACTGATTTCATAAATATTTCCTTTTCTTTTTGTCCACTAAAAGCACTCTCTCAGGGTGCCTAGGTGGCTCAGTAGTTAAGCATCTGCCTTCAGCTCAAGTCATGATCCCAGGGTCCTGGGATCGAGCCCTGCATCGGGCTCCCTGCTCAGTGGGAAGCCTGCTTCTCCCTCTCCCACTCCCGCTGCTTATGTTCTCTCTCTCGCTGTGTCTCTGTCAAATAAATAAATAAAATCTTAAAAAAAAAAAGCACTCTCTCAATCCAGGCCATGGGATTCCATCCCCGAATCTATGATACTTTCAAGTTCTCCAAGGATAACTCCAAGAATACATCCTATATAGTCAATCACAAAGCTCATCTCAAGATCTCTGTGCTTGGGAGGCAGCAGAATACACAAGTAAAAACATGATCTTTGAGGGTGAGCCACTTAACTCTCTGGGTGATGTGTAACCATGTTAGTTAATCCCTTTAAGCTTTAATTTCTTCATATCTAAAATGAATGGAATATAAAGTATACAGACTTGCACATAGCAATTGGTTAATAATTGCACACGCCAATTGCACATAGCAATTGGTTAATAATTGAATGCTGTATGGATTTTTTGTATGTTTTCTTTTCTTTTTAAGCTTTCCTGTGATTTCTATTATATTAATCTTTATGTGCATGCCAAGGACTGCACTAAGCATTTTATTTCTTTATTTTTAATATTTTATTTATTTGACAGAGAGAGATATAGCGAGAGAGGGAACACAAGCAGGGGGAGCGGGAGAGAGAGAAGCAGGCTTCCTGCTGAGCAGGGAGTCCGACGCAGGGCTCGATCCCAGGACCCTGGGATCATGACCTGAGCCAAAGGCAGGCGCTTAACGACTGAGCAACCCAGGCGCCCCTGAACTAAGCATTTTATTTTTTTAAGTTGATTTTTTTTTTAAGATTTTATTTATTCATTTGAGAGAGAGAGAGAGAAGAAGCAGGCAGAGGGGGAGAGGGAGAAACAGACTCAATGCTGAGCAGGGAACCCTATGCAGGGCTCGATCCTAGAACCCTGGGATCGTGACCTGAGCCGAAGGCAGACACTTAACCGAATGAGCCATCCAGGCACCCCAAGCATTTTATGTATTAACTCATTAGTCTTCATAACAAGCCTACAAATTAAATGACCTAACACATGTAAAGTTAATTCACAACACCTAAGGAAAAAGCAAAAGCTGTTGCAAAGAAAATTATTCTACAGAAACCTCCTTTGAATTATCAAGCCTCTACATCTGACCAACTCCTGACCAACTGCTACTTTCAATGCAAAGCCTATCACCTTCAACCGGCTACAGCCTGCCTTTCTACCTTCAGTCTACTGAAGGTCCTCTACCAAAGTCTCAATAAATTCCATATTGCCAAATCAGTGCTCACTTTTTAGTTCATTTTACCACACCTCTCAGCAGCATCAAACACAGTCCACACTTTCCTACTGAAATAGTCTCTTCCCTCAGCTTCTCTGCCGTTCACTTGTCCAGTCTCTTTCTCAACCTCTTTTGTGGCTTTTTTCTTTTTTTTTTTTTTTTATTTTTAAGTAACCCCTACACCCAATGTGGGGCTCAAACTCACAACCCCAAGATCAAGAGTCGCATGCTCCACCAACTGAGCCAACCAGGCAACCCTCCTCTAAACTTTAAATGTTAGTAGTCTTCAGGGCTACATTCTGGGTCCTCTCATCTCTAAACTGTATTCCTGGTAATGTGATCATAACCATTCCTGAAACTTTAAATATTACCCTTTATGCTGTGATTCAAAAATTTATTCATATATATGTTAAGAGATTAAAAATAGCCCAGGGACACCTGGGTGGCTCAGCTGGTTAAGATGCTGCCTTTTGCTCAGGTCATGATCCTAAGGTCCTAGGATCAAGTCCCACATTGGGCTACTTGCTCAGAGGGAAGCCTGCTTCTCCCTGTGCCTGCCACTTCCCATGCTTGTCCTCACTCTCTCTCTCTGACTTTAAAAAAAAAAAAAAAAAGCCCAGACCATTCTTCTGAGATCCAGATTCACTTATCTGATGCTTACACAGTTCCACTAGGTATCTCAAAAGCATCTAAATGTATTTGCTCTTTCTTCTGTATGCTGTTCTTAATTTTTTTTTTGCTCATATAATTATTCAAAACATACACACACACACACTCATAGGATTCCTTTTTTCCCTCATATCCTATGTCTAATCTATCAGCAAATACTGTTGGCTCCAAATTCAAAAAATATCTAGAATCTATACTCACTTAGCACCTCCACTACCATTTTCTTGGTACAAGCCACCATCATCTGTAATTTTCTTTAAACTATGAAAATAGTCTCCTAAATGGCTAATGTTTATACTCGGCAAAAGCTACCAGAGTGATCTTTCAAAAATGTAAGTCAGATCACATCACTCTACGGCTCTAAATGTCCCTATAATGGTTTCACAATCCATAAACATTTATAGAATAAAAACCGAAGTCCTGACTTGGCCTACAAGCCATATATGATCTGGTCCCTGGCCACCTCTTCAATCTTCGCCTAAACCACTCTTACCCTCATTACACTACTCCAGCGGCATTGGTTTGTTTACTGATCTTTAATCATTTATCAGTCCCACTGCCTTAGGGACTTTGAATATACTATTCTTTCTGCCTGGCTATTATCATCCCCCAAAAATCTACAAGGCCTGCTCCCTCACTTCCATCAGGTACCAGCTCAAACATCACCCTAGAGACAGTCTTTTTCTAACACCCTATATAAAACAGCACTCCTCCATGACTATCTCCTTACCTCCTTTACTTTTCCCCACCATTATATTGTATATTGCTTTACTGTCTGCTTGCCTTCTACTGCCCCAGGCTTACTTTTCTTTTTCATAGAATACCTTATTCTTAGCATTCCCACCATGTCCCGTGTCCCACTCTCCCAAAATTTCTTAAGGTTTTTTTTTTAGGTTTATTATCCAGAGTAATTAAAAGCCCATCTTCTCCATAAAGTGTGAGCACAAACTAATGAGTCAGAGTTTTAGCTCTTTCAGTAGCTTTGTTTCTCCTTGAAGCTACAAACATGACTTACTATTCCATGACTTGAAGTGTTCAACTACAACTTCTTCTAATTTCTTTAACTTTGGATGACTATAGAAAAATTTTTGATCTTTAACTCCTGCAACAAAAACAAAAACACCAAGAAATTGTTATATATTTTCCATTCAATTACATTAATGTATTTTAATTACCCTTTTCAAAATAGATTTGTTGGGGCACCTGGGTGGCTCAGTCAGTTAAGCATCTGCCTTCAGCTCAGGTCATGATCTCAGGGTACTGAGATCAAGCCCTTCATCCGGCTCTCTGCTCAGCAGGGAGTCTGCTTCTCCCTTTGCCTCTCCCCCAACTCATGCTCACACTCTCTCTCTCTCAAAGAAATAAAATCTTCAAAATAGATTTGTTAACTTTTTTTTCTATTTATTTAAATAGTAAGTAGCATCTGTGTAGCACATAAGCCCTAATATAAAATAAACCTTGAATTTTTCTTTAAAGATTTATTTATTTATTTTAGGGGTGGAGAGGGAGAGAGAGAATCTTCAGCAGATTCCCCATTGAGTGTGAAGCCCAATATGGGGCTCAATCCCACAACCCTGAGATCATGATTTGCGCCAAAATTAAGAGTCAGACGCTCAACCGACTGAGCCACCCAGGTACCCCTGAATTTTTTTTTATAATTTCATTCTAAAAAAGAATCCAAAGGAAATCAGCAGCAAAGTAGAAGGGAAAAATATGATTTAGTTAAGCTATAAATCAGTTTTTGGTAGTTCTGAGAATTTTCACTAACAGTAACAACTATTACTAACATCTATTATATATTTAAAGTTTATAAGCTTGGAATATATATTTATCCTAACTTAAAGAATAAAATCTTTAAGCATTTAACAGACCTGTTGCTATAGAAATAAGTAATTATAGATAGACACGTGGATCAGTGGAGTAAAATTTCAAAATCTATCTGATAAAGAGAAATATAAAATTTTAAAAGAAAAACCAGACCTTTTTGGGTAGTAGAAAAGCCATTTGCTGAAGTACCACGTGTATGTGCAAACATGCACTCTAGATGATTATAAAGTTTCATGAAGTCCTCATTTCGGCTAAGTTCATTTTTTGCTCGAGTCATTCCTTCAGAAATTAGGAAAAGATTTTCCAAATTAGCAATGTAATAGCAAAATTAATCAAACTTATTATTTATTAAAAACAAATTAAACTTTAGCAATAAATACAAATTTTTCTAATTTAAACATGAAAGCCAGCAACTATTTCCAGTTCCACATTCACATTTGTATTAATGAATGGTTTGCTTTTTTATCACCAATTTATCAAAAACAAAAAAGCATAATCATTTGTTACATAACTATTTAATTGCTCTTTGTTGTTTTTGCTGTTGTTCTGTTTTTGTTTTTTTAAGTAATCTCTAGGCCCAAAGGAGGGCTCAAACTCATGAATCTGAGATCAAGAGCTACACGCTCTACTGACTGAGTCAACTGGGCACCCCTATTTTATTGCTTGTTAAAAGAAAGCATTTTTAAGTAACCCAAACTGTTCGATACATGTTTAACCAAAATAATAACATGTCATTATTCCTTTAAATAATTTCATATAATTTACCTTTAGTTCCATCCATAATTCCACAAAGGAAGAAATATAATGATCTCATTCCCATTTGCTGCAGTAATTCATAACCATGATATAAACTAATACAAATAGCAAACTCTCCCTCGATTATGCCTTGTTGTATTCCCTAGAAAAACAAGCACATATTGAATTTAACCAGAGGAAGAAATAAAGATACATGTTCGGTGTGAAACTTACCACTCTACTGAAGGTCCACCTATTCAATGTCATAGGACACAGTGCCAGTGTATTTTCCATATAAAATCTGTCCCTTTTTAATTTTATTTTTTTCCAATACAAAACTTACATTTTAAAGAGAGTAAGTGATGGAGAGAAATATTTATCATATACTGTTTCTCTTTCTAGGTAAATTATTAGCAGTATATATATTCATTTGTTCTTTCAAAACTATTAAACAAGTTCCTACTACATATGAAGCACAGAGAGAGGTATTTGGGATACAATGGAAAATAAGTCACATAATGGCCTATCCTCATAAACGTTACTGGCACCAGAACAAAATTTAATCAGACAGTTTAACACTAACATTTAACACCAACTATACATGCCATAATAACATCTGACGTTGCCCTAGGACCAGACACTTTTCAAAGCACATTACTTACACAAACTCGTTTAATCCCAACACCTGGGAGGTAGGTTCTATGGTTATGCCCATTTTATACATGAGGAAGCTGTAGACCCAGTATTTGAACCCATGGAATTTGGCTCAGGGTCCTTGTGCTTTTAACCACTACTCTCAAGGAAAAGTGAAATACATATTCCTTTTATGAGAGCATACAGCAGGTATAACTATATGATAGGATAATTTTTAAAAAGAGATCACTGAGAATAAGTTTTAATTATTTTCCTTTATTCAAGATAAAGACTATTATTCTCTACCTTACATCTTTAGTAGCATTCAATATCAGTAATACTCATTTTAAATGTTTGTAGGGTAGTGATAAATGCCCTAAAATGGTACACCAATTACCTAAACAAACTCTCATCAGTAAGATCAGGTTCAAGAGGTTTAGATTTACTACCTAAAATTTCAATGAACCTTTAATGCTTAGGAGAAATTAAAACATTCTATTAAAGTTTTGTATAATATACTAAATTTTATACTGTAATTTTACAGAAAAGGTTCCCTTAATGGTTCCCTAGATACTACCAGATAAAGTCTACATTTCTTGGTGTAACATTTAAAGCTATTCTTATGTGCTCATAACCTAGATTAATTATCATATCTGACGTCCTTAATCTTTTATCTCAGCCACGTTGGCTTGTTCACTGACTCCTTCATACCTTTATTCAACTGCCTCTGTTCTTTTGCAAATGCATTCCCTCTCAGTTCAAAGAATGATTCAGTGCTTTTTTGCTTGTGAGCATCTCTTCTGACTTTGTACCTAGCTTGATGGGTATGTTCCTATCCATCTATTTTTTTTTCCTAGGAAGATTAGAAATAAGCAGCTTACTATGATGCTTCCTCCAACCTCTGGTATCAAGAGTTAAGACTAAATAAATGCTCTAGGTCTAAAAGTTAGTTCTATTCTACCTCCTCATGGCACTTTGATAGGAATGAACTAAAATACCAAGTCTTTTATTAAAAGTTAAAAAATAAAATTATCTTAATTCAAAGCCTTAAAGTATATTTTTGCTAGACTTTTGTCATGCTTTTTATAAACTATATAAATCATATCTAATTTTTTTTAATTTAAAATTTATTTTTATTTTTTTACTTTTTTTAATTACATACCTAAATTCTTGATGAGCTAATATATACCAAAAATCAATCATTATTTATATTTTATCTTGGGTCTAAATAAAAATTTAACCTTTCTCCAAAATTAATTTAAAAATACCTACCACCATATTTGGAGATGGGTTTTTCCTAAATTGATCTCTTGCCAAAATTATCTGGTATTTTGTTAGATTGGGGATATCCCTTCTCATCAAAACATTCCTCTGAATCAAAGAACTGGCAAATGCCTCCAAAACCTGCAAATTTCAGTGAAATTTAGTTTAAGCTTAAAGTCCTTTTTCAAACACAATCATTTTCTCACATATTAAAATAGAAATTATATATTAAATAAAGTTTGTCTTAAAATAATTTTTTAAGTAAAGACACAAAATAACAACAAAACTTAAAAGTACTTAACATTTATCCCCAGGTAACATCCATATGAGATTCAGCACAAGCAAGTATTGGATCCAACTAATTTAAGAACATATGTGTTTATCTGTGCATTTCTTAATTCCCCTCCTCACCCAACCTACACACACTATAATCTAAGCACAAGGAATGAAGAGCCTTTGATTTCTCACTGTTCCATCTTCAATATGAAGAACAAAGTCTGGCATATAGGTAAATATTTGTAGTCCTGCTGACTAAATCAAAATGTCTTGAGTACATTCAGTTTGATTTGTTGATTCATTCTTTCAAGAAATATTTATTAAGCATCTAGTATATGTCAAACATTGTTCCAAAGGCTGGGAACTTGTAGCTGAGACAAATGAAGTCACTAACTTTCATAAAGTTTACATCCAATGAAGGGAAGCAAAGGATAAGGCGTGAACAAAGAGAGTTTCTATTTCAATAAATGAATGTAAGAACCTAAAACACAGTAACAGTAATGCTATGGAGTTTTGGAGGGAAGTGGGGTCACTATTAAGTAAGGTAAACAAAGATGGTCTCTCTAGAGAGGTAATATTTGAGTTGACATCTGAATGATGACAAGTTCTGAGGACAGAGTATATCAGGCAGAGGAAATAGCAGACAAAAGGTCCTGATGCAGGATGAGCTTGATGGCACAGTGAAGGAAAACAGAGAACTAGAGATGAAGACCTAGTATAGCAATATGTTATTAACTGTTTAAATTTTTGCCTAATTCTATTTCCTAAAATAGGGCTATTTTAGTAGAGTTTTATTTTTCTTCCCTTCCAGCTTTCCTGATCATATTACCTACAGAAGTACTCCAAAAGCATCCACAAAATGAAATGCCTATTATATGGGTTTATACAAATTATAATTTTTACATCCTTATATATGGAATGATTTTAATCATGACAAAATGTATTAGTTTTAAGGAGATGATTATTATATCAAAATAAAAAGTTTCTGGAGATGCCTGGCTGGCTCAGTCCATAGAGCATGTGACTCTTGATCTTGGGGTCATGAGTTCAAGCTACAAGTAGGGCGAAGAGTTTACTTAAAAAATTAAATAAATAAAATAAATTAAAAAAATAAAAAGCTCTGCATTACAAAGGAAACAATTGACAAAATGAAAAGCCAACCTACTGAATTAGAGAAGATATTTGCAAATGATATATCCTGCAAATGATATATTCGGTAAAGGGTTCATATCCAAAGTATATAAAGAACTTATACAATTCAACACCAAAAAAAGATCTGATTTAAAAAATGAGCAGAGGGGCACCTGGGTGGCTCAGTCGTTAAGCGTCTGCCTTCGGCTCAGGTCATGATCCCAGGGTCCTGGGATCGAGCCCTGCATCGGGCTCCCTGCTCGGCGGGAAGCCTGATTCTCCCTCTCCCACTCCCCCTGCTTCTGTTCCCTCTCTCACTGTGTCTCTGTCTGTCAAATAAATAAAATCTTAAAAAAAAAAAAAGAACAATGTGCACACCTAATACACAGATTTTGTTTCAAAATACCATTCTTCCATAAAAGTTATAAGGATTCCTTGGAGAAGTGGTTGATTCCATGGCTGGGACACGAGAAATACTAAATGAGCACAAAATATCTTGTGTAGACAGAAAGTTAAGAAGTGTTAAAAAAACAAAAACAAAAACAACAGTACATGTCTAAAGGACACAAGGAACTCTAAATGGCCAAAGTTGGAGCAATCTGAGCAAAAAAATTCATACTAATATCAGTATTAGATTGAAGTGGAGAGGAAAAAAAATTATCTATTAGTCTATACTGATACAAAGAATTAATAAATAAATCAAAGGAAGAAACAGGTCTTCATTCTAACTGACAAACAAAAGAATTGAGAGAAAGGAGAAACCGTGATTAGGTAAACATAACAGAAGTAACTGTAGCAGGCAAGAACCATCACTGCATGCTAAAATTAGAGAGCAAAATATGCTGAGAAACAGGACATTTGAGTAGTCTCAAAGTATCTCCCCACTGGACCTCTCTATACTATTTGTGCATATTTCCTGAAAGTCTAAAACCACTGCAAAATAAAATGTTAAAAATAAAAAAGAGGGGCGCCTGGGTGGCTCAGTCATTAAGCGTCATGATCCCAGGGTCCTGGGATCGAGCCCCCATCGGGCTCCTTGCTCCGCGGGAAGCCTGCTTCTCCCTCTCTCACTCCCCCTGCCTGTGTTCCCTCTCTTGCTGTGTCTTTCTCTGTCAAATAAATAAATAAAATATTTTAAAAATTACAAATAAAAAAGAATTCTGTCAGGGTACTGCAGGGACAGCTATTCTCTGTTCTTTGATGTCTGGAGCCTTGAATGGCTGAATGTTAAGTGTAATACCTCAACTGGAGCCATATGTCTACACCCTCAATTCTAGCTATCTACCAGTTCCTCCTTTCTCCTGAACACGGCTTAGCTGAGGTTCATCATGGCTTACTCGAGGTTTATCACATTCTGCTGGTCAAAGTCAGTCACAGAGCCAGTCTAAATTAGAGGGAAAAGGAAATGCATCTTATCTCTCCATGGGAGGAGTGTCAAAGAATTTGCAGGCATCTTTATTCTGCAACAATGAAGACAGGAGAACAAGATGTTCTCCTAGCATGACACTAATTATGAACTATAGAAAAAGTGTGTTACCTCAAATTTTTCCCATTGAAATTGATAACTGGCTAAGCAATTTCTCAATAGCTACAATACTGACATTTGGCCCAGATAATCCTTTGCTGTTGGGAGACTATTCTTGTTCATTACAGAATGTTAAGCAGCATTCTTAGCCTCTACACATTAGATTCTAGTAGCAACTCTACTCTCTACCCCCTCCAGTTATGACAACCAAAAAGGTATCAAGACATTGCCAAATGTCACCAGGTGGGCAAAACTGCCTCCAGTTGAGAATCACTGCTGTATAAGGGATCCAGGAGGAAAATACTGAAAATATATTTTCTTACAAAGAAACTTCTGGTTAAATCTGGACATGTCTTATAAGTGTGTTCCCTATGTGAAAATTCACTAAGCTATATACACTTAGGTCTTGTACACTTTGCAATTTATATGTGTGTTTTATACTGCAATTAATAGGTGTTCTTTAAAAAATAAGGCTGTTATTGGCTTTAGAAATGGTCCATCATTTTGTATTGCTTCTTTAACAGTAACTAACAAATAAAACATGGTACTCATTCCAAAAATTTTAATTTCAAAGAATTGTTTCAACATACTAATTATATAAAATGATATAACTATATATTCTCACAGCCAGATTCTACAAAATAAAATAAAGACATTATCAGTTCACTTATCAAAACTCTGAATAGTGATAAAAACGGCTTACCTGGATATATGCCTTTTGGATGGCTGCAAGTTCTTCACCTAGGGGAACAACTAGCTTTTCAACTCGCCTTTCATGAGAGTATGGCAGAATATCCGGAGAATCTTCAGAACGAAGTTCTATCTGCCCAATTCGTAGGTTAGTAATAACCTGTTGAACAGCCTACAGAAAATCAAGTATGATTATAACTATATTACATGTTAAATTTTTAAGCTTAGGTTACCAACAAAAATAAAATCGTGGTAAAATTTAGAATTCATATCATTAAGCTTCTTTTTTTAAAACTATAAGTTACATCAGAAGTAGTACAAGAGGAAGATAAGGCTTTGAAACATTTTTCTTTCATGCAGCACTTTCAGCCAAGCATCCAAGAAATAAGAATATTAGTAAACATCCAACAAGTTTCTCAAACATATTTTGCACTTTTCAGTGGTAGTGACATACTCACTCCTTCCATCTACATTTTATGAAGACTCAGGCAAAACAGAAGTTTTGGGTTAGCAAACTAAATCCCCAAAACATTATATAACAGTCAATTTTAGAGCCAGAACAACAACCCAAATTTCCTGGTTCCCTGGCAAATACTTTTTTTCCAGTGATTTTTTTTGTGGGAAGAACAGAAGTCTTGTTACTAGTAAAGGACACTAATGTGTCTTAGGAATACTTTACAAATTGGCTTGTTAAGAAATTGAGGGTATAGGGCATATACTATACTAAATCAATTATTGATAAATTAGAATATTTTCCATTTAAATCAATATAGATTATATGAAAATATTGCTGGATATACTTGTAAATTTCCTTCACCCAAAACTTATAAAAAATTTTATTATGAAATTGCATAACTGGAGCAAAAACATATAACCTGTTGGTATAAAGAACTACTCTACCATTAAACTCCTGTACTGACTGTGATCAAGAGTTCAAAGAAAGAACCCTAAATACTCCACCAAAACACTTAGAACTAATAAATGAATTCAATAAAGTTGCAGGATACAAAATTATTATACAGAAATCTGTTGCATTTCTATACACTGATAACAAAGTAGGAGAAAGAGAAATGAACGGGACGCCTGGGTGGCTCAGTCAGTTAAGCATCAGCCTTCGGCTCAGTTCATGATCCCAGGGTCCTGGAATCAAATCCCATATTGGGCTCTTTGCACAGCAGGGAGCCTGCTTCTCCCTCTGCCTGTCACTCCCCATGCTTGTGCTCTTTCTTTCTCTCTTTCTCACGCACATTCTTTCTCTTTGACAAATAAAAATCTTAAGATCTTATAAAAAGAGAGAAATGAAGAAAACTCAATTTACAACTGCACCCAAAAGAATAAAATACCTAGAAATAAATGTGACCAAAGAGGTAAAAGATCTATTGCAGCATTATTTACAATAGCCAAGATATGAAAGCCACCCAAGTGTCTGTCAATAAATAAATAAGAATTTAATGGACTATTACTGAGCCATAAAAAAATGGAATGTCATTCACGACAACATGGATGGACCTAGAGGGTATTATGCTAAATGAAATAAGTCAAGAGAAAAACAAATGCCATATGATTTCACTTATATGTGAAATTTAAAAAACAAAACAGACTCTTAAATACAGAAAACTGGTGGTTGCCAGAGAGGAGGTGGGTGGAGAGATGGGCAAAATAAGTGAAGGGAATTAAGAAGTACAAACTTCCAGTTATAAAAGAAGTCACAGAAATGAAAAGTACAGCATAGGGAATGTAGTTAATAATGCTGTAATAATGTTGTACAGTGACAAATGGTGACTACACTTGTTGTGATGAGCACTGACTAATGTACAGAATTGTGAAATCACTAGGGTGCCTGAGTGGCTGAGTTGGTTAAGTGTCCAACCTTTGATTTCAGCTCAGGTCATGTTATCAGGGTCATGAGATCAAGCCTGGTGTTGGGCTCCATGCTCAGTGCTTGGAGTCTGCTTAAGACTTTCTCCCTTGGGACACCTGGGTGGCTCAGTTAAGTGTCTGCCTTCGGCTCAGGTCATGATCCCAGAGTCCTGGGATCGAGCCCCACATTGGGCTCCTGGCTCAGCTGAGAGACTGCTTCTCCTTCTCCCTCTGCCACTCCCCCTGCTTATGCTCTATCTCAAATAAATAAATAAAATCTTAATTAAAAAAAAAGAGTTAAAAGAAAGAACAAATGAACAAATGGGGAGGGAGTTCTTAAAGTGTCCAGAAATTAAGGGCTTTTTTTAAAGCTAGAAAGTCTCATGAGCTTTCAAAAAACAAACTAAACGGGGACACCTGGGTGGCTCAGTCAGTTAAGCATCTGGCTTTAGCTCAGGTCGTGATTCCCAGGGTCCTGGGATTCAGTCCTGCATAGGGCTCCTTGCTCAGCAGGGAGCCTACTGCCCTCTGCCTGCCTGCTGCTCCCCCTGCTTGTGCTGTCTCTTTCTCTCTCTGACAAATAAATAAATAAATATCTTTAAAAAAAGAAAAGAAACTAGACATAATTTCCTATTTATTTATGTAAAGCAATCTCTACCCCCAACGTGGACCTTGAACTCATGACTCAGATCAAGACTCACATGCCCTACTGACTGAGCCAGCCAGGTGCCCCAAACAAACTAAATGTAATTTCAAATAAAAAATACAACAGGAATCACATCTTAATCACCTTTGTATTCCCAACACCTGGTAGGGTTCCTAATATATCCTAATCCTAACTGTAGCTACTGAGGGTCCACATAATCTGGAGTAGAATTATGACCACTTTATAAAACTGAGTAAGATGTTACTATATTTAATCATTCATTCAACAAATATTTGAATGACTCCCACATGCCAGGTATTGAGTTGGTAACAGAGCTTTGACCAAGATACACATAATCTCTATATTCATATAGCTACTATTTTCATGGGGCCAAAAGACAACAAATACATGTATAAGTAAAAAAAAAAAATGACAGATTATGATTAATATTAAGAAAATCACACACAAAAAAGAAAATCACAAGACAGGGAGTGCTATCTTTTGATAGTTTAGAGTAAAACTTCTTGAAGGGGCAACATTTTAGCAAAGACTTAAAAGGTGACTAAAAACAATCAAGCATGTTTAAAGTGATTGTAGTACGATCAGAGACAGCATAGAAATTTCTGAAAAATATCAAGGCTATGGACAGAAGGAAAAAAGTCTTACAACTTGACAGAATTGAAACTTACCTTAGAAAGTCTTCAAAACCCAATACAGAAGACGATTCAGAGCTACTAAAATTAGAGTGTAAACCTGAATTTTTACTATCTTTTAATAAAGGAAATCAGAGCTCCCTGGAGGAATGGGTGATTCCATGGCTGGGCATGAAAAATACTAAATGAGCATAAATATCTTGTGATGCAAAATAGGAAGGATTCAAAAGGAAAAAAAAGTTGTCCAAAAGCACACAGGCACCATCTTAAAGATCCCAATGGCCAAAGTTGAAACAATCTGAGCAACAAAATTAATAATGATAGCACTGGATTGTAGCCCATAGAAAAAAACAAATATCCATTAGTCCATATTGATACAAAGAATTAAATTAATAAATGGGAGAGAAGAAACAGCTCTTCATTACAAAAGAATTCACCTTAACAAATGTAAAAAAAATGAGAGGAAGGGAACAATGATTAGGCAAACACCACAGAAATAACAGTTGCAAGCAAGAACCATCATTGGATGCCAAAATATTTACACAATCTCAGAGTATATCCCCCGCAATATACTCACTAATTACAAAGGGGAAAACAGTAATTTTAAAATGTGGAAACTGGGAAGAAATCACCTTAACGAAGTCAAGATTAATAGCAACAGCAGTAAGACAAATCACCATCATATAGTCTCTGCTACCATGCACTGAGAAAGGTACAGCATCACTTCTGGAGTATTCTTGCCAAAAATGCATAACCTCACTCCAATCATGAGAAAACATCAGACAAACCCAAACTGAGGAATAGTCTACAAAATAACTGGCATTTGCTCTTAAAAGCATCAAGGTCATGGAAAACAAGAAAAGACTGAGAAACTATCACAGATAGGAAGGACTGAAACATGACAACTAAATGCCAGTGAGATCCTGGACCAGACCCTGGAGCTGAAAAGGAAAGGGGTGGGAAAACTGACAAAATTCAACTCAGGTCTACAGATTAGTTACTAGTACTATGCCAATGTTAATTTCCTGGTTTTGATCATTTTACTATGGTTATATGTTAACACTAGGGGAAGCTGAGCAAAGGAGAGATAGAGACTGCAATTTTTGCAAATTTTCTGGAAGTCTTAGTTCAAAATAAAGCTTAAAAAAAAAAAAACCCTGAAAATTTAAACAATTTAAAAAACACTTATACTAGGGCACCTGGGTGGCTCAGTCGATTAAGTGTCTGCCTTCAGTTCAAATCATGATCTCAGGGTCCTGGAATCTAGCCCCAACTTGGGCTCCTTGCTCAGCAGGGAGCCTGCTTCTCCCTCTCCCTCTGCCCCTCCCCCCCTTTGTGCATGCGCACCTGCTTGCTCTCTCTTTTCTAATAAATAATTAAATAAAATCTTTAAACATAAATAAATAACACTTATACTATTTAAAATTTACCACTTTTAACAAACTCCTTATGCATACTGACATCTAAAAACTACAGTGAAGGGCGCCTGGGTGGTTTAGTTGTTAAGCATCTGCCTTTGGCTCAGGTCATGATCCCAGGGTCCTGGGATCAAGCCCCCGCACTGGGCTCCCTGTTTGGCGGGAAGCCTGCTTCTCCCTCTCCCACTCCCCCTGCTTGTGTTCCCTCTCTCGCTGTGTCTCTCTCTGTCAAATAAATAAATAAAATCTTAAAAAAAAAAAAAACTAGTGAAAATTTTTTTAAATTAAAAAAATAAAAACTACTAATGTAGAAAATCTCCTCCAACCATAGAAGAAAACATAGGTATATGTAAGAAATGTTGTAGTCTTGATGTCAAACTAAATACTAGGATGACAGGAGCACCTGGGTGGCTCAGTTGGTTAAGCGACTGCCTTCCACTCAGGTCATGATCCTGGAGTCCCCGGATCGAGTCCCGCATTGGGCTCCCTGCTCAACAGGGAGTCTGCTTCTCCCTCTGACCCTGCCTCCTCTCATGCTCTCTATCTCATTCTCTCTCAAATAAATAAATAAAATCTTAATAAATAAAATAAATAAATACTAGAATGACAAACTGATCTGGGCCCATACAAAAGTTCTTGTTTTCTTAAATGTTAAGAAATGGAAAGACATTTTACTTACCTTTATATCACTACCTGGTGTGGCACTAAGAGCCAAGATTCTAAAGTGATTTGTATATTTGACTAGTTCTCTTACAACCTTAAAAAAGAAGGAAAAGTTATTTAATTTCATCTATCCAATACAAAAACAACAATTCTGTTAAACAAGCTATTATATATGTTCCATTATCATTATTTCTTATTCAGAGTAAGGGATGGAACTATCATGAATCACATTATCTGAAGAGCAAATAATTCAGGTTTACTCTACACCAATCAAAAATACCTTAGGGTTTCTTCTATACATAAAGCCACAATGCCAAGGCCTAATATAGAAGCAAATCAAAAGACTCAGTTAATTCAAGGACAAATGGAAGAAGAGAGTCTACTCTCTGTTGTTTGGTCCATAGTTTAGCCTTACAGCTATATCCATATGCACACCTACCAGATGAAGATAAGTCATAACCTAAGAATAGAAAAAAAAAATACCGGTATGAAATTAGATTTGAAATGGAAAAAAAAATTGTTTAAGGAAAAGATTTTAAAAATCCAACTTTCCTTTTAAATTCTAACACATTTTCTCAGTGGCACCAAAGCATCATTCTCGATGTTGCAATATGAATTCAACACCCATGTCTGGTATGATTAATATTGGATATTCCACCAGAGTCCCATACGATCCTACACATGAGGCCCCAATACAAGGAAAAAGGACTGCTAAGTAAACTGAATTGCAGGAATAGCTCTCAATATCCTGTAGTTCTGCATTAGATATAGGAAATAGTAAAATCAGATTACCTAAAAACTGCTATTTTAAACCATGTAAAGGATGAATTCAGTGAGACTCACAATGACTCTTGACTAATCTCAAAAAAAATTATTTATGGAGTTTCTTTTTAACATGATATAGAATACATATTAAGATAGAACATTATACTTAACACTGAATTTTCTAATTAAACTGATGCAAGACAAACCCTAATACGTTACTTTTATGCAAGGGGGATTCTCATGCATTTTGTAGAAGATGAAATGGTGCTGTGTTTGTAACCCAGGAAGCTACATTCTTCATGGAGTTGGTGTGCCTGTTGGAATCTACATCTATAATAGTCAAGGCACGATAAGCACTCAGGCTGTCTGGATATTAATGAAATCAGTGCATGTCTCCACTGTACTCCATAAAAGCATAAGCCTTGTAATTAAAAAAAAAAAAAAAAGTGTGGTGCCTCGGTGGCTCAAGTCCATTGAGTGCCTGACTCTTGATCTCAGCCCAGGTCTTGATCTCAGGGTGGTGAGCAAGACCCACATTGGGCTCTACACCCAATGTGGAGCCTACTTAAAAAAAAAACAAAGACCCAATGCTAGAAAATTTTGAAAAAATAAGTGAGTTAAAGTTGCTACGTATAAGCTAAATCTACAAAGTAAATTCAGAGTTAAAATAAAAATTTTTAAATGCCCCACTCAAGCAGAAAACTTAACACACTGGGTATTAATTTAACTTGGAAAGATATAAAAAGTATATACATCCATTTCTTGCCTAAAATCAATTCTAAGAAAGATAACAATTCTCCAGAAGATAACACAGAGATATAATATGATAAACTTAACTTAAACTTAAGTTCCTTAACCAGGAAAACTATAAATTCACAAACTGGCAGTAAAATTCACCTCTTTGCACTAAATAAAATCAACTTTCTCTTCTATTCTTACTCTATACCCTTTCCCTGATATCACCAGCTTATAGTTTTACCTATGTACCACCTATATGTTGATGATTTCCAAATCTGTATTCCAGCTCAGAACTCTCCATTGAGATTCATACTTCTATCCCCCACTGCCCACTGGGTATCTATAGCTAGATTCCTCATGGACACTTCAAACTCAACAATCTAAAGCTACACTCATTATCTTTCCGCAATACCCCAAATCTTCTGTGCCTCCAGAACTCTCTGTTTTGACTAGAGCACCAACCTCCTCACAGTCTTCTAAGTCAGAAATCTGGGAGTCATCCTAAATACCTCCTCTCCCTCTCCCTCACTGTACACCCTGCCTTTAGCCTTCTACTCTTTTAATCTCTTTTAAATCTTAAGTATCACCCCAGGTAAACATTTTTAAATGAGTCTCCACCACCTATAACCCCTATATCCTACAAAGAGCATTCAAACTGCTAAGCCTAATATACAAATGCCTTCGTGACCTGGACTTTAAGTATCTCTCCAGCCATATCCCACCTCTTCACCTTTCTACTTTATATTTATGTAGTACATAAGTAACTAGAAGGCACTGTGTTAGGTATGTTGCATACATTATGTCATTCAATCTTGGTAACAACTCTTGACAGTTAAGTATGATTTTACCTAACTGCCAAGGAATGACACTGCATATCCACTACCAGTCTTTGGATTATTTTTTTTTTTTTGGTTGTGATAGTACATTTTATGTTCTATTTATTTTACTACAATTACACTTAATTATTAAAAAAGAAAATACTGCCTAAAGAATGCAGCCCCTGAGGGGGTCTCCAGAAAGTCACTTAAGATTATTTATAAAACAAGCAAGTCAAGGAATAGGTCACTTAGAAACGTCAAATATAGGAGCACCTAGGTGGCTCAGTCGTTAAGCGTCTGCCTTTGGCTCAGGTCATGATCCCAGGGTCCTGGGATTGAGTCCCGCGTCGGGCTCCTTGGTCAGCAGGGAGTCTACTTCTCCCTCTGTCTGCCGCTCCCTCTCTGTGCACTCTCCCTCTCTCTCTCTTGAACTCTCTCATCCCAGAGATCCTGTTCCTGGTCTTGTCTCTGTTCTGAGTCTTGATCATCAGGTTCCCTTTTTCCCTGGACATGGAATCTGGATCTCCGATTTTGAAACCAAATTTGGACTCTTGACTCTGGAATGCCAATTTCTTTAGCAAGTTGCTCTCTGGTATCAATGCCAGGATAAGGGTTGTTCATAAATGCCCCGATAAGGGTGTGTAATTGTGAAGAAGTATAGCTGGTATGACACCGTCTGTCTTCTCTACTTTGAATCTCCTCTTCAGAGTGATCTTGGTCTTGACTTGATTCTAAGTCCTCATCGGGTTCTGATTTTTTCTGGCACTGGTGCCTAGCTCTTCGATTCTGAAACCAAATCTGGATTCTGGACTCATCAGTGTTGATTTCTAAAGCAAGTCTTTGGTAGCATAACCTGGGTAAGGATTTTGGTCAAATGCCTTGATGAGGATTTTCAATTGATCTTCTGTGAATTTGGTGCGGCTGCGTCTCTGATTCATTGTTATGGTCTTGTTTGGAGAGTTGTCTTGGGCCATGTTGGAAGAGAGTTCTGAAGTCTAAGGATCAGCCAATCTTTGGATTATTATCTTTGTTCCAAAATTCCACCCATACCCTATTTTAAATCACTGCCTCAACCATGACCAGGCTTTCATCATCTACACCTGACACTAATAGTGTTAGGGATTTAAAAAAAAAAAAAGACACTGATTTGAATGAAGTATTTCCTTCATTGAAATAATGTGGTTTTTTCATAATGATAACACAATCAATAACTTCCATCATTAATAAGTATTCACCAAAACACTCTTTAACAATATGTTCACAGTACAAAATACTTTTAAACGAAATATTACCTGGCAATAAGCATAGTTTCCAAGAGCTTTATGAGCTTCATCAATAACTAGACACTTTATTTCAGCAGCAGGACAAGCTCCTCTAGAAAGATCATTTACCATGACTTGAGGTGTAAGAAAAAGTACTCTCTTACTGCGCCATATTTCCATCCTGGTGATAGCTTGAGTAGATCCTGTAAACAAAAGTGACATCCTATATTCTAAATACCAGGGTTGTTATCTTTAAAACATCTATAAATAACCTGGCCTAATTTCAGAATGCAGTTCTGCTTTGGTAATGTGCCTTCAGACAAGACCAATTTAACAAATCACTGAAATGTTACATTTTAAAGCTCTGTTGTGATCCAAATGTCAATGCTGAGACACAACTAGACTGTCTTTAGAGAATTCCTACAAAATGGCATAATATCTGGAGAAAAGTAAATTCTTCAACTGGGAGATCTTTCTGGGGAAGAAAGTCAGAAAACCTCCTGTTCGTTCACTTCTGATGGGATATACACACAAATCGCTTCAAAATGCTCCGACAAATTACGGAGTCTCTGAAAATTGAGGAAAGCAACCCTTTTTGTGAGGGCCAGACTTGCTACAAGTAGATAATGCTTTAAGGGAGAGGACGTAAAATACGGATACTGTGATCCGGGGACTATTCAGGAATTCTTTTAGCTCAATCTCCACCAGAATGCATGCTTTCCCGAGCACCCTGCTCTTAATTTCAAACTAGCCCATTTCCTAAAATACCTGTCATTTCGGCCATGTGGGACTGCGGAATACCCATCACTCGGTAGCAAGCCTCGATCTGCTGCGTCACTAAAGGTTTCGTGGGGGCCATGAAGACCACCTTGCCGGAAGGGAACCACCGGTAGAAATTGTACATGACCACAGCGGCAATAAAGGTCTTTCCCAGCCCAGTAGGCAGACACACCAGCGTATTGCAGAACAGAGAGGTCCGGGCCATGTGCAGCTGGTAATCCCGCACTGGGCAATTGGTAGGGTAAATCCACAGGGAGCCCGCTGAAGTGCAGAAACCGCCATTCTCTAAACTCAGCTGCCGCTCTGCCTCACACACTGCAACCAGCAATACATCATCGTCCGACTCCGGCTGAGCCTCGGCAGCCTCTGCAGCTGGAGGAAAATGTGCCCTGGAGATGCCAGGGCTCTGAGGCCGCTCAGGTCCAGAGTTGCAACCCGGAGCTCCCACGGATCGAGAAATGCTTGAGCCCCACGTCTGGAAAAGCGTTCTTTGCCGTCCGCTCATTAGGCTGACGACCACCAAAGGTTTCTCTCAGACGCTAGCAGTTCCAACAGCTCAACCGCCACCATTCGGATACCCATCGGTTACCTTCGCACAAAACAGCGGAACGTGAAGGCGGGACTGCAGCCTGTTCATCTAGTTGAAAATGCCGCCACTGAGTTTGCGTCGGAAATATGATTGGCTGGCTTCCCGGAAACCCTTGCGGCCTCCCGGAGACGCATGCGCATTGTTATGGCGTTTGTCTAAATTTGGTCCGCGGTTCAGTTTCTTCATAGACTCTAAATATAAGTTCCGTTCCCAGTGACTGTGTTGTCCGGGCCTAATTGCTACAGTGCTATTGATTAAACTGATAAAAAAATAAATAACTTGAGATCCTAGGGACAACGGATACCCATATTTTTGTGAATTTAACGTTATTGAGCGAACAGTTCTTATTCTTTATTGGTTTATTTTTAAATCGGAAAAAGAGGTGAAAAACAAGTGTTAGGTCGAATTAAGTATCTTGTCTTATTTCTTTACACAAGTTGAGGGAAAAAAAATGCCCGGTCTCTTTTTCACAGTATTTGGAAAGACAGCCCATTATCTTACTATTTTTATTGTTAAGAGCGAAGTGAATGATTTGGTCCCGTGTTCGTCGGAAAATCCGAAAGAAAAAAAGTAAGGCTTTCCTGAAACTCCACCATTACATCTTCATAAATTATATAGAGCAGTACGCTTTGGTGTGGTATTATTCTGTTCTAGCGATAGCTTTCTAGCTTGGATACAATTCCCGGCTTCCCCACTCTAAACCTTGGTAACTTGGAGTCACCTCTGTAAATTTGCTTCCTCATATTACACACGAGGTACACATCATGAGGTTGTTTTGAACATTAGTAATATCAATATCATCCGCAAGCATCATCCTGCGTGTATCTTCTTTATATCATTTTATTTGGTCAAGTTTTTTTTTTAAGATTTTATTTATTTATTTGACAGAGACAGTGAGAGAGGGAACACAAGCATGGGGAGTGGGAGAAGAAGGCTTCCCGCTGAGCCTTGAGCCCAATGCGGGGCTCGATCCCAGGACACTGGGATCATGTCCCGAGCCCAGAGGCCTAACGACTGAGCCACCCAGGCGCCCCCGGTCAAGTTTCTTGACCTTGCTTTTAAACAAACTTTCTCCTGTGTTTTTATTTATTGGGTGGGGAAGGGAAGAGTTGTATTTTAATTTCACTTGTGTGAGTTTTAAAAGGGAGATGGTGTGTATGGGTTGTTCCGATGGGAAGGACTGAACCTATTCAGGTGTGAACTTTTAGGCTAGAACTAGATACAACGTGATTAGAAGTCTGAATGCTGTTGTTTTCTTTAAGCAGGTTATATACGGGCTTTAAAGACATAGCAGCCCATCGGTCATACACAAATGTAGGTAATGGCTGGTACAGTGGCAACAGTGGTTGCCTCACAAGGGTTCCAATTAAGAGCGGATGACAGTTTCAGGTCATCTGCTAGCGCGCTGCAATGACCACATCAGCCGGATTACACCCGAAGTCAACCGAGGCCTTCAAAGCACAGCCTCGACGTCACTCAAAGACGGGCCCCAATCCCGCAGCGTAGCGCCGTGACCCCGCCCCCTCGAGCTCCAGGCGGGTCCACGCCACGCCCCAAGGGCGTGGCGATGCTGAACCGAGGCGGGCTGGCTCAGTAAAGCAGAGGCAGCGGGGGAAGATGGCGGCGGCCGTACCACAGCGGGCCTGGACCGTGGAGCAGCTGCGCAGCGAGCAGCTACCCAAGAAGGACATTATCAAGTTTCTACAGGACCACGGTTCAGATTCGGTACCAGAGGCGGCGGGGCGGCCGGGCTGGTGCGGCAGAGGGACGCCTCACCCCCCGAGATGCCCGTACATTCCGTATTCCTCCGTGCCCCCGCCCTCGTCGTCGCGCGGCCCGTGGCCTGGAAGGCCGGAGAGGCCTCGCGTGCGCCGGGGAGCCGTGCTCCCGCCCTTTTGGGCTGCCCAGTTTTGGTGGGGGGAGGGGATCGGCTTTATTTCTTGAGGCAGGCAGGCAGCAATCGCATAATTAAAACCTCACTGGGATCCTTGAGTGAGGGTGGAAGCCCTGAAAAAAAAGAACCCAGGAGATACGGGGGTTGGGACGGGTGTCCGAGCACTGGGGGGGGACCTGGGTGAGATCCCTGCAGAGGAGAGTAGGCCATTAGAGAAATGGGAAGGATTGTGAAGATTTTTGTGGGAACGGTATGTGCTTTTTGCTTTTCTCATCGATTACTAAATACTGAACACTAATGCTTGTAATTTTTGAAAATCCGTAGATTGCGGTTTAACTTTTCAAAATATTGACTCTTTACATGACCTTTTCACCTTTATACTGAGGGTAGTTCCTTGCGCATTTCGTGTACAGTATCTCCCATTCTTAGACACAAACTAAGAAATGTTTTTGGCATTCTTTATCCTGTACGCCCTGCATTTTTCAATATAGTCTCCATCTTAACCACCCGACTCTGGTCACAAGTGTTTGGTTTGTTTGTTTGTTTGTTTGTTTGTTTGGTTTGGTTTTTTGTCACACTTGACTTCTTTCCCTTCTGAAATTAAGATCATTCATGCTTCTCTTAAATTGATGAACCACTGTACAGTTCCTGCACTCTGCATCCCCCACTTATGGGAAATAGAAACAGCAGTCTGTATGGTTTCTCTACAGTTTTTCATTTAAGTTCTAAACATGCATTAGAAAAATTCTTTCTGGGTTCTTCTGTGAGGATTGTAGTTTATTTTCATTTTGAGATGTCTTAAAGAGGAGATAAGTTCTCTAACAACCAGTTCCATACACCTAGAATAAGTATCCTGATACCAGCAAATATTTATGCAACATCAGTAGCAAGAACTATGCTCAGTGTTTGTGAATACAGGGTAAAAGAAAGACTATGCCTCAGGTATTCCATTTTATACCATTTTAGTGGAGTTATTTTCTCCTAAGTCAATTTGTATTTTCAACTGGAACAATAGAATAAATTAGGCATGTCGTTTGTTAACATTTAATGCCTCAATACTGTACTTCATCAAGTTCTTATAGAACAAATGATCCCAGTGTGAAATCTAATGTAAAACGGGCCCACCTGGGACAATTTCAAGGGACTTGAATTATCAAAATATTTTTTTAATAGATTAATCTTTTAAGTGCATATTCTCTAGTATTCAATCACATACTTAAACCTATATTTGACAATCACTGTTTTATTGATCATAAGATATCAAGGAGATGTTTATATTTTTGCTATTTTTGGAATCTTATTAAAGAAATCACAAGAATCCTAAAAGCAACTGATTACTTCCATTTAATCAAAATAACTTTTCCCCATCAACCTTTATCATTTAGAACATTTCTCTAATTGGGGGAGAGGAAAAGCAGAGGAGAAAAAAATACAGTAGTGGTAGTGTTAGAAAAGCTCCTTTATCAAAAGGATAGAAAATGCCAGAGGACAACTTGGAGAAAGTAAAAAAAATGAATCAAGGACCAGAAGGCAGAAAAGGAAGCAGAATAAAATAAGGAAAACAAAGACATTATTAAAATTCCTATATTACATGATTTTGAGATGAAGTTATATTTTGATAACTCGGTATTTCAGAAGTACTATTTTGGTGTCCATTTGCCAACTTAGTTTAAGTTTGCCAACTTTAAGAGAAATGGAATTCTGTTACTTTGAATTATTAAGTACATTGTTATTGGCCCTACTAGCTAATATTTATTGAGTTCTCACCATGCAACAGACTGTATGTTAAATACAGTAAATGGACTATTGCATTTATCCTTACAACAACCCTCTGACATTGTTGCTGTTATTAATCTTCCACTATGATACAGAAACTGAGTATTTAGGAAAGCTTAGTGCTTTGTCTAAGATCAGGTAGCTAGGATTTTAATACAGATGATCTGACTCCTCAGCCCACACACTTAACCACCATATATCCAGCATTGTATAACAGTGCTGCCAAGAATGGGTTACAGATTTGTCAAGATAGCTATTCCCAACATGGTTGGAGACTCCCAGGGCCGTGGCCAAGTAACATCCTGCCAGTAGCAGCATCATCCAGTTACCAAAATGTGCTTGCTGTATGAATGTTTTGTGAGTTCTGTAATGGGAAAAGTGTTAGTATGCAACAGTGTGACCCCCACATAATATTACAGTTACAATCTTGTCAATAATTTTTATAAATACATTTTTTTAATATTTTTTTGTTATGAAGTAGGGTATAAAATATGTTCAATTTCTTCCATCATGAGTAGTTTTATTGAAGATATAATTACTAACATAAAAGGTCATTTTTCTAAAGTTTAGACCCTTATTACATGAGGGAGATTATTTTGACTAACCAGCTTTTCTCTTTATAGTTTCTTGCAGAACATAAGTTACTAGGAAACATTAAAAATGTGGCCAAGACAGCTAACAAGGACCATTTGGTTACAGCCTACAACCATCTTTTTGAAAGTAAAGTGAGTATTGTTTCACTTATTACAAGAATATTTTTTAGATATTTTATTTACAAAAAGAAGCTTTAAATTTATTTGCAGAATATGTTTAAGTTTTTCCACCTGGAGTTTTTCTTAACTGTAATCATAAATGGACTACTGCCAAATCTAGGAGAGCTAATCTGCAGTATGGTGGAATATTAAGATATTTTGAAAGGAACCAAATTTTTAAAAATAATTCTCAGGATGCCTAAGAGGCACAGTCATTTGAGTGTCTGACTCTTGATTTCAGCTCAGATCATGATCTCAGGGTCCTGAGATCAAGCCCTGCATTGGGCTCCCTGTTCATCGGATAGTCTGCGCTTGAGAGTCTTTCCTTCTGCCCCTCCCCACACTTGAACATGCCCATGCTCACACTCTCTCTCTCACAAAATAAATAAATAAATCTTTAAAAAATAATAATAACTCCCTGTAGCTTAAATTAAGACAAACAAATAAAGGTACTGAAAAGTTAAAAATCCAAAGTAAGTTCCATTTCATTAATGAATTTAAAATCTTAGTTAGACTTATGCTGAACCTTTAGAAAAACAAATTTTAAGAAATATTTGTTCACTATGACCATCTTCCACAACAAAGAGTCTTTATTAAGGAATTGTGTGAATATTTTTTAAAGATTTATTTATTAGAGAGAGAGAACACAAGAAGGGAGGAGGGGCAGAGGGAGAAGGAGAAGCAGACCCCCTGCTGAGCAGGGAGCCTGACATGGGGCTTGATCCCAGGTCCCTGGGATCATGGACCTGAACCAAAGGCAGAGGCCCAACTAACTGAGCCACCCAGGTGCCCCAGGAATTGTGTGTGAATTATATTCATATCTGAGTCTGAGTTGGCCTTTCTAAATCTGTATTTTTCCCCGTTTAAAGATTTATATATTCATTTTAAAGCGAGAGAGAGCACAAGTGAGGGGAGGGACAAAGAGAGAGGGAGAGAATCCCAAGCAGACTCACCTTGAGCTCGGAGCCCAACACAGGGCTCTATCCCATGACCCCGAGATCATGACCCAAGCTGAAACCAAGAGTCGGGCGCCCAACTGACTGAGTCGCCCGGTCGCCCCTCAGTTGTCCTTTCTAAAAATCCCTTTTCAGCATTTATGTTGTGAGATGCTTTGAGGTTCATAATTTGTTGATTAAAATGCTTAACATAAGATTTTTCCTTTGTTCTTAGACAGTTTCCATTAATTTGTATTTGAGTTATGTAGCCTTCATAGTGTAGATGTTCATTAAATTGAAAAGTTGAAAATCTAGATGTCCCTTCTAGCTTTTAGCCTATCCTGAATATGGTAAACATTAGAACATTTTCCTTACAGCGTTTCAAGGGTACTGAAAGTATAAGTAAAGTGTCTGAGCAGGTGAAAAATGTGAAGCTTAATGAAGATAAACCCAAAGAAACCAAGTCTGAAGAGACTCTGGATGAGGTTTGTATATAATATTATTTTATTTCTCATGTGAATTTGAGAAAAGTATTTGTTTACAGCACTGATTTTTCATAAGGGGTGGTTGAGTATGGCTACTTTGAGTGAACCAAACACTGATTTGGAGTGTGTTATCTCCCTTAGGTGTACTGAATCAGGAAAAAAAACATGTAAGAACCAGTGCTTCACAGTTAATAAGCCTTTCCTATAAAATACCTCTAGCTTTGTATTTTGTATTTCTTCTATGTCTGACCAGAACGTCTGAGCTTCCAAAGCCATTTAAAGGTCCTGATTCTATAGCCAAGTTGGACTGAGTGAAAGAAATTTCACTGTGGTTATTTTTAGCTTTTTCTAATATACGTGGTATCCTTGGCAATAGAAATAGTCCAGGCTTGGCTACAGGGTGTGGAGTCATCTGTCTCATCTTTCCCAACATAGGTTTTACATTTTGGTACAAAGGTTTGAAGAACCAGATAAAACCATTTCTGCAAATGGACAGCCTCAGTAGAGCCAAGGACAGCAGTTAGAACAGCCACAATAGAGCTGCATTGATTATAATCTTGCCACTTTTGATAATACCTTGCTAATTAAGCTCACTCATTCCTAGCAGTCTTAGTATCAGTGATAATAATCTAATAAAATATTCTTTAGGTCTTATAAAGAGGTTTCACCTAATGATGAAGGTATAGCATTTGGATATTTATAGACAGAGTGTAAGTTCAAGTGTAGAATTATAGAAGTTTATATTGACTAAAGCTAGTTAATTTACATGATATTTTCTGGTTGGTTGAAAAGCACAAATTAATGTTTGTGGATATGTACACACAATAAAGCAATTTTGAGGTTTATCACATCTAATATTATTTGATAAATGTTATATATACTGGGCAAATATTGAGCAGCTACTAAGGTAAATAAAGGTATAACAAAAGGATTGCAAAAGCTATTGGGAAAATAGTTTACCCTCCAGAAAATTAACAATTAAAGGAGGTATGAGACAACAGATTGTATATCATTAAGAGGTTAAGAAGAAGAGAGCTACAAATAAAAGGGTGTAAGGGCTGGAACAATCTAGAGGGATCTTGTGAGAATCCTAAAGTATATCCCTTTTTTAAAGACTTCTTTTCTCAGGGGCCCCTGGTGACACAGTCAGTTGAGTGTCCAGCTCTTGGTTTCAGCTCAGGTTGTGATCTCAGGGTCGTGAGATCAAGCCCTGCATCGGGCTCCACGCTCAGCGCAGAGCCTGCTTAAGATTCTCCCCCCCCCACCACATGCTCTTTCTCTCAGATAAATAAATCTTTAGAAAAATAAATAAAAATAAAATGCAAATCTGATTCTGTAACTGCTCTTTAAAACTCTTAATTGGCTGTTCAGTGACCTGAAGATTAAAAAAAAGTTTCCTAACATGTGCTACATGTCTTTCCAGCCTCATCTCATACCACTGTCTCCTTCACTTCTCCCTTACAGACTATACTATTTTCATCCTGTGCCCTGCTATAAAAATGCTATTCTCTGTTATAAGCCTTCCCCCAGTCGCCTACCTCAAAGAAACCTCTCCCAGCCTGTAGCTATACTGGGTTAGGTCGCTGTGTCATTCCTATCTTAGCACTTGTGCTTCCTCTTTAGGTCTCATAAACCCATACAGTTATACACATGACTCTATTCTCTGCTGGCATGAGGGTCAGGACCATGTCTACCACCTCCCCTATGTATCTTCAGTATCTAACATATGGGACATGCTCAAATATTTTTTGAATTAATAATAGGGATAATTATGTAACATACTCATTTTTAGAGGCTATGATGTGATCCAGTTAACTGAAATTGTAGTGATTACTCTCAAAGTTCCTTTATCTCTCTGTCTACAAGTATCTAGTTCAGATCCAGTCTCAAGAATGTAGTTCTTTTCGGGGTGCCTGGGTGGCTCAGTCATTGGGCATCTGCCTTCAGCTCAGGTCATGATCCCAGCGTCCTGGTATCCAGCCCTGCCTCAGGCTCCCTGCTCGGCAGGAGGCCTGCTTCTCCCTCTCTCACTCCCCCTGCTTGTGCTCCTTCTCTCGCTGTGTTTCTCTCTGTCAAATAAATAAATAAAATCTTAAAAAAAAAAAAAGAATGTAGTTCTTTTCATCCCTCTCAACTAAGAAATTGCTGCAAGCCAAGAAATTATGTAAAAGCCAGGTCAATTCAAGCACATAACTCAGCTATAGCCTTGGGACTGATCTCATTTCTCACCATGAACTGAACAGGTTCTTGCAGTGAAACCCAAAATCAGATCAAATAACTACAGTGGCATTTCTCAAAGTGTGTTATATAAGTCCCAGAAGGTCCAAGTTGTTTTCTGGCATCATCAAAACCTGTACTTTTTGTTTCCTTGAAGATTCACAGTGCATGTTAGCTGATGACAACTCTGAGAAGTCATGCAGAATAGAGGCATCTTTAACTTTAACTAGTGTTTCCCAAACTTAATTATGGTAGACCTCTTTTCTTCTCTAACAATGTTAACAATGCTAAGGAATAAGTGATCTGTAAAAGACACTTTATGAAACACTGAAATGGAGGCTATTCCCTGGGCAGACTGGCACCTTCACCATTAAGACTGAGCCATAATCACCAATTTAATGTTTTTTTTTGCATTATTCTAGGACCTAGATTTAATGTAGATAACACAATATGCCCAAGCAACTTGGGACAACAAATGGGAAAACAATGAAATGATATTAAGATTTAAAATGTGGTTATTGTTCACTAATCGTACCTTATCCATTCAAATAGTTATGTGTGATTTCTTTAATAAAGTCTTAAGATAGTCTAATATTTTTGCATAAAAAATTTACAGTCATTCTCATTTTATATTACCAGATTTTGTAAGTCAACCATATTTTTAAAATATCATTTATTTTTCTGATATAAAAATATTTGTATGCTATTTTTCAAATAGAAAAGTACAGAAAATACATAATATTCCAACACCTAGAAATGAACATGTTTAACATTTCAGAATGTTGTCTTTGAATATTTTCTAAGTGCATATTTATTTAAATAGTTGAGATACTACTATAGTTAGAAATTTCCATTGATTTTTCACTTTATAAGAATTTTTGCACATTATACTGAGTATTAGATTACCATAAACATGTGGTTATTTTACCACTATGGATAATAGTGCATTGAATAACTGCACAAAGATTTTTTTTCCTAAGCTTCAGATTACTTTTATTTTTTTAAAGATTTTATTTATTTATTCATGAGAGACAGAGAGTGAGGGGCAGAGGGAGAAGCAGGCTCCCTGGGAGGAGCAGGGAGCCTGATGCGGGACTCGATCCCAGGACCCTGGGATCATGACCTGAGCCAAAGTCAGATGCTTAACCGTCTGAGCCACCCAGGCGCTTTTCAGATTACTTCTTGAGCATATATTTGTATGAATAGTATTGTTATTATCACACTTCTAACCTTTTAAAATTGCATTCCAAAGAGATGGCACCAGTTTACACTGCTTGTAGACACCTGACCATTTATAGTAGCATTTTTCATTAAAACAAGCTTGGAATGGGAGCATCAGCAAGGAAGTTAATGTTTGCTTTTGTAATTAATACATGTACTCATGCTGTAGATGTGACTTGATTTAGAAAGGCAGCCTAGCTTTTGTTGAAAGTGCTAATTCTTAGGCTCTAAATTGAATATGGCTTTATATTCTATGCAGGCATTACTTTCTGGTGTAAAAGATGGAAAAAAGACTATCAGGTTGCTGTGAGGTTAAATGAATTGACATAAGAAAAATAAAATGATTTGTGTTATACCTGACATTCCATATGATAAAGAGCATGGGACTTATATGCAGGCTTCCTGGTTTCCAGTCCTACGGCCACTTAGAAGCTGTAGGTCTGTAAGCAAGTTGCTTAACCACTCTATCCTTATAGTTCCTTTTTTGTAAAATAGGAATAATAGTACCTAATTCATAAGGTAAAAACAATTAAGAGTTAATTTATGTAAAGCATTTGGATAGTGCCCAACACATAGAGGGTACTCAGTAGTTGCCAACTATTTTAACAAACACCAGTAGAGGTTAACTATCATTAGTACAATTATTTGAAGTATTTAGGCATAGTGGAAGGAACAGGGGCTTTGGATTCAGACAAACCCAAATCCATATTCATTCTCTGCTACTCATCAGCTCTGTTGCAAATTCCCTGAATCTCAGTCTCTTCATCTGCAAAAATGCAAGTAGGTGATACCTTCTTCAGAGGATTACAGTAAGTGGGGATTGTATGTGTTATGTAACTGGCAAATAGTAGATGTTTAATGTCTATTATTTTCTTTTCCCATTATTAAATGTTTTGTAATGTAAAATTCTATACTTTTTAAGTTTTTTTAAGTTTTTATTTTAATTCGTTAGTTAACATTAGTTAACAATAGTGTATTCATTTCAGGTGTACAATATAGTAATTCAGCACTTCCACATATCACCTGGTGCTCATCACCACAAGTGGACTTCTTAATCCCATCACCTGTTTAACCCTTTTCCCCCCTGCCCCCCACCGACCTCCCCTCTGGTAACATCAGTTTGTTCTCTACAGTTAAGAGTCTGTTTCTTGGTTTGTCTGTCTTGTCTGTCTGCCTCTTACTTTTTTCCTTTTGCTTCTTTGTTTCTTAAATTCCACATAAGTGAAATTATATGGTGTTTGTCTTTCTCTGACTTACTTCACTTAGCATTATACTCTAGCTCCATCCATGTCACTTCAAAGGTAAGAATTCATTTTTTTATGGCTGAATAATATTCCATTGTATATATATACTACATCTTCTTTATCCATCAATCAGTGGACACTTGGCCTGCTTCCTTATCTTGGTTTTTGTAAATAATGCTGCTATAAACATAGGGGTGCATGTATCCCTTTGAATTAGTGTTCTTCTTTCAGTAAATACTAAGTAGTACAATTGCTATTTTTAACTTTTTGAGGAACCTCCATACTGTTTTCCACAGTGGCTGCACCCAGTTTGCATTCCCACCAACACTGTGAGAGAGTTCCCTTTTCTCCACAGCCTCACCAACACCTGTTGTTTCTTGTGTTGTTGATTTTTTTTTTTAAGGTTTTATTTATTTATTTGACAGAGACAGCGAGAGAGGGAGCACAAGCAGGGGGAGTGGGAGAGGGTGAAGCAGGCTTCCCGCCGAGCAGGGTGCCTGATGCGGGGCTTGATCCTAGGACCCTGGGATCATGACCTGAGCGAAAGGCAGACACTTAACGACTGAGCCACCCAGGCGCCCCTGTGTTGTTGATTTTAACTATTCTGACAGGTGTGAGGTGATATCTCATTGTAGTTTTGATTTTCATTTCCCTGATGATAAGTAATGAGCACCTTTTCTTTTTTTTTTTAAGATTTTATTAATTTTGTCAGAGCGAACGAGCACAAGCAGGGGGAGCAACAGGCACAGGGAGAGGGAGAGGCAGACTCCGTGCTGCAAGGAGCCCGATGTGGGACTCGATCCCAGGATCCTGGGATCATGACCTGAGCCGAAGGCAGACGCTTAACCAACTGCGGTACCCAGGCGTCCCAATGAGCATCTTTTCATGTGTCTGTTGGCCATCTGGATGTCTTCTTTGGAGAAATGTCTATTCATGTCTTCTGCCCATTTTTAAATGGGATTCTTTCTTTTTTGGGTGTTGAGTTGTATAAGTTCTTTATATATTTTGGACACTCTATCAGCTATGTCATTTGCAGATACCTTCTCCCATTCCATAGGTTGCCTTTAAGTTGTGTTGATTGTTTCCTTTGCAGAAACTTTTTATTTTGATGTAGTACCAACAGTTTATTTTTGCTTTTATTTCCCTTGCCTCAAGAGATGTATCTAGAAAGAAGTTGCTGCAGCCGATGTTAGAGACCTTACTTCCTATGCTCTCTTCTAGGATTTTCATGGTTTCAAGTCTCACATTTAAATCTTCAGTCCATTTTGAATTTATTTTTGTGTATGGTGAATGAAAATGGTCCAGTTTCACTCTTTTGCATGTTGCTGCCCAGTTTTCCCAAGATCTTTTGTTGAAGACTTTTTCCCATTGGATATTCTTTCCTGCTTTGTCAAAGATTAATTGACTATATAATTGTGGGCTTATTTCTGGGTTTTCTGTTCTGTTCTTTTGATCTGTGTTTCTGTTTTTGTGCCAGTACCATACTGTTTTGTTCACAACGGCTTTGTAATGGAACTTAATGTCCAGAATTGTGATGCCACCAGCTTTGCTTTTCTTTTTCAAGGTTGCTTTGGCTATTTGGAGTGTTTTGTGGTTCATACAAATTTTAGGATTGTTTATTCTAGCTCTGTGGAAAATGATCTTGGTATTTTGATAGGGATTGCATTAAACATGTAGATTGCTTTGAGCAGTATAGACATTTTAATAATATCTGTTCTTCCAATCCATGAGCATGGAATGTCTTTTCCTTTCTTTGTATCCTTTCAGTTTCTTTTTATTAATGTTTTATGCTTTTCAGAGCAAGGTCTTTCACCTGTTTGGTTAGGTTTATTCCTAGGTATCCTATTATTTTGGGTGCAACTGTAAATGGGATTGTTTTCTTAGTATCTCTTTCTGATGTTTCATTATTGGTATATAGAAATGCAACAGATTTCTGTACATTGATTTTGTATCCTGTGACTTTACTGAATTCATTTATCAGTTCTAGCAGTTTTTTGCTGGAGTCTTTCAGGTTTTCTGTATAAATTCTATATATTTTTTTAATTCTCTATGTTCTTAAATTTGATTAAGAAATTGCTTTTCTCCCAGAAGGGAGGTAGGTGGGGACGATGGGTGAAGTAGGTGAAGGGGATTAAGAATACACTTACCTTGATGAGTGCTGAGTAATAAATAGAATTATTGAATCACTATTGTGCACCTGAAACTAATATAACACTGTATGTTAATTACACTGGCATTAAATAATTTTTATAACATTTAAAAAAATAAAAGGGCTTAATATTGATACATTGACTTTTAAAGATTAGTTTCTTTAATGCATCACAGTATTTGAAATAGTGTAAATAATAATCATACTGATAAGAACCAAAGACTGTATTATGGGAGGCAGAATACAACACAGTCTGTAATGAGCTTTGTTTGGCATTATAAAATCTATGACAATTTTTACATAGGATAAAATAGCTCAAGTAATTATTTGAGCAGCATTTGACATTAGTAATTGTAAGGCAATAATAAAGGCCTGGCACAAATTAGTCTTTCTCTTTTAACTTACTATCCATTTACATTTATCATACATATTTTTTTATCAATAATAAACTGACACTTTTATCAGTACTAAAGTACTGCAAAAAATAAACTGCTTTTCTCACATATATGAATCACCACTCATTAGCCTTTACCTTTCTTTAAAAAAGAGCCTGATAATCCTGCTCTGTTCTAGGAAATATGTCTGTTACAGTAATTTCTATTGATAATTGTGTATTATATGAACTTTCAAGTTCAGAAACAAATGGAATATTACTGTATTCGTTCTAAATTTAGTAATGTCAAGTATGGTGCTAAACAACTCAAATCTTTGAAAAAACTGTCACAATGCTTTATTTAGTGCCTTATGACTTTATAGGAATAATAGAATTTTGTCAAAAGAACATTGGTTTCCAAGGTAGCTATAAGTTATTTTAGTGTATGTGCTGCCGAAGCGAGCACTGCTGGAAGTTATTTGAAATTAAATTATAGATAGGCTATTTACTAATATTCTCACCACAGACTTGCAATTAGATGGTGAGTTTTTTTAAACCAAGAGGTGAACCAGAGGCAAAATGGTTTGTTACTGCATCTGTGAAACTGTGATGACTTGGGTCACAGTTGGTGGCTATGTAAGAATTCTCTTTGTCATCCTTCTAAAAGAAGGATGTGAGTTACTAACTCTGTGTGTTGTTTTTGTTTGTTCTTTAGGGTCCACCAAAATATATAAAATCTGTTCTTAAAAAAGGAGATAAAACCAACTTTCCCAAAAAGGGAGATGTTGTTCACTGCTGGTATACAGGAACACTACAGGATGGGACTGTTTTTGATACTAATATTCAAACGAGTAAGTCTAAATGTAATCTTATCTTTTTAGCTTTAAGGCATTACATAATATTTGTGTGGTACATGAACAGTTGGCTGTACCTTTCTCTTGGCTGTCACTTTTTTCCAGAAGTCTTCTGCACCTGTGATTTACTTGTACTCAGAGGTCTTCAGTTCACTCTTTATTGGCTGGGTGAATAAATACCTCTTGGTCATTGGGGAGCAAAAAATAAGCTTAGTCTAAACTTGGTTAATGTCCCAAAGTTGAGGTTTTCGTATTTAATGTAAAAAGCAGAACGGAGTGCTGTTTTAGTAGTGTAAATATTATCTCCCCCCTTTTAGACTATTTTTACGTACAGAATTTTCTTGATGAGTTACCTTTCTGAATTTTTCTTTTCAAATGCATAATATGGTAAGTTCTAAAATTAAAGACTTAAATCAGTGTTTTTCCATTGGAACTTAATTTCATCATGCATTATAAGGAAAATTTGTTTTACAGGTTCAAAGAAGAAGAAAAATGCCAAGCCTTTAAGTTTTAAGGTTGGAATAGGCAAAGTTATCAGAGGAGTAAGTAAAAAATGGCAATGAATCAATAGATATTCTGGCACATGCTACATGTGGTATGGCACCATCATTAGGATTGGGGATATGACAAAAACACTCTTTGGAGTCTGACAAATCAGGTGCTATCATTGCTAACTGATCTGGCACAAGTTTTCTGGGTCTTGGTTATGGACGGTACAATCTTCCTCAAGGTTGCTAAACAAGTGTGCATAACTACAGTGCATAGAGACTCAAATATTTTCTTCTTGCTTACCCCTTTTACTATTTTTTCATCATAAATTCATCAGCAAGTTTAGCTTTCTAAATTTAATATTCTTTTAAAATGTTACATAGTTGTTTTACCACTTACTCATGATAGAGAAAGGTAAAATATCTGTTTCACTGAAGTACTTAATGATAGAAGCAAAAGTTCTGGGCCTTTTCACCTCTCACAACTGGGGTTCAAACACCAGGAAATCTTTCAAACATAAATATGCCTTTTTTACCTACCCTTACAAGGGAGAGATAATAGAAGGAAACTTTGAGAAAAGGGGAAGAAGGTAGGATCGAGCTGTACTGACCAATGCAGTGTACAAAAGGAGGTAATAGAGCAGGGTTGATTATCGGCTTCACTGAATTCAGGGTGTTATTCCAGGGCCCATTAAAATGTCTTTATTCACAACATCAAACATTATAACTGAAATGCCTATTAAATGCACTGTGAGAACCTGTGTTATTCTTTATACTGTGGGTAAGTCCTAAAATATGGCTCATTCATATTCAAAGCCCAAAACAGATTATAAAACATCTTGAAACTAAAGGTTTAGTTGAAAATAACCTTAACTGCTATTTGATTATACCTAATTGATACTGTGTATCAAGTTGATCAATTTTTCTGTTTCTATGACTAATTTGCTTATGTATTTCTTCTAGTGAACCATATTCTTAATTTCCATTATGTAACAGATCTCTATCCCTTAAGCTTTATGTGACAGTGACAGTTCAACAGAGTATTTGATATTAGTCATTATATTTACCTTTGCATCCTGTTAATTTAACTGTTTTTAGGAACTGGCTTTAAGATCCAGGGCGTCTGGTTGGCTCAGTTGGTAAAGCATGTGACTCGATCTGGGGATTGTGAGTTCAAGCCCCACGTTGGGGATAGAGTTTACTTAAAAAAAAAAAAATGTAAAAGATCCAAATTTGGACAAACTGGAGTGGCAGCCCAGAAACCTATATCATTTCTTTGAAAAGTTTTACCTTCTACAGAAGGTCTTAATGCCCTAACATGTAGCTTATGTGTGCCATCATGACTCCACAGTCTAGTGATCTTAAGACAATTCTATTGTTAATTTATCCCTATAATATAAATTCAGAAGTTTGCCCTAGGATATAACAAGTGTAGCAAGTTTTTTATGATAGTACTAATAAACTGGTTTCCATAACTTAGAACATCTATCATTTACAAAAGTGCCTTCACATTGTAGCATTTTAAGAGTGTATTGCACTAAAGAGGGCACGTATTGAATGGAGCACTGGGTATTATACGCAAACAATGAATCATGGAACACTACATCAAAAACTAATGATGTAATGTATGGTGACTAACATAACATAATAAAATAAAATTAAAGAATTAGTGACCAAATCAAGTATTTTAATATCACAGATGATGAAACATTATAAAACTTCTAAGAATTATATATATAGAGATGCCTTATTAATTTTAATAATATATACTTTATGACATATTGATTTAGCCTATGAACTGATTTATCTACAAATGTCCAATAATTTTCTAGAACTAAATGAGTACAGTTTGAATTTTGACCTGTGGTGCAAGTGAAATGAGTAAATAATTTAGTAAGAAAAAAAGTGTACTGCACTAAAAAATTACTGTTTAATATTTTTTTTCATTGAGGAAATAAAGGACAAAGATTCACCCAAGGACATTACCTTACAATACAATGAAATCCAGTAACAGAATGTTTTTTGGTATATTTGGCCTTCTAGTTTTTCATGAATTTTTTTTTTTTTTTTGCAAATTATCGTTAGTTTTTATTTCATATTCTTGCCTTTAGTGGGATGAAGCACTCTTAACTATGAGTAAAGGAGAAAAGGCTCGACTAGAGATTGAACCAGAATGGGCTTATGGAAAGAAAGGACAGCCTGATGCCAAGTATCCTTTTTTCCTTTGTCAGTAAAGAAAAAACACGAAGAAAGACCACCTGAATGTATAAAAGATACTGTCTAGGTTAACTTCCAGATCAGGAATCATGTCTAGAGTAGTATTCCTGATATTTAGATGCTTCTGTGTCAAGACCTCCAATATAGACAGTAGTTAATATTTTTTATTGATACAAAGTGTGCGAACTTGAGCTAGAATAGAATCTACCTTTTTTCTTCTGGAACTCAAGTTTTTTATTTTTAAGAGGTAAACTATGAGGTTTTAAGTTTTCATCTTTGAAAGGCAATTGTTACTGTATGAAGGATGTACTTCAAGGAGTTAAGATGTCCAGTACAAAGAACTAAAGCAAATTATAGGATACAAGTATGGCTCATGGTAATTTTATGCTACAGTATAATTTCAGGCAAGTAAATGGGTACTCAGCTTAGAAATGGAACACATGTTGGGGATTACCAGTTATGAAATTAAGGAGACCATGGGTCCAACAACGTGTAAGCATATGTGATTACTACTACTGATGATACTTTTCTGATAGGCCTGGTTTGTGAAAATTAAAAAGCCGTGCCTCCTGACCATGTTGACCAGAACAGTCCCATAACTAAGTGAGAAAGTAGTTTTTTCTGTTGTTGGTTCCATTCCCATTGGACTAATTGGATCAGTTAAAGTAACTTAAAAAATTTGGAAGTCCTCTCCAATCTTATCAGTTAAGATTATGTAGGAATATAATAGTCCTCCTCTAAGCCTATCAAAACTAGATGGCCCAACTACAGCTCCCCCTCTCTCATGTGAAGCATCTCAAAACCAGATAAAAATCACACTTCTCTGAACTCAGCATCTTAAAATTCATAGCAGATACCAGGGACTACCTCATAATGAACTTTGATTTAATATAACTTTTACACCCAACTAGATTGAAATCACTTTTTTTTTTTAAAGCACGGAGCAGCAATCTTCATTAGGTGGTGGTTAAATTGGGAGTACTAGGAGGCATCCAAGAAAGGAAGATCCTAGTCCAAGCTCAACCTATCTAGTCAGCCTATACCAATAGGTTATGATCACCATTCACAAAGATACTTTTAAGAACCACTAGGCTAGTATGTATTAGCGCCTCAATCAGTCATAAAGTCCTTCCCTTTGGGGTTAATACCCAATATCCATTATATATAGTTCAATTTTAGACTGAGGTTATTGGGAGTGAAGGAAGAAACAATTTTTATCGAATTTACCTTGACTCCTTCAACAGAATTCCACCAAATGCAAAACTCATTTTTGAAGTGGAGTTAGTGGATATTGACTGAAATAGCAATGCTTCGGATATAAAGACATCAGCAACAATAAAACATGGCCTTGAAGAAACTTATGTAACTAATTAGAGCTGGTTACTATTGTAAGGGAAGAGTCAACTGGAGAATTCAAGAACTCCGATATTGTTTACCCAATCCCCAACTTTTAATATATGTAATCCATTATAATTCCCTAAAGTTCGAAATATTTTACTACAGCTGTGTAAAATATTGGTTAAGGAGAAATGACTTTCCTTTTACCTCATGTTGTAAACTAAAAGGCTCAATAAAAACATATTCAGTGTCTTGATTTGTTTGGTGTTGATACATAAATGTTCTGATTAGGTTAACCAGAGCTAATAAGGCTTTAATCAGAACAGGGAGTTACAGTAAAATTGTCTAGACAGCTTTGCCAGGGGTACTCCTCTTAAAATCTTTACTCTTTTTTAAAAGATCTTTTAAGAATTCTTTTTTAAGGTTTTTATTTTAGAAAGAGTGCATGCGCACGACCTGAGGGAGAGTGAGGAGCAGAGAGGAAGAGAATCTCAAGCTTACTTCCCACTGAGCTCGGAGCCCCACATGGGGCTCAATCTCAACCCTGAGGTCATGACCTGAGTTGAAACCAAGAGTCGGACACTCAACTGAGCCACCCAGGTGCCCCTCCTCTTAAAAAATCTTTAAATAAATACTCCTGTATAGTGAAAATGAGGACAGAAATGGAGGAAGCAAAAAGCTAAATGGTCTAATTCTGGCAAGAAGATAATAACTAAATTCAAGAAAAGTATACTTTCAAAACCAATGAACCACTAATAATGATGAATAAAAGTTAATACTGTGAGGTGATCCACCCCCCAATAAATTCGTAACAATTTGTAGAGGAGTCTTCTTCAGTTTTATTATAAAAATGAGGATGATCAGTTTGATCAAAATGAAAGCTTGCTCACAAATTTTACATGAATATTCTAAATACAAAGTCTCCTGAAACAACATACTTTTGATATGATTTTCATTTTTTAAAAGGGATGCAAACATTTCATTTTTTTCATTTATAATCTCTATCCCAAGACATAGTGTTTAATAGTATATCTTTTCTGCAGTTAAATCCAAATTCACAAGGATAACTGAAACAGACAAAACCTTGTCATCAAAGGTTAAAAATCCATTTTTTTTACAGAGGTAAATCCTTAATAACCAGCCCTTATGTATTTTCAGATCTTGTACTACACTGACGTGATTTGCAGTCAGTTTTTTTTCCTACCCCTTAAGGCTACAAAACTCTGTTGCAAATGCACTGCAAAAGAATTCTAGACCACTTAATGCAAAAATCAAAAAAATAGTTCTCCAATAAAAAGTAAATTTTATAAATGGTAGGAAATAGTATCTGTGGTAAGCTACTAAGTGACATTTTTCCCTATTACTAAACAAATCATGTTACACAGAAACAGGAAGACAAATTATCAAATACAACAAGTTTACGCTATGTTTACATCCCTCATTAAAAAAAAATAATTTCATATTTTTCACACATTCCATCTGATACATTTTCTCATCAGGTTGGAGGGGGAGGGTAATACTGTCCATAATTCCAAGGATTCTGATAATTGTACTGAAAGGAAAAAGCACACGTTAGCATACTAGAACTGGCTGGTTCCATTTATAAAAGCAGATACATTTAAGAAAACAGGCATGTGTTCACTGCTAAAATTCTAAGACTTAACCACATAAGACAATATTGTACAGTCTGGAGTAGAAGTAGTTGTTAAAAAAAAAACTATCCTAACTTATGCTTTTCTAATTAACATCTATGAACAAAAAATTCAATTATGTGAACTCACTTGATACCAGGCACTATAATTATATGCAGCTTGATTTGCCTGTAAATCACCATCAATCATCTGTGTAGATGATGAAGTTGTATCTTCTGTGTGAGCTTTCTTTTCCTCTGGTTCTTCTGATCTAAAAAGGACAAAACAGAAACTTTCAAAACTCCCACAGGTAAGTACTTTTAAAACAAATGGATGAATGTGTATACATTTGTACCTATGTATATTTGTTTTAGTAAAGTTTTTAACCACTCAGTTTTGTATGATTTTTTTCAAATCCTGAATATAAAGTACTAAATTACCACAACATGAAGGTAACATGTAAAAATATTTATCTTTAAAGGCATTTCCACAATGAAATGTCTTCTTTTAAGCATCCCTTCCTGATTCAGCAAGGAGTTACATACCCATTTTCTGCTTTCCTTTTTAAAGAATCCTGTTCTTTTAGGAGTGTTTGATGTTCATCATAAGCATTCAAAAGCCTGAGAGGGAAGGAAAAAAAAAAATCCTCTGGAATATACAAAAACCAAACTGATAAATTTATAAAGTTTTGGACTTATTTCCACTTCGAAACAAAAATACGTTGCAATGAATATCCACTGATTTTTTATTATTTTTTAATGAACCAATAAGCAAACCTCCCAGCTACCTTTTCCAATATATTTCCTTTGGGAAAGCACTACTCTGCACTTTCCTTCTCAGCCCATGTGATTCAAATGGGGCTTCAGGAATTCAGGACTGGCCAATTACAGTACTATATACCCCTGACCAATAATATGACCCAAACCAAGACATTTAGTAAGTCCTGGGATTTTTGAGCTACTAGAAAAATGCTTGGGTGCCTGGGTGGCTCAGTTGGTTAAGCGACTGCCTTCGGCTCAGGTCATGATCCTGGAGTCCCGGGATCGAGTCCCACATTGGGCTCCCTGCTCAGCGGGGAGTCTGCTTCTCCCTCTAACCTTCTTCCCTCTCATGCTCTGCCTCTACCATTCTCTCTCAATAAATAAAAAGCTTTAAAAAAAAAAAAGAAAAATGCTTGTTCTCTGTACTACAGTTGGCTGAAGGTGATGGGATATTGGTGAAGAGCTACCTTTGGTTATTTCTAACACAGGGGAGAGCCTACCTAAGAAATTTTTTTTTTTAGATTTTATTTATTTATTTGAGAAAGAGAGAGAATGAGAGATAGCACGAGCAGGAAGAGGGTCAGAGGGAGAAGAAGACTCCCTGCTGAGCAGGGAGCCCTATGTGGGACTTGATCCCGGGACTCCAGGATCATGACCTGAGCTGAAGGCAGTTGCTCAACCAACTGAGCCACCCAGGCACCCCCGCCTAAGAAATTTTTACACAACTAAGACAGTGACCTTGAGCGTTTCTGTCCAGTACAGAGTGAGTCCTGACCATTCCATAATTTATATACTTTGAGATCTAATTAACATTGCTTATCAAAGATACTGGACACCAGTTAGGATAAAGTGTATTTAAACTTTGGCCATGTGATAAACTGAATTAAAACTTAATACAAAACTACAGGGGTGCCTGGATGGCTCAGCCAGTTGTGTCTGCCTTCGGCTCAGGTCATGATCCCAGCATCCTGGGACTGAGCCCCGCATTGAGCTCCCTGCTCAGTGGGGAGCCTGCTTCTCCCTCTCCTCCTGCCCCCTCCCAACAGTACCCCCTGACTCGTGCTCTCTTCTCTCGCTCTGCACTCTGTCTCAAATAAATCTTAAAAAAAAAAAAAAAAAAAAAACATTCAAATCTACAACGTGGAATTGTTATCACTGATTAAAAAGATAATTTTTTAGGACGCGCCTGCATGGCACAGTTGGTTAAGCATCTGATTCTTGGTTTTAGCTCAGGTCATGCTCTCTGGGTTGTGAGAGCACACCCCGTGTTGGGCTGTGCACTAAGCACAGAGTCTGCTTAAGACTCTCTCTCTCCCTCTGCCTCTACCCCACCCCCGCACATGTGCGTGCTCTCAAATCCTTTTTCTTAAAAAAAAAAATAAAAAACTTCTAACATGATACGTATATTTTAAGTCTCACCTGGAACTCACAACTTCAAAAACGATGTCACTTGAAGCCAAAGTGACTGTAAAATCCTAAAGATTTTGTTTTCCTTTTACCATTTTCTGAAATATTTTTATAAAGACAAATGGCCTTATTTTTTAAAGTAATCATAAACCTGAACACAGATAATTAACATTTCTGTAGAAATGACCTTAATATACTTTACATGCATACACAACTTCCCTGGGCAGCCTGCATATATAGACATCTAATGGTAACAACCAGTAACTCTGATCCCAAAATGTTCAAGAAGCTATAAAATTGTTAATACCAGCAATCTCTGGTTGAGTGTTTACTCAGTATCAAGCACTTTAAATGGACTAGGTGTTTTTAAGACTTAACAACGTGTGGATTAAGTGATGAGAGATTGAATCATAACAAGAAAATCTGAAAACTGAGAAATACACAAATGGTAAGTGACACAGCTAAGATTTAAGCATATATTTGAATTAAACATCAATTCTTACTAATACATTATACCGCTACCTAAATTTCTAAGCTCATTTTTCAATCACTGCCTTTTTAAATTTTAACATCTTAGACCTGATATACAGACCCTCTATAACTATATTTGCAAGGGCCTAACTGGCATTTTTGTGTTAAGCCTTAGATTTGTCCACATATTATTGCAAAATTCAAGTATGTCATTTAATCCCAGTCAAAACTCTAATAGCATCCTACTGTCTATTTGTGGTACTACGTGTGCTCTAACCCAGCCTACTGTTCAATACACAGAACAATCAACATCACACTTCTACTACTTCAAAAGCTCTCCAATCAAGCAAATGTTACTTTTAAATGAACTTTAACTTTCTTCCATTTTATCCTCTCCTTGTCAGAATCCAGTAGTACCTAAATGAAGCCCCATCTCCTCTGTGAAGGATGACAAATCCATTCTGATCCACAGAAATCACAGTCGCCTTTAACAGTTTTGTGCCACCTCATATACTTACATATTTCCTCTGATCATCAAACCATCCACTAGACTAAAACCTGGAATTAAATATCCCATTTCTTTTTGTGCACTTTCTTCAGTACAAAATAAACAGAAGACACTAAATATACAGCACAGGTGGTTAGAAGCACAGACTTTGAAGCAAGTTCTAATCCCAGTTGCACAATGAAATGGAAGTAACTGACCTTGGAAAAATTTCTAATCTCTTTAAGCCTCTCTTCATCTATTAAAACAACAGTACCAACAACAACAAAAAAACAGTACTTATACCTTCATTAGCTAATTCATAAAACATTTAATGTGTCAAGCACATATATACGATTGTATTAAAAATTAACATGTTAAAATGTTTTTTAGTTTAGCTAAAATTTTACTCAACCATCAAAAATGTATACATGCATATATAAAGACACATAAATCCTCATTTTATCAACAGCTGTTTCAATAGAAATCACTCTAAATTAGGGTAATTAGAAAAGGGACATGCCTACTAAGTGGGATAGTTCCCTACTAGAAGCAGTTAAGACTGCGACAGCAGCAATACTCTAATCAATACTTCTACTCCTCTATTTTGCAGCTATAAATCATAAGCTTCTCCTTTTCCCAAATCCCTTAGAGTAAATCCTTCCACCACCCTCAACTTTCAGCTTCTTACAATGCATTAAATTGAATCCATTAGGCATGCTCTGTGCAACCATATCCATTTTCTCCAATCAGAGATAAAACAGCATCCCTATTTCAGATTAAGCCCATCCCCCTTTAGTGGCCTCTATACTGTTTCTGTGTTTTAGGGTTCAATCCTTGACCCACTTCTTTTTTCACGGGATTGCTGTTTCCTGCCTTCTCTCATTGTTTACATTACCATGCTAAAATTTTGAAAACAATTTTGAAGGAAAGACAAACCATCTGTCCTCCTGTTAAACACATACACATTTGCAAAACTGAATTTACCCTCCATATATATGAGGAAAAAGTAACCTAGGCAAACATTTTAAATTTAACAATATATTAATTTGTACTAATCATCAAACTCCCAACCAAAATTATCAATGCTCATTTGCTATGCAAATAGATAATATATAATTAAGATCTTACTTATTAACATCTGAACCAAAATCTTCAAGAAATTCCACTTTTCTCTGAGAAAATGTAATTCTCATTTTAATAGGTAATGAACCATGTATAGCTTTGTCAAAACAATTTAGGATATTTTCTTCATTTTGTCTGAGGTCACCACTATATTCCATTTCAAGTAAATTGAGGTATAACTTTGTATTCTCCTGTGTAAAAAGCAGTATCAATTAATAATATTTCTAAGATATTTTTATAAGAACACAGATATTTAAAATGCCTTAAATTTTATGTCTAAGTTTGAAAAATACTGAAAATCATATTAAAATGTAACTCAGGTTAATGTTTTGAGCATATATCAAAACAGGTGAAAAAACTAATTAGCACACTGAGAAGTAATGACCTAGCATCTCCCAAATTATGCAAACTGTTAAATCCCAGTAAGTTTAAACCCTATATCCTATCTTGGGTTTGATGTGGCTTGACCAACCATGACAAATATAAAATAAAACAAAAAATGGTTTCTACAGTTCCCATTAATACTGTTACCATCTTAAACTGCAGCTGGAAACACAGTTATAGACCTGTGTCTTAAAAAGACCTGGTATTAGCTGAAAATCTAAAAAGTGAGAAATATCACATACACTGCCTTTTATCAACTGATAAAGTGAAATACTTTTGAAAAGGAGAATCTCACTGTTATAGTTGCTAAGATGCAGACAACTGCCATGCTTTTGTTTATAAGATAGTCTCCCAAGTCCGCTACTCAGTAAATCTGCTGTAAAATTTCTAAACACGAGAGAAACAAAGTGTCACAATGTCTGCAACAATTCTTAATCCAATAATCTTAATTTTCTCAACCTTTTAATTCCTAATAATTTGAAAAATTTTTAAAGAATGGCAACATCAGTTTAGAGGGACTGTTGTCTTCATTTAGTAATAAAATATATTACATACAGACCAAATCTTTCATCATAGTTGCCAAAATAAGAAAACAAACAACGACCACTGTTCTTTTGTTGTTTTTTTGTTTTTGTTTTTTTATGAAAGATATTCTAAAATACAAATACATACTTTGTCTCTTTCGATTGCTTCCAAAAGCACCTTTCTTGATTTTGGAAGGTTTTTTTGTATTTTGAAAAGATGCCGGGCTAGTTTGATAGCATAAAACGATGATTCATTATTTGATTTGGCATTCTTAATGGCATCCTGAAGCAAATGTTCAGCTTCTTCCATATTTCCGTGCCGTCGTTCTAAACTTACTCTTCTCAAACGAACCATTGCCAATCCTAGAACACATTCTTCAAATGTTCTCAAGATATTCCTGGCTTCATTAATATTACCTAGAAATGTTAATTAAATGTTTATGCTTTTGTTTAAACTTCTGAAATATCCTTTATGCAAGGTACTGGCAAATAACAGTCCACAGGCTAAATCCAGCCCTCTGTTTTTTTTTTATTTAAAACTGAAAACAGCCATGCTCATTTGTTTATTATCTACAGATACTTCTGGGCTATAATGGTAGAGTTGTCAGGAGAGAGACCATAAGCCTGAAAAGCCTAAAATATTTACCATCTGGCCCTTTATAGAAAAAGTTTATTGACCTCTGCTTTACACCATCCCTCAGACTCAATTCCTAGAACTTTATCCAGAAGTTCCTTAAAATCCCAAAAATACCAACTGAATTTCCTCATTCTTACCCTGCTGTTCCTCAAAAGCTGCCCAAAGCATATGCACCATGGGTTTCTTTGGAAGATGAATAGTGCAAGCTCTGCTGAAGACATGCCTCACTCCTTCAATGCTATGGTTTTCCATGTACTTGGCATACTACATACAGAAACAAAGGAAATACTGAATAATTTACAGTTGAACGAGCCATTAAATATGTGACAGAACGATAAAATTCTATTTTTAAACCCATTCAGCACCTTTATTGAACCACTAGACTAGTTTCTGTAAGGAAGGACGAAGAGAGGCAACGAGGTTGGCATATGCAGCAGTCAAATCTGGTTGCAAGCAGACCATCTCCTAATGCAACAGATATAGTTATATGAACAACATTCAACAGAAGTACAAAAAAGGTTAGTCACTAGATCAATGTTTATAATATGTTCAAGTTTCAGAGCATCTAATTTTCTTACCTTAATCCAAAACTCCTCATAGAGGGCACATGATATGACACATCTTTCAAAGAGAACCACAACTCGTTCATGAGTCCCATTTTCAATTTCAAATTCTAAGTATTCTTTCCAGTTTTTTAGTTGTGCCTTTTCCAATGGTTTCACATGAAAATAAGGTCGTTTAATCTGTAATAAAAGTATGACAGGAAAAATAGTGTAACAGAGGAATGAAAGTAAACCAATACCAACACCAGAAAATGCATGACTACAGTAACAATACAAATTATCTAAATTATGTATGTAATTAATGATGGTGAACCAAAGAAATTTTAATCACCGTATTTCATGATAAAAACTTTTAAAATTATATTTCTTAGGCTTTACAAACGGAAGAAGCAGAATGTATCTTTCATTTATTTATTAATTGTAATGGCACTACACAATTTTATGTTCAGTAAATGTTTTTCTTTATTGAGTATTTTAAAACTGAACAATTATACATGTAACAGAAAGCAGATCAGCAGTTGCCTAGGGCTAGGAATGGGATGGGGGTTACTGAATGAAAAGGGACCAAGGGAACTTTCTGGGATGACAGACTAGTTCCATATCTGATTGCCATGGAGCACTGTAATGTGCATATACACGTCAAACCTTATAGCCAGTCAACAGAAAAACCACATACTATATGATTCCACTCAAATGAAAGGCCAGAACAAATCTATAGAAACAGAAGTAGATCAGTAGTACCTAAGGGCTGGGGGTAAGGGGTGGAGCAGATACGTGAGGGAGTAGAGGGGTGACAGCTAAAGGATAAAGAATTTCTTTGTGAAGTGATGAAAATGTTCTAAAATGGACCAGAATGATGGCTGTACCTATCTGTGAACACACCAAAAACTACTGAATTATACACTTTAAATGGATGAACTATATGGTAAGTGAACTGTATCTCAAAAAAGCTGTTTGGAAAAACAGAAATAAAGAATTAGAATCTGTGGAGGGAAACCCTCATTTTACTACACATCTAAAATGGGTGCATTCTGTTGTATGTAAAGTATGCACTCAAATAAGATGATTTAAAAAACTGAACAACTGTAATAAAATGGTTCAGATTAAATAAGTATCTTCCAACTGGATGAAATCTGAATTCATTTTGTAAGATTCTAAAATTGACAATGGAAAACGATAAAACTGATCATGGGAAACAGGTAATAGTATTTAAATAAGCAAAAATAAAAAGTAGAGAGACATTACTCAAAACAAAGAAAAATACATTATTCCTATCTTTATATTTTGAAGCCTATTACAAAACAAAAACACTTACACCTTCTTCAAATGTCCACCTTTTACTAACTTCATGCTCATTATAATTAAACATTTCTTGATGAATTTCAATGATTCTATGTCTCATGTTTTCTATTTCCGTAATTAGCTTGGGAAGAAAAAGAAAAAAATTTAAATCACATAAGTTATATACTGAAATTTTTAATACTGCTTAAATTTCGGTATTATCTATACCTACTTTATAATCTGAGAATAGTGGTAGGTTTTAAGCTGTTAACAATTATATGGAAAGTACAATTAACAATTCTAAAATTTCTACAGAACTTCCTAATAAACCACTTTCTTGTGTACATTTAAAGGGGACTAGTAGATTACCACATGGGCAAAATGTCCCTTCTAAGCTATTTCCAGGTGTCTCATAGTAAAATAGATTCTCTACCTTAACTCTCTTTTTAACCACACCATAGCTAAAGAAGTCCCACTTGCCTTAATTAGAAATTAATTTTATATGAGACACAAGTCATACAACATATGAAGTCAAGGCATATAAAGTCTAGTTTCTCATGCATTGAAGGATTTTTCAATTAAGTCTGGTTACCTTTGCTGGATCAGTAATGTCTTCAATTCCTGACGGTAGATCATCACCAGGAGGACCATCATCACCACTATGTCCGTTTACAGAAGCTAATTCCCTTCGCAGCTGAATAAACTGTTCACCAGTTAGCAGATCTCTAGGCAAGTTATTCTGTACATGTTCTTTAAATCTAAATAAGCCAATAAAAATAAATTCTCTATATATGAAGCATAATTTTAGATCCCACATTCAATTCCTACTACACAGTACCCTTTCAAAAAATTTCTGATTTAAAACACCAAACCCTTTCTATCCTTTTTTATAGTAAAAACCTACCACTTGATGAAACAGTCTACAGACATCTTCATTTCTTTTATGCCTTTGCAATATAACAGAGAAGGCATGGATAGGCATACATTCAAATCCTAACTCTGTCCATTATTAGTTATTTGACTTCGGGGAAGTTTTTCTTTTTTAAGATTTATTTGAGAGAGAGAGAAAACAAGCACATGTGGACGAGGACTTGGACAAGTGGGGGGAGGGGCAGAGGGAGAGAAGCAGGGAGCCTGACATGGGGCTTGGTCCCAAAACCCCAGGATCATGACCTGAGCCAAAGGCAGGAGCTTAACTGACCGGGCCACCCAAGCGTCCCAGTTTTTCCCTTCTTTAAGTCTTGGCTTTCTCATATCTAAAATGGCACAATACTATTTTGCAAAATTTATTTATTTATGCAAAATTACTTTAAGATAGAATCCCTACTTAAATTATAAATGATCATTTGTAAATGATCAACAAATGTTTGCCGTTTCTTCCCCACCTCCCAGTTACTCCTGATTCTGTGTCCGTGCCAAACACACCAATGAAATTATCCTAATTAAAGTCACCAAGTGCCTCTTACATGCAAAATTAAATGGACACTTGTTTCATAGTACAGGTTATACTCTAATAATGTCTTCACTACTAAAGGCCTTTAACCATGCTTTCCTTTCAGAAGGCACTGGGTTACCATTTTATTTGTTTGCCTCCAAGTCTCTGACTGATCCTTGATCTTTGAGGATTCTCCCTTCCTATTGGTCCCTGAATGTCAGGATTGCCAAGGATTCCATTTGACATTTTGTTCTCATCTATCTTCATTAACTTCCTGGCCAATCTTATTAATAGAGAAATAAGCATACTATGGTGAATCGGAAAACTAACTCAAGCCCATACTTTTCTCAATTCTAGATCAGTCTGTCCAATTGCCAAAACTCTGCACAAAGAAACAGGTTAATTTTGAGTGTTTTGAAAAAAGTAATTTTTCCACACACTAATTTTTATATATATATATATATATATATATGCAAATTTTCATCAAAAACACCAAGTTGAAGAGCTAAAATAGCTACACTATCTAAATTTGGAACCTTACGTACAACATCTTAAACTAATTGTGTTAAGCTTCATCCACGAATCAACACCCTCAGCATTTCTAATCTTGATTAATGGTACTGTCAACCATTCAGTTTCTAAATCTCTCTGACCTCACTTCACTTACATTCCACTGAGTAGCAGGTCCTATTGATTCTACCTTCTAAATATGTCTTCATATCCTTCTCGTTTTTCACCTGGATAAACATAAATGGCTTCTAGCCACTAGTCTCACTATTCCCATCTCAGCCCTAATACTGCTATCAAAAATGTTATTAAAAAGTAAACATGAAAAACATAAACATGATCATAACTGCCTCCTGCCAAAATAACTTCTTTTCATTTACCCTGCATTCATGCTAAAATCCAATCACCTTAAAGTCTTTCATCTTCTAACCCAGACTGACCTCTTCATTCTAATTATGAGACATAGTTGTACATGTACCTTATGCTCCAATCTTATGGACTTTTCCCCAAGTTTCTTAAAACTGACTTAGGCTAGTCACACCTGAATTTTTATGGATTTTAAGGCTTTCACTAATATATGTAAATAAAATGGGAAACAAATCTAGATTTTACAGTATCAGTAATAAATACTGCAGCTTAACTTGATCCATTTCACCATTGGGAGAGAACAAATACAGACTGCCTTATTTAAAAAAAATTAGAAAGGAAATAACTTTCAAAAGTTAGTAAGGAAACAAACAGATTTAGGGTGGCCTGGTGGCCTAGTCAGTTAAGCGGCTGCCTTCAGCTCAGGTCGTGATCCCAGGGTCCCAGGATAGAGCCCCACATCGGGCTCCCTGCTCAACAGGGAGCCTGCTTCTCCCTCTGGCTCTGGAGCTCCCCCTGCTTGTGCTCTCTCTCCCTCTGTCAAATAAATCAAATCTTAAAAAAAAAAGAAAACGTATAGATTTAGTGTTCAGATAAATATTAAAACTCAAAATGTTAGGCTACAAATAAAATTGACGACTAAAGAGCACAAATTTAAAATAATTGCTATATTATATAGGAAATTGTTCCAAATGGTGATAAAATATAACTACTAAGCAGTGAATTTTTATCAACCTTTCCAAAAATAAAACTGATTTATTCAGTAAAGAATGGCTGAGTGTCTAATATATATTGAGCCCAATTCCTATGTATTAAAGATAAAAAGAATTAATAAGTCTCAGAAAATGACAGATGTGCAGAGCGATATATGAGACAATTTCAAAGCAGTGTTATTAATGTTAAAATAAATGTAAGTAGGAGCACATGGGTGGCACAGTTGGTTAAGCCTCTGACCCTGGGTTTCAGCTCAGGTCACGATTTCGGGATCGAGGGATGGAACCCCATGTCGAGACCTGTGTTGGGCTCCATGCTCAGCGTGGAGTCTACTAAAGTTTCTCTCTCCCTCTGTCCATCCCCCCTAAAATAAATAAAATAAAAACTTTTTTTAAAAAAGACAAAACGTAGGGGCGCCTGGGTGGCTCAGTCGGTTAAGCACCTGCCTTCAGCTCAGGTCATGATCCCAGGGTCCTGGGATTGAGCCCCGCATCGGGCTCCCTGCTCAGCGGAGAGCCTGCTTCTCCCTCTCCCTGCCGCTCTGCCTACTTGTGCTATCTCTGTCAAACAAATAAATAAAATCTTTAAAAATAAATAAAAATTTAAAAAAAGACAACTGTAAATAAATAGAGTGCTGGCACAAATGACAGAACAAATACTTTCTATTTTGGCAAACTAAAGTTTCACACAGAAAACATTAAGCTGTATGGTTTTGAGTAATCTGAGTTAACCAGACAAATGGGAAGTAGAAAAGGCATTACAGTCACAGAAATACAAAACAACAGTGTCTGCTGGGAAATTATCAGTATTTAGATAGGTCTGGAGCTTAGGAACTACCAGGGATTGGGTCTGAGAAGTTAAATCAACATCAGAAACTCTCACGCTAAGGAAAATTTTAAATTACATATTTCCGTAGAGATAATTTCATCAGTATACATCTAATATACAGACCTACACAACAGAAATATTTTGGGGGGGGACTAATTTATTTATTTTTTTATTATGTTATATTAATCACCATACATCATTAGTTTTTTTAATTTTGTTATGTTAATCACCATACATTACATCATTAGTTTTTGATGTAGTGTTCCATGATTCATTGTTTGTGCATAACACCCTGTGCTCCACGCAGAATGTGCCCTCTTTAATACCTATCACCAGGCTAACCCATCCCCCCACCCCCTTCCCTCTAGAACCCTCGAACCCTCAGTTTGTTTTTCAGAGTCCATAGTCTCTCATGGTTCGTCTCCCCCTGATTCCCCCCCCTTCATTCTTCCCCTCCTGCTATCTTTTTTTTCTTAACATATATTGCATTATTTACATCATTAGTTTTTGATGTAGTGTTCCAAGATTCATTGTTGCGTATAACACCCAGTGTTCCATTCAGTACATGCCCTCTTTAATACCCATCACCAGGCTAACCCTATTACCCAGCACTTGAACACTTTTAAGATTTATTTATTTATGTGAGCTGGAGGTGGGGGAAGCACGCCTGTGCACAAAGTGGTGGAGAGGGAGAGAGAATCCCAAGCAGACTCACCACTGTGCACAGAGCACGACCTGGGTCTTGATCCCAGGACCCTGAGACCCCCACCAGAGCTGAAATAAAAGAGTCTGACGCTCAACTGATTGAGCCACCCAGATGCCCCTAAACACTTTTGTTTTAAACATATGCTTCCTCCTCTATACTTCTGACCAGCTTGAGAGCCAACACCATTCACACATAGCTTGTCAGAGCCTTAATTTCTATAACTTAAATGGTATATAATCTTTTACATAGCAAGCACTAAATGACCAAGTAGGAGTGTATTAGGCAAAAGAAAACATTTCACTGGTTCTCAAAGCAGTTAGTAATGTCATAAGATTTATTTACACAAACACGACTTGTGAGTTTGCTACATACATTAAGGAAAGTGGTTGTCAATATATTAAAAGAAAAAACAGATTAGGGGTGCCTGGGTGGTTCAGTTGGTTAAGCATCTGCCTCTTGATTTTGGCTCAGGTCATGATCTTAGGATCATGAGATCAAGCCCTGTATCAGGCTCCCGCGTTCAGCACAGAGTCTACTTGAGATTCTCTCTCCCCCTCTCCCTCTCTAATAAATAAATCTTTTTTTTTTTTTTAAGATTTATCCATTTGTGAGAGAGAGCAAGAGAGCACAAGCAAGGGGAGAAGGGAGGGGGAGAAGCAGACTCCCCACTGTGCAGGGAGCCCGACACGGGACTCAATTCCAGGGCCCTGGGATCATGACCTGAGCCAAAGGCAGACGCTTAACCATCTGAGCCACCCAGGCACCCCTCTAATAAACAAATCTTTAAAAAAAAAAAGAGGAGATTAAAGAACAGTATGTGTAATGCAATTCACTAATAATATCTATTATAAGCATATATACAATTTTAAAACCCTACTGGGATTTTTTTTTTTTTTTTTTTAAGATTTATTTGGGAGAGAGAGAGCATGAGCGGGGATGGGGGACAGAAGGAGAAGCAGGCTCCCTGATGAGCAGGGAGCCCAAGGTGGGGCTCAATCCCAGGACCCTGGGATCATGACCTGAGCCGGAGGCAGATGCTTAACAAGCCACCCAGGCACCTGGGATATTCATTTAACAACAAAAAAGATTTGGAGGAGACTATACCAAGAACTTTGGAGCCACACCATCTGGGTTCCAATAAGCTTCTAAACACTAACTCACTCTGCGACCTCATGCAAATGTTTTAATCTTTCTGTGCCTCTACTTCCATAAAAGGAAGACAGTAATATCCCCATAAAATGGGGATAATAAGATACCTCACTGGCTTATTATGAGGATTAAATAAGTTATAAATGCTATAAGTTACATGCTTAAGTTATAATGCTGTAAGTTATAAATAAGCATTCAGAACAGCATCTGGCATACAGCAAATGCCATGTAACAAGTGTTTCCTAGTTATAGTTTATCTTTCTTACCAAAAATAAAGTTCTTATCATTACAGAATTTTATCTATACTGTTGATCCTAGAAGAACTGGTTTAGGAAAAGGCCTCCTCTTTGTCTCAAGGATTTTTAAAACCCTTGTATTCATTTATTCAACAAATATTCATCAAGCATTTCCATATGTCAAGTTTTGTGTTAATAATGTCTTTTATCAAGTGTCTTCCTAGGTCATTATACTGTAGAAACCTGAGTATCTCCTCTGTTTCATGAAAAACAGAGACCGTATATTCACATCTACACAATTCCTATTCCTAATCTGGATCTGCATTATTTCTTCTATCTTTAGCAAATTGATCCACATAACTTTTTAGATGCTTCATAAAGTCTTCTACTTTTTTAGTAGTCTTCTACTTTTTTAGTAAAAAAAGTTTAGAAAATCACTTACTTAAAAAGTACTTAAGTTTACAGGCTCTAACACTATACTATTTATAAAAGTTGTAACAAAAATGTAGCAAATATGGTAGCTTAAAAAAGCAAATATTTATCAACATAGCAAATACCTGTAAAACAAACTTTCTTGTTCAGAAAGACTTTGAGTCCTTATCAGTGGGATATTTTGAGTATATTAGAAAACAAAATGTGGAACTCACATCATACAGAATTAGTTGTTTTAACAGTACTCATAAAAATGAAATACCAGTCATGACAGAAAATCATAGTGGAAAATTTTAATGAAATTATTTTTGACTGAATAAAAACAGATTTAGACTTACTACATAAAATAGATCTTTCACTATTTTGGTATAAGGTGTTATATGAATCACAAGAATGTATATTAAGTTTTTGTTTTTAAGATTCTTTTTTTTTTTTTAAGTAATCTCTACACCCAACTTGGGGCTTGAACTTAAAAGAGTCACATGCGCCATCGAAAGAGCCAGCCAAGGCGCCCCGAGCAAATCATTAAGTTTTAAATAAGCATATTTATGTGCCATGTACTCTATTAACTTAGTACCACAAAGAATAACTAAACTTGGGTTCTATTTTCTCATTCTTTCACCACTCTGAAATACCTAAGATAGGATTCCCATTATTCCTCATCTATAAAATGGACAAAGAAAAACTTCTGTTTAAAAACAGTAAAGTTCCAGGGCGCCCAGGTGGCTCAATCGGTTAGCGTCTGCCTTCGGCTCAGGTCACGATCCCAGCGTCCTGGGATCAAGCCCCAAGTCAGGCTCCCTGCTTAGTGGGGAGCCTGCTTCTCCCCCTCTTCCCTACTTATGCTCTACATCACTATTTCTCTCTCTCTCTCAAATAAATAAATTTTTTAAAAATAAATAAAAAGTAAAGTTCCTAAACATTTCATAAAGTATATGGAAAAATGTCAAAATTTGAACGTGTGTAAACTGTGATTATCAAGCAAGAAAATTTATGCATTTGCATCTAAAAGAATCTCACATGACATTTCAAGAGAATTATAATCCTCAATATTAATTAATTACCTGAATAATCAAATATTTTAATGATTGGATTTTTTCACTCACCTCTGAAAATGGTGACTATACAGCTGTGTTGGAATACCAAGAATACGATCATATATAGCTGTAACTTCTCTCAGGTTTCCCTGTTCATTTTCCCAGTTTATATACATTTCCCACAGTCTGTCAGATCGGAAATCTGTTCCTGCAGCTAGAACCGCATGCTCGAAAGTTCTGAAAAATCAAATTACCTCTAAGTTATCTCTCCAAGATAAAATCACTTTTAAAATATTTCTGCACCTTGCAATATATACAAATATCAAATCATTAAGTTGTACAACTAAATCTAATATATGTCAATTATACAATTTTTTAAAAAAATTAAAAATAAAAATAAAACATTTCTAAATTTCAGAAGATTGTGCTAAATTCAAAATTACATTCAACTGCTCCCTATACAAGTAGGGAGTAAAAGGCAGAAGAAATAGAAAAGTGTACAACAGCTACGTTTTAAAGAGAAAGGAAACAAAGGAAATATGCGTACTTTTATGTAATTTTATCTTATACAGAACTACAATGCAAAAATGTACACATTACAAACATATAAAGAGTGACAATGCAGACACTTAAATATTTGTGAAACTTGAATGTTCGTCAAATAGATTCATTTATAGCAGAAAACAAATTTTTTCTCAATTTAAAGAATAATTTTCTGGCAAAATAATTCTCCAAGAAGGGACCCAACTGCCTTGTAAGGTAATGAGAAGTATACATGTATTTTAAAACTTTCAGAAGTCTCTCCTGATTCTAAAATTACAGATTACTAAAAAACAAAAACAAAACAAAACACCACCACCTTGTGTTTTTAAACTACCTGACTCATTTCAAGAGATTTTTTTCTTTTAAAGATTTTATTTATTTATTCGAGAGAAAGAGAGAGTGAGAGAGAGAAAGAGAGCCCAAGAGGGGGTAGGGTCAGAGGGAGAAGCAGACTCCCTGCTGAGCAGGGAACCCGATGTGGGACTCGATGCCAGGACTCCAGGATCATGACCTGAGCCAAAGGCAGTCGCTTAACCAAATGAGCCACCCAGGCGCCCTCAAGAGATTTTTGTAAGCAATTTTAATCATTGGATTTGATATCCCAGTGGGATAAAACTTTTAGATACATATTTTCAAAATAGTATCTTACAATCAAGAGGGATTTTTAACAGTATAAAACCATACTACTTATATTAATCTACAACCTTAATACAATACCAATCAAAGCTCCAACAAATTTTGAGTGGAACAGGTAAACCAAATTCTAACATACAGCTAACATACAAAAAGGACAATGCAGAGGGCATTTTCCTGAAAGCTATCAAAAGAAATTAGGAAGCTAGGGTGCCTGGGTGGCTCAGTCGTTAAACGTCTGCCTTCGGCTCAGGTCATGATCCTAGGGTCCTGGGATCAAGCCCCGCACTGGGCTCCCTGCTCGGCGGGAAGCCTGCTTCTCTCCCTCTCCCACTCCCCCTGCTTGTGTTCCCTCTCTCGCTGTCTCTCTCTCTGTCAAATAAGTAAAATATTTAAAAAAAAGAAAGAAATTAGGACGCTATAGTAATTAAAAGGATGGCGTTGGCCAGGTAACAGAGAAATGGATCACAAAACAGTTCCAAGAAAACAAAACAGATCAATGTACACGTGAGAATCTAGTATATGATAAAGAAGGTATTTTAAATCAATGCAAAAAAGTTGGACAAAATAAAAGGTTAATCTATGACTTAAAAAAGGATAAAAAGACACGATAAAAAGACATCCTGAACAAAGTTTAAAAATGTGCTAAAACTGGGGTGCCTGGGTGGCTCAGTTGGTTAAGCAACTGCCTTGAGCTCAGGTCATGATCCCAGAGTCCTGGGATCGAGTCCCACATGGGGCTCCCTGCTCATCGGGGAGCCTGCTTCTCCCTCTGACCCTCTCCCCTATCATGCTGTTTCTCTCTCTCCCAAATAAATAAAATCTTTAAAAAAAAATGTGCAAAAACTGGAGGATGTTAATATACGCATAAAGGATTAAGAGTATGTGTTTATGCATGTGTGTGCACAAGTATATGTTTATGTCTGAGGTTTCTAAGACAGTAAAATACATGTTACTGCCCCTGCAGAATCCCAAAATGATTCAGGAAATTTAACGCACCAGACACTAAGAAAAGTGGATGGAGTTGGGAGAGGAAATATGGTAAGAAGGTAATGAACTAAAGACAGGATGTTTCTAAGAAGATCGCCTTAAGGAATGGTAAGAGACTCTAAACCTCCTTTCCTGCCGAGCTATGGGATTTCAGGAGCTAGGTATACATTCCCCAGGCAGATCAGATGATCCTTCAATGAGAAACTGCCTGGCACAATAGTAAAATATAAGGATACCAACACTGGGATTCACCCAACAAAAACCTGAGTGGCCATTTGATCACCCTACTGTGAAGCCCACCAAGCCAGCTAATAATAACTGCATATAAACCCTGAATATAAAACAGAGCTTACATTCAGTTTATTAAAATCTAATATTTTGGGGTGCCTGGGTGGCCCAGTCATTAAGCGTCTGCCTTCAGCTCAGGTCATGATCTCAGGGTCCTGGGATTGAGCCCCACATCAGGCTCCCTGCTTGGCTGGGAGCCTGCTTCTCCCTCTCCCACTCCCCCTGCTTATGTCCCCTCTCTTGCTGTGTCTCTCTCTGTCAAATAAATAAATAAAATCTTTAAAAAAAAAAAAACAAATTCATCTTTTTTTAAAAGATTTTGAGAGAGAGTGTGTGCAAGGGGCAGGGGGGGTGCAGGAGAGAAGTAGGCTCCCCACTGAGCAGGGCTCCACATGGGGCTCAATCCCAGGACCCTGGGATCATGACCTGAGCTGAAGGCAGATGCTTAACCTACTGAGCCACCCAGGTGCCCCTAAAATCTAATCTTTAACATAAGCAGAAATCCAGAAATCAGACAAGTCAGAGATGAAAACAAGTGAACAAAAACACAGGGCGCCTCGGTGGCTCAGTCGGTTAAACGTCTGCCTTTGGCTCAGGTCATGATCCCAGACTCCTGGGATGGAGTCTTGCATTGGGCTCCATGCTCAGCAGGGAGCCTTCTTCTCCCTCTCCCTCTGCCTGCCTTGCCTGTCTGCCTACTTGTGATCTCTGTCAAATAAATAAAATCTTAAAAAAAAAAAAAAGTAAACAAAACACTTCAGAGAAAACTGTGATGGGAGCAGAGGATAACGTCAACAGTCCTTAATACTTTTTAAAAAGTAATAAAAAGGGGCGCCTGGGTGGCTCAGTCGTTGAGCATCTGCCTTCAGCTCAGGTCATGGTCCCAGGGTCCTGGGATTGAACCCTACATTGGGCTCCCTGCTGGGCGGGAAGCCTGCTTCTCCCTCTCCCACTCCCCCAGCTTGTGTTCCCTCTCTCACTGTGTCTCTCTCTGTCAAATAAATAAAATCTTAAAAAAAAAAAGTAATAAGATATTAAGCCATGTAACAAGAATAGGAAGATATAAGAAAAGGAACAATAAAAAAAAAGATTCTTGGACATTAAAAAAATAATGGCAGATAGGAAAAATCCAATACAAGGGTCAAGGAAATGCCTCAAAAAGCCCAATAAAATCTGACATGTAAAAAGTAAAAACAAAAATAAGAAAATTAAATGATTAAAACATAAGATCCAATGTCCAACTATTAAAAATAGAGAAAACCATAGGAAGGGAATTATCAACATAAGAATATACACAATATATCTTAATTTTATTATTTTTTTAAGCAAACTCTATGCCCAACATGGACCTCAACTCATGACCCCCAAGATCAAGCGGTGAATGCTATAGTGACTGAGCCAGCCAGGTACCCCAATAATATTTCTCAGAAGAGAAAGACATGAGCACCCTAGACTGAAAAGGCCCACTTAGTAAACACAATGAATTAGAAAAAGAAAACCCACATCAAAGCGTATCATTATAAAACTGCACTTATAGCAAAGATAAAGAGAACATTTTAAAAGCATCCATGAGAAAAACAAGTCATACAAAGGGAATCCAGAGTTACCATACTTCTCAATAACAACACCAGAAGCTGTAAGAGAGTGAAGAGATGCCTTCAAAGCCCTAAGGAAAAATTACTTCCAACTCAAAATTCTATACCCCACTGATCATCAACTGGTTGTTTCAGACTTACAAACTCTTAATTTTTTTCATCCCAAGCATCCTTTAACAAGAACTTATAGGACGCACTCCTCTATAAAGGTAGACATCAGCCAAGAAAAAACAGGATCTAAAAAACTCTCAAAATTAGAGCTTGAAACCCAGGAAAGAGGTAAAGATATCTCCTAGAATCATGATGAGGAAATCTCAAAATAACTGCTGTATGGAAGAAACAGAACAGAGCAGAGCAACCAATCCAGACTACAGAAAGAGAAGGTTCCAAGGATATCCTCCAAGAGGAACGGTAAAAAATGGAATTTACAAATTTCAGAGTATAATTCCCTTTCACAATTTGCAGAGTAAGTAGAATAACACTAGATATATACATTTTTTAGCTTCCAAAAAATGTACATAGCATTTGTACACTGTGGAAAGTCAGTTATGAGTACTAACTACTGAAAGTGGCTGTTGGAAGGGGTAGGAAATTTTAAATGTTCAAAGAAAACTAAGCAAGTGGGAAAAAGGAGGTAAGGATAAAAAGGGGTAATTAACTCCAGGAAAAATAAAAGGCTTTGAAACCTATCAATATTGGAAAAGTAAGATATGGGAAGAGTATAAGTGAATTAAAAATCTCATCTACCGTAACAAAATCATAATGTAATGAAGAGAGAGAAAGAGCTACTATTATAAACATATAGGAAAATGCAAGAAACAGCTAAAATACTTGAAGAAGGGTGGAGGAACTGCTTTTTGTTGTAAGCAGTTTAACACTGACTTTTTCAACTATATGCACATACTTTGATAAAAATAAAAACCAAAAACACATTTAACATAACAATAAAAAAATTAAAAAAAATACTACTGAAAAAAAAACACATTTAAAATTTCCTATAATCATAAGAAAAGGACAATCCAAAAGTAAAATGAGCAAATGATATGAACAGGCAATGAGCAAATGGCTTATACAAGTACGCGAAAAGATGGCAAACTGGGATGAGCAGTCTAGAGATAGGCAACCTAAAATACTGAGATATCAATGGAGGTTAAAGAGAATGTGGCACAGCTATGGGAAAGTATGACTACTCTCATATACTGTGGGAGTTTAAATTGATACCACTTTTGAAAGAACATTTGATAAAAGTTAGTTGTGTGTTCTCTTTGACAAAAGTTCCATTTCTAGCACGCTCTACATAAATAATGACTAATACAGACATGTTCCCTGTGTCACTGATTACTTCCTATAAATAAGGATTTGGACAAATAAAATACAGTACTTTGATACCACAACATACTTCTTCAATGCTTGAAAAATTACGATAGGGAGAGATTCCAAAACATTGTTACATTAAAAAAAAAGCCAAATATGTACAATACACACATGCACATCTGTATGTATATGAAAGAATACACAATTCATAAACCACAAAGGCAATGGGCCAACGGGGGTGTGGAATGAGGGCATTATTATCTGTAATTTTTATAATCATGCATAAGTTTACTACGTTTCATTTTTTTAAATAGTGAAAAAGAAATGTATGTTAAACATTCAGTTTAGCATTCATGAGTAGTTCTATTATCATCAGAATACTTATTTCTCCTTTGAAGGCATTTGAAAATATCAATGTTTAGCATACCCTCTTATTGTACTGTTTGTCTCAGATTCACCAGGGTCCAATGTTTCTTTTAAGAAGTTTATATAATGTATCCATAGGTCAACACTAAGAGGTATTGCCTGAAGCCCCCGACGATACACCTAAGAAGAAAACAACAAACTGTACTTCAAATATTTAATTATTTCTTAACAGAGAGGCAACACTGTGTTATCCGGTGAACCTTAGAAATACTAATTACTGGAATTTTGTTTAAATAATCTACCATTACCATTTGGGTGGAGGTTGGATAGAACATGGCAATGTTCTGATCCCCACGTGCAGAGTCTTGATCTTCAAAGCGCAGCAGTCCCTGCATTCTGACCGGGTTGTGTGGGCAGGCTTTGGGTTACAGACCATAGGGCACAGACCCATTAGAGCATCAATGACAGCGTCTGACCAAAAATGCAATAAGACGTAGCAAATGTGACTAGCAAACCAACTATATTGTTTGGAAAATGAGAAATAAATGTAAGTGAGAGAAAAGCCCTGCCCTACTTGTTAAGCTGCAGTGTAATACAGAGGCTTGCACTGCAAAGCTTGACAAACTGTAGAGGTTTAACGCACCTGCCAACAAAGAGAGAAAATATTAGCTACAAATGCCACAAGAGTGACAAATGCAAATAAAATACCCTATAAAATTGTTTGACCATAAATCGTAGGTACTGCCAGCCAAAAAAAAAAAAAAAAAAAAGTTTTTGTTTCGTTATTATTTGGCTTACAGTACCTAATGGAGATAATTTTATTCAGTAATGTACGCACCTCATCTGATTGTTTAATGTTGTCATGCCGCTTTTCAAGGTCTGCATACTTTTTCCAGTAACCATAGCAATACGGATAGTGTATGAAAAATTTGTCAAATGCTTTCCTGGCAGCCATCAAGTGATTCTGATGAAAATAAAACAAGGTGTTTAAAAATCCTGGAAGTTTGTGTCACAAAAATAGTTATTTCTTCCAAATGTATTATCTCAAATAAAATAAACTGACAGATTTAAAAACCACACACACAGATCTTTTTCCTGCATATTACATAAGTCTTATCCTTCAAAACAAAAGGAAGTAATTCTGTCAAATAGCAAGGTAACTTTATTTCAGTGATTATACACACACGTACGCACACACACCAATTACTACAAATATTAGACTTTGTACTAATATTGACAAATACATACAAATGTTATAAAAGTTATTTTTAAAGCTAAAAAATGTACACATCTAATGTTATTCAACTTAATCTGAAAATTATAAAAGAGGCAACTTTAATTACAAAACAGTAAACCTCCTCTGATATTACTTGTTTAATCTGTCCCTTCTAGTTCCATTTAAAATAGTTACTAACCTCCTGTTCTACATACTGAAGCAAATATACCCAGCCTGTAAAATCCTGAGGATTGTTTTCTACAGTTTTCCAGAACTTTTCATATTCTGGAGGGAAATTTGCTTCTGTTTCTGTCACTGGAAGGTCCACAGCATTTGTTATTTCATTTTCTTCTGTAGTTGCATTCACATTAGGAGATCCATCAGGGGACTGTTCCATTTCCGTAACATTCATAATCTCAGTACTGAAATCAGCAGACTGTTCTACCACTACCTCTGAACTGTTGCCTGTGCTGCCATTACTAGAATTTCTGTACTCATCCATGTGAGAATTTTGCATAGTTGTTTATTTTGTCTTCAGTTAATGATCTGTGGAAACACAAATAAAGAGGAACATCTTCCAAATGTTTATTTGGCATCATCAAAACCACCTTTTAAAAGTCCCAATTAGCTATTAAAGGAATTTATTAATTTCATTCTTGATCTCTAAACAATGAAACCACTTAATCAAAGAATACATGTATGTTAAATCTGGGAAAATGTTGAAGTTTTATCTCTAGAAAAATTGCATTAGCCATGTAGCAAGACACTTTCAGTTGCCTATCCAATATCCCCTCTTACCATCTTCCTAGAAAAGCCCACTTGACATGATAGAAAAATCCTTCTTGACAGTAGACAACAAACAAGTAGAAATTAGAATTGATTCGAAGAAGAGAAACCAACCAGAATGAACAGGTTTTACATTGAGGAAGAGGAAGGGTGAGCAGCAGAGAAGGCAGGGTATAGCCAGACGAATTTGAGAGGAAATGATAGAAGTAAATCTACAGAGGCATCTGACAAGAGATAATACAAGAAGCAAACATAGTTGGTACACAGTAAAAGAGAATCCAAAGTATTAGACTATCAGAAAAAAATGTTTCCTTCCCATTAGCTTTTCCCAGTTTGAGCCATTTGAGGCCCTAGAAAAAGGCAAAGAAGTTCTCAATTTATTTTTCTCTTTTTCCCCTTCCGTTAAAGAAAAGACACGTTTGAAGATTAATTTTCCATATGCAAATTTGTCATTGGTTTCTGTCTTTTGATTTCAAAGCCACTGTCAAACAAACAAAATGTTGGTTGATACATTCTGAGTCATTACCACCAGCCCTATTCTAATTGCATATTTAAGTGGGACATAATGGTTTCTTCTGCAATCAGCAAATTTACCACACCCCTGCATCTTCAGAGATTATCAATTACTCCACACCCTGCAATTAAAATGCTGTAAAAAGAATTAAGAACATCATCCTTACCCTTAGGGAGATCATTTTTCTGATTACTCCAAAAATCACAGAGCCAAAAGAATACACTAAAGTTATTTTTTTAATAAGTTATTCCAACATATTCTTCATAATGTGGCAGTTAACTAGTCCCACTTTATTCTTGACAACAATCAATAACTTCCAATTAGCAACATAAAACAGCAAAGGGGCAAAAAATATCAAAAGGAAGGAGACAATTGTGGTTTTCGCATAAAGACAACCAAACCAACAGAACAGAACAAAGAGCCCAGAAATAAACTTTTGCTTATATAATTAAATGATTTTCAACAAGGGTACCAACATCATTCAACAAAGAAAGGGTAGTCAGTTTAACAAAAGGTGCTGGAAAACTGGATATTCACATGCAAAAGAATGAAGTTGGAGCTTTACCTTATACCCCATACAAAAATTAACTCAAAATGAATTAAAAGCCTGAATGTAAAATGTAAAAATATAAAATTTCTAGAAGAAAACATACAGGAAATCTTCATGATACTGGAGATGGCAATGATTTCCTGGAAATGACACCAAAAACAACGGGAACAAAAGTAAAAACAGACAAATGGGCTATCTCAAAGTTTAAAACGTTTGTGCATCAGAGAACACAATCAACAGAGTGAAAAGACAACATAAGGATAGGAGGAAATATCTGTAAATCTTATATCCAATTATGGGTTAATATCCAGGATATATAAAGAACTACAATTCAGAAACAAAAAAGTAATCTGATTTAAAAATGGGTAAAGGACTTCAATAGAATCTCTCCAAAGATGATATACAAATGGCCAACAAGCATATGAACAGATACTCAACATCACTAATCATCAGAAAAACACAAATCAAAATCACAATGAGGTATCTCATCACAACCATTATGGTAGCTACTATTAAAAAAAAAAAACAGAAAAGTCTTGGCAAGGATGAAAAACTGGAATCCTTGTACACTGTTGGTAGGATTGTAAAATGATGCAACTGCTACAGAAAACAGTATGGAGGTTTGTGATAAAATTAAAAACAGAACTACTATATATGACCAAAGAATCCCACTTGGTATATATCCAAGTTAACTAAAAGCAGGGACTCAGGGCGCCTGGGTGGCTCAGTTGGTTAAGCGACTGCCTTCGGCTCAGGTCATGATCTTGGAGTCCCGGGATCGAGCCCCACATCGGGCTCCCTGCTCAGCAGGGAGTCTGCTTCTCCCTCTGACCCTCTTCCCTCTCGTGCTATCTATCTCTCATTCTCTCTCTCTCAAATAAATAAATAAAATCTTTAAAAAAAAAAAAAAGCAGGGACTCAAAGAGCTACATGCATGCCCACATTCACAGCAGCACAATCCACAACAGCCAAAAGGAGCAAGCAACTCAAATGTCCACTGACAGATGAATAAACAAAATGTAGTATATACAATGAAATATTATTCAGCCTTTAGGCTGTTTTTTTTAGAGAGGGAAAAAGAGTGAGAGAGAGCACCCAAGCAAGCAAGAGGGGAGGGGCAGAGAGAGACTCTTAAGCAGTCTCCACACTGAGCACAGAGCCAAAGCAAGGCTCAATCCCTCAATCCCGAGATCACAACCCGAGCCTAAATCAAGAGTCTGATGCTTAACCAACTGAGCCATCCAGGCGCCCCTCTTTAGCCTTTAAAATGAAAGAAATCCTGTCATATTCTATATGGATGAACCTTGAGGACATTATGCTAGGTGAAATAAGCCAGTCACAAAAAAAGACACTGTATGATTCTACTTATACGAGGTATCTAGAGTAATCAAATTCATAGAAACAAAATAGAATGCAGTTACCAGGGAATGTAGTGAGGGAGAAAAGGGGAGTTGTTTAATGAGTACAGTTTCAGATCTGTAAAATGAAAAGTTCTGGTAATCTGTTAACAACCACGTGAATATTTAACACTACTGAACTATACACTTAAAACAGTTAAGGTAAGTTTTATGTTATGTGGCTTTTATCACACACACAAAAAAGACAACAGCTTAATTATAAGTAAATTAGGAAATATAAAGTACAAAAGACTAGGAATTAGAATTTCCAAATCCTTTTTTTTTTTAAGATTTTATTTATTTGAGAGAGACAGAGATAGCAAGAGAGAGCACAAACGGGGAGAAGAGAGAGAAGCTCCCCGATGGGCAGGGAGCCCAACATGGGGCTCGATCCCAGAACCCTGGGATCATGACCTGGGCCGAAGGCAGACGCTTAACCAACTGAGCCTCCCCGGTGCCCATCCAAATCCTTCTTTCATCATGAGATATAGTACAGTAAATATTAGAATGAACAAGGGGTAAGGGGAGTGAGTCTAAGTTCTCTCCCTTAATAGCATGTGATCCTACATCAGTCTTACTTTCCTCACTTCTAAATTAGGGACTAACAATATTTGCATAGGGCTGTTGAGAACATCAGATGAGATAAAAGCATGTGGAAGTCTATAAATTCACATAAATCAAAGTATCACTGCAAACAACAAATTCCTCAAATAGCATTTTCCAATCCTGATGTTATACTTTAAAATAACTGAGGAGGGTGCCTGGGTGGCTCAGTCGTTAAACGTCTGCCCTCGGCTTGGGTCGTGATCCCAGGGTCCTGGGATCGAGCCCCTCGTGGGGCTCCCTGCTTGTATTCCAACTCTATCTCTCTGTCAAATAAATAAAATCTTTTTAAAATAAAAATAAAAAAATGAAAAGACAAAAGAATTTTTTTAAAGATTTTATTTATTTATTTGACAGAGAGATAAAGAGAGCACAAGTAGGCAGAGTGGCAGGCAGAGGGAGAGGGAGAAGCAGGCTCTCCGCTGAGCAGGGAGCCGGACGTGGGGCTCGATCCCAGGACCCCAGGATCATGACCTGAGCCAAAGGCAGCCACTTAACCGACTGAGCCACCCAGGCGTCCCGACAAAAGAATTTTTGCAGAAGTTTTAAAAGGAAGAAAAAAGCTGTTGACTTTCACTCCATAAAACCAGCACACAACAGAGTTTATCTGGAGGTCTATCTATTTCTTGATTTTTCAATTTTAGACATTTTTTGTTCTTACAAGACTCCTGATCCCAGGGTGGTGAGTTTGAGCCCTATGTTATAAGCATTCAGATTACTTAAAAAAAAAAAAAAAAGTTTTGAAGAAATCTTTTGTTTCCTAACATGGGGTGTTGCCTTTTTTTTTTTTTTTTTTGAAGATCTATTCATTTGAGAGAGAGCTTGTGCACTAGCACAGAGGGGAGGGGCAGAAGGAGAGGGAGAGAGGGAAGAAGAGAGAGTCCCAAGCCGACTTCACCCTGAACGCAGAGCCCAACGCAGGGCTCAATCCCACAACCCCAAGATCACAACCTGAGATGAAACCAAGAGTTGGACGCTTAACTGACTATGTCACCCCGGCACCCCTAGGGTACTGCTATTGAGAAAACTCCTCTATTTGAGACCTGTTTTTATCTCCATGGTAGCTTTAAATCCAGGTGTTCTGAAATTCCAAAATGATGAGCCTTAAGGTAAGTCTTTTCTCCTCATTCTGCTGGCATTCATTCAGAAGGCCTATTTTACTCTAGATATTTACATCATTCAATTCTTATATTCCATATTTATCATTTATGTAATAATTTTCTTCCCTTGGTTTTCTCTTTTATCTTTGTTGAACTCACATTACTCAGTCGTTGGACCTCCTGGACTGATCCTCTACTTTTCTTACCTTTTCCTACATTTTTCCCCCATCCCTATGACTCATTCTACTCTGAGTGATCACTTTTACTAGAGTTTTAATATATGAATCAAAATTTTAATTCCTTTTACTCTGAATAATCCATTTTACAGTCTCCTATTCCTGTTTCACTGGTGCAATATCTCCTATGTCTCTATAAATCACTTTAAATTTTCTTCTGTTCTCAGCACTGTCTCTTCCGAGTGTTTTTTCACTATTTGTTTTGGTCTCTCAAGTAGAGTGATCTTCAAACTATTGTTCAAGAAGTGTGAGGCATCACACAAAATCAGAAGCTACATAAAGCTTGAACACTGGTGAACCTCAGTGCAGGATGGCATTCTATTGAGGGGGAACTCACTAAATGTCAGTGCTTTACATCATTTCCCTGGTGTTAAGTTTTCCCAAAGAAGAATGTTTCAACCTAAAAATATATACAGAAGGCAGTAAGCATTCTGGGACAAAGAAGAAAAACAGGGCTAGTGATCTCACCATTCAATATGTGCACTTTCATTCAATTTCCCATTTTCATCAAGACCCTTCACCCCTGTCCCAGCTCCCATCAGCTGTGTCAAAACTTCTCTGGTTCCACCCTTTTCAAATAATAAACATCTAGTTTTTTGCTAGTTATGTTTTTTTTTTTTTTTTTTTTTAAGATTTTATTTATTTGACAGAGAGAGATAGCGAGAGCAGGAACACAAGCAGGGGGAGTGGGAGAGGGAGAAGCAGGCTTCCAGCGGAGCAGGGAGCCCGATGTGGGACTCGATCCCAGGAACCCGGGATCATGACCTGAGCCGAAGGCAGACGCTTAACGACTGAGCCACCCAGGCGCCCTTTGCTAGTTATGTTATATGGAGAAGGAAAATGGAGGGTCTAAACTACTCCAGACTTTCAACCAATCCTAGAATTTTTAGCTCCACTCAGCACTCTCATTCTCAGAGGCACGTGGTAACCAATATTCCTGAGCCTTTCTGGAGTTTTGTGGGACAATTCCTCATATTTCTTATTAACTTCCCTCTCTGCAGGCAAAGAACTGAATGCAGAAAAATGAAAACCTAAGTTTATCAGTTAAATCCAGTCCATCTTTTTCTTCCAAAAGGTTTTAATTCTCAGGTTAATACTTCCTCTTCTGTCCTTTGTCCTTTAGGGTTTACATGATATTATTTCATTTTTATGTTATCTTATTTTTTATTTTACTGAAATTAGGTTTACAAATTATGCTAAACCCTGTTCATTTAGTATTTTTTTAAAAAAATCTCTAACTAATATCATTTCCTTGTGTAATAATCTTCATTCAATAAATATTTAGTGAGCAACTTCTGTGTGTCAGATACTGTCTTAAGCACTGGAAATTTAACTGTGAGCAAAACAAAGTCCCTACTCTCAAGGAGCTGACATTTTAGTTGAAGAATACAGTCATTTTTTTTTTTTAAGATTTTATTTATTTGACAGCGAGAGCACAAGCAGAGGGAGAGAGAGGGAGAAGCAGGCTCCCCACTGAGCAAGAAGCCCGATGTGGGACTTGATCCCAGGACCCTGGGATCATGACCTGGGCCAAACGCAGCCGCTTAACCGACTGAGCCACCCAGGAGTCCCAAAGAATAACAACATTTCTTAAAAAAAAAAAAAAAAGTATGTTTACAATATGTACAAGATACTAGGTGCTAAGGAAAAAAAAAAGAGAGGATGATATAGTAAGTCAATTATACAGATATGTAGAGCAAGAAAATTCCAAGCAGCAGAAAGAGCAGTTCTGAGACAAGTCATTGTTTAGTGCATTCACAGAAACATAGATAAGCAAAAAGGGCAATATGAGGGATTTGCTTAAATATCCCTCAATTTGGTTTGAATCCTTCCTAATATTTGGCTTTGCTAAGTACATCACAGTACATCTTCTCATGTAAATGCCCATTTTTGAAAAGCTATTTTTTGGGGGTTATATTCTCAAATTTCAATATGCTAATATGTAGCATAAACCGTAAAATTAAGTATATTTTGACCTACCAATAACACTTGTAGAATTTTCTCTTAAAGAAATAATGAGGAATCCACAGGCAACTATTAGAAGGATTAGACTAACAAAATTGCTAGATAAAAGAGAAATACATAAAAAGTAACATTTCTATAGTTAGAAATAATTCTTTTTAAAGACCATTTTAAAGAATTAATCATGAACAAGGGTGTTCACTGCAGCATTTTTCCCACGAAAATAATCATCTGTTGGTTCACCATGCAGTCCAGTCCATACCACTCCAAGTAAAAATACTAATTTCTCATAATGAGCTAGTTGCCACAACCAATGGTAAGTCTTTATCCTTGGATTTCTTTTTTTTTAAAGGAAATTTCTTATTTCTTTTTTTATTTTTTATTTATTCATTTGAGAGACAGAGTGAGAGAGAGAGAGAGAGCATGAGAAGGGGGAGTGTCAGAGGGAGAAGCAGACTCCCCGCTGAGCAGGGAGCCCGATGCGGGACTCGATCCTGGGACTCCAGGATTATGACCTGAGCTGAAGGCAGTCACTTAACCAACTGAGCCACCCAGGCGCCCTATCCTTAGATTTCTATTAAGCCTCCATTTCCTTCTTAAAATTCTTTACATCTCTAAGAAGCAAATCTATTATGAACCAACCTCCGAATCCCCTTGCATTTATAATCTTGCCTCTTTTCCACTCTCAAAAAGTATTTGTTTTGTATCTCTACTATAACACTCCTACAATGGCTGAAATACATAATCATCATTGGTCCTCCTCCTTCCCATGGTCATAATGGATAAAATACCTCTGCTCCTAGCAAAGGTCACACCCTGAACTCATGAACTGATCATTTCTCCCACCCATCTTCTCAAGAATGGTGGATCTTAAATTATCTTTACTCTCCACTTATCAGTTTCTCTCAGTGTCTTAAATCACTTCCAATAGCATTCAAACATGTAAATGTTTTTCTTCTTCTTCTATATAATTTATAACATATATATGACAATTTAGCTTAAAAACAAAGGGTAATCAATCATAATCTATATTAAGGATCTAGATTTTGGGGGCACCTGGATGGCTCAGTCATTAAACGTCTGCCTTCGGCTCAAGTCATGATCCCAGGTTCCTGGGATCCAGCCCCACATCAGGCTCCCTGCTCAGCGGGAAGCCTGCTTCTCCCTCTCCCACTCCCCCTGCTTGTGCTCCCTCTCTCGCTGTGTCTCTTTCTGTCAAATAAACAAATAAAATCTTTACAAAATTTTTTTTAAAAAAATTAAAAAAAAAAAGGATCTGGATTTTGTTTCAAGGACAAAGCCAATGAAGTTGTATAAGCTTCTTATCTCTACTTCTGTAACCTCTCTTTCCTCTTCAATCTGGTTTCATCATTCTCTAAAATTTGCCAAGGTCACAATCTTCTTGTTCATTAAGTCCAATTAAACATTTCCTAATTCATTTTCCTGATCTATTCTTTACAGCATCCAACAGTACTGATGACTTTGTACTTGAAAGGTTCTCTTTTCTTGCCTTTTCTGACATATCACATTCACCTAGCTTTCCTCCTACCATTCTGAAGAATTTTTTTTTCTTCACAACAGTCCTTTAAGAATTGGTAGCACCCAAGATTTTGTCCTCAACTCTCTCCTTTTCTCAATTGACACTCTCCTTAGGCTGATAATGTTCTTCCATTTGATATATTTCCTTCACTTGGCTTCCAAGTCATACCATCACCTCTTTCTACCTCACAATCACTCTTCCTCCTGAGCACTAGTCTCCTCAGGCACTTGACCTTTCTTTCAAGGTCATCTACCCTCTCTATCTCCATTAACTCCCAATCTCACACGGTTTTAAATACAAATACTAATTATATACCAACTCCCAAATTCTATCTCCAGCTTTTTTCCAAACTCCAGATCCATATATCTAACTGCTACTTTTATCATCTACACATACACAGCCATTTCAAATTACAAAATGTCCCTAAGTGAACTTCTGATCTCTCCCCCAAAACCTGCTCTATCCATTGCCTTCCCCATATCTGCTGATAGAAAATCCCTCCTTTCAGTTGCTCAGGCCAAAAATCTTGGGACTCATCCTTAACTCTTCTTTCTCTCACATCCAACCACTTTGTTATGGAACCTTTCATATATATTCAGCACTCCACTTCTTACAATCCTCATTCAACCACTCATTTCTCATCTAAAATACTATTACAGTCTTCTGTAACCTTCTATAGATAACCGGCTTCTTCCCTTTTGCTGCACCCGACCCCTACCCCCCTGTCCCCAGTCCATTCTCAGCATAGCAGATAGTATTCTTTCTAAAACATAAATAAGACCATGTCACTCCACTGCTCTATCTCAGAGAGTAAAAGTCAATGGCCTTGAAATGGCTCACTGTCCCCCTCCTACCATTTATCTTTTGACCTCATCTTCTCCTACTCTTGTCCTCACTCACCCACAGCCACACTGACATCTTCTTTTCTCTAAAACAGACCACATTCTCCAGCCTTACTTAGAGCCTCTGAATGGCTGTTTCCTCTACCCAGAGTGATCTCCCAGATGCCTTTCTTACCTTCTCCTTTGGTGATATCTCACCTTCTCGGGGTGTCTGACTCTTGATTTTGGCTCAGGTCATGATCTCAGAGTCCTCAGATTGAGCCTGGTGTGGGCTCTGTGCTCAGCGGAGAGTCTCCTTGAGATTCTCTCCCTCTCCCTCTCAACACCCACTCCCAAACCCACCCCCTCTCTCTTTCTCTCAAATAAATAAATCTTAAAGGGAAGGAAGGAAGGAAAGAAGGAAGGTGGGGAGGGAGGGAGGAAGAAATACTGGTCACCTTCTCAGTAAGACCTACCTGGGCAATCCTATTTAAAATTGTAACTTGCTCCCATCCCTGGCATACATGATCCCTTTTACCATATTTGATCCCCTTTACCGTCCTCTATTTTTTTCTTTTATCCATATTATACTATAACATAGTAAATTTACTCATTTAGTATACCCTAACATAAGAATTAACCATCCCCTTCTTTTTATTCACAGTACTACTGCTGTAGTTTAAGTAATCATTATCTCCCCACTAGACCAGTATTTTTCAAACTGCAGACTGCTTCAGACCAGCTTTTTCTCTTTTTGCAAATGAAAACCAAAATGGAAAAAAATTTTATCAGAGTGCTTCGCACATAGCAAAGGTATATTCTTTTGTGACATTTGCTGTGATTATACACACACACACAAAATTCAATTATTGCATACTGAGTTGCATGACACACTGAAGACACTTATTTGTGAAAGAATGAATGAATGAAAGCATGTCATCATATACTGCTATGATTTCAATTACTAGCTATTTGTGATAATCCTGAGACACCATTTATTGAACAAGTATTCTGCTGAATGCCACTTACCCATTTTTAAGAAGGGGAAAAACAAAACTAAGGTTAAATAATTTGTCAAAAGTTATATGGTTAGTAAGGAAGAGACAGGATTCTAACCCATGCTAACACCAAAACTCTCCCCACTCTCTAAAAACTTCTGCAGCCAAGAAATTCTATTTTTGTTGAAGTTTGGTTGTTTTGTTTTCCAGTTCAGCTCCTTTCTACTTCAAAGCCTTAGTGTACCCAGTTTCTTTCATGTGGAATACTTTCCTACCCCTCTACCTCATCCCCACTTAGAACCCTCAATCTAGCTGAAGCCTACTCATTCCTCTGTGCATGAAGTTTAAACATCACTTCCTAAAAAGTTTTCCCATACACTCCAAATTAGTTAGCTTCCCTCAATGATGCTTCCACAGCATTCTGTCTTTTTCTCCATAGCACAAATCACATTTGTGGTACTTGTTCGATATCATCTTTCCTACTAGATTACAAGTTTCTTGTGAGTAAGCACGAGATCTACCAATATATAGGGATAGAGTACACCGGGAGGACTAGTACTACACACTCAATTCACTGAATAATAAAAAAATAGCATCTGAGTCCTTAGTCCCCCCAGACTAAAAACTAATATATTATTTTCATAGCCACATGAGAAGTGGTATAATAAAGTACTTGGGCTTTAGGGGCGCCTGGGTGGCTCAGATGGTTAAGCATCTGCCTTTGGCTCAGGTCATGATCCCAGGGTCCTGGAATGGAGTCCCGTATCAGGCTCCCTGCTCATAGGGGAGCCTGCTTCTCCCTCTCCTTCTCCCTCTACTGTTCTCCCTGCTTGTGCTCTCTCACTCTCTGTCAAATAAATAAATAAAATTGTTTTAAAAAAAATAAAGTACTTGGGCTTTAGAGTGGGACAGAACTCAATTAAAGATCTGGCCCAGTTACTCATTAGGGAACACTGAGCAAGATACTTCACCTCTCTAAGCCTCATTCACAAAATAATCACAGATACCTTGCCATAAAGATTAACTATCCTCTTCACTCACACTGCTATTACTACAGTTTAAGTAATTATCATCTCCCCTTTCTTTTTTTAAGTTTATTTAAGCAATCTCCACACTCAAAATGGGGCTCTAACTCACAACCCAGAGATCAAGAGCTGCAGGCTTTACTGACTGAGCCAGCCAGGCGCCCCTATTTTATATCGCCTCTTGAGTAATGTTTTTCAAATTTCAGATTGCTTCAAATCAGCTCCTCTTTTTAATGGAAAAATACAGAATTGAAAACAGTACATCAGAGTTCACGCACACATTGAGAGGACATTGTTGAAATACATACAGAATGCAACTGGTGTTTATTGGGATGCAATATTACATGTACAACCTATTATGGGTCACAGCCAAAAAATCTGAGATGCTACAGATAAATTAATATTACTATAATATTAAATACAGAACAGAGACCATGGTTTTATTCACTACTGTGTTCCCAGAACCTAAAACAGTGTCTAGTCTATAACAGCACACTAAATCCCTGTTGAAAAAGTGAGTGACAAATCTGGCCCCAACTTAACTTTTCAAACATACTAATCCTACAGTATTCCTCCTCCTTGCTATTTACAGAACCCAATATATTTTTCATGTCCAAACCTTGGCTTGCTCTATTCTCTTAGACTAACAAAACTTTCCTCCTTTTCTCAAACAATGCCTTTTTACTACATTTCACTTTCTTATAAAATCTTATTAGAGGCCCAAAGTCCACAAGCATGAAAGGAAACATGATAAATTATAATGTGACTATGCAGTACATTAAAAAATAGTTCTATATCATATATTCAAATTTTAGTTCAGTTATAGCATACATTAAACATTTCACTAACAATTTAGCATGCCATCTTAAAATTTAAAAGGTCTTTTGGAGGATCACTTAACCCATACTTAATTAAAAATGTGAAGTCTAATTTAATACCTCTCTCAACTCTCTATAGGCACTCAAAATCATACCATGTATTATTCTTTTCATAAACAGAGCAACACAAGAGTATCTAAAGTCATCACTAAGGACTAAAAAGTCAGTAATTTGAGTATTGCAAATCAACTAGCTTTGCAATCTACAAGTTACTCTGTCCCTCATCCACAGATAAGCCAATTTGAAGACAAGTTGTTAAGAGACCATCATAACCACTGGTTTTGGAACTGTTTTAGAGGCTAAGAAGAATGTTCACAGATTCACCTTTTTTAAATTCCACATATTAAACACTTAATATGTTCCAGAAACTTAACTTTACATACATATATTTACATAAATGACTGCATCACCTCCAAGTCTTTGGGGGAAAAAAAAATCACCATTTGACTGGAACTACTACTTTCTTTCTCCTTTTGACTATTTTTCACACACACAGACACACACACACACAAAATCCTATGTTTCATGCAGATTAGTTATTAACATACCACAAAAGGTTCTGTTCTCCTTATTTTTTAAGATTTTTAAATAATCTCTACACCAGATGTGGGGCTTGAACTCATAACCCTGAGATCAAAAGTCACGTGCTCTATTGACTGAGGTGGTCAGGTGCCCGTTCTTTCTCTTTAAGACGTGCGTGTACACACACCTTTTATCATTTGATTTGTAAAATTATTTTTCTTACTCAACTATAGGTAAGCAAGCAAAAATATTACCAAATACTCTGACACTACAAAAATTCTGTTTTTCAATTCTCACTTCAAATATCTCATACTATCTAATTAGGCATCTTTGGTTCAACCCCTAATTATTCCAGAGTTCACAATCTAGGAACTAGAGTTCTTAAGCACAACTCCTTTCGTTCACTTTATCCCTACCAGAAGCTGAACAGTGGAAAGTTCCAACTTGTGCAACCCTAGAATGAGGTTATAAATGGGAGGGGGGAGGGGGGTACCTGACAGTTGTTTTTTTCAATCCACTTAAGATCCCAGAGAGACCAAAACACTTAAGTTCCAACATGAACTCCATACTTCCCTGTATAAAATGTGTTTTCTTAAGCTTCAACCTTTCCAGCTGTAAAAAAAAGTTTGAAGTATTTCTGAACAGACTGGATCAGTTGCCAAATAACCTCAAGTCCTTAAAGAGAAGGCAACATGAACATAAAACTAAAAACAATTTAATCGGCATAAAATAATATAGTATTGTAATATCATCAATAACACAGTAAGAGCAGTACGACTTTAATTAAAGATGTGATTTCAGAGCGAGAAAAACACCAGGGCTGGTTTCTGATTACAAAAGGTAAATACGGTTTTTAAATAGGTGTCTTTAAAAGATCCTACTAGGATCTTTAATGTCTGATTTTTCTGATTACGCTATGCTGCCAAAAACTCTGGCTGATCTTTGGGGTGCTGTGACTCAGGGTCCCAACAGTGTGGCTTGTGTAGTCGAAACGCGGAACGCGAACTACATGGCGCCTACAAGGTTTTAACAGTATTTGAATTCTCTCAATCCTCTGACGGCTACTATTGAGCCCCTTCCACTTCCAGTCGTCCCAGCACACTGGTTTCCAGCTCTTGGGGAACCTAGGGCTTCAGACTTAACCCCCAAACGCTTCCTAAGTCAACGTGGAGGCCCGCATTTCCCCGCCCTTCTTCATAAGACGCACTCCTCAGAGAAACGTTTGGTCTAACTAAGAAAAGAAACCTCTACCTGCTCCACCCAACAGGTAGGAAGGAGAAAGGAATGAACAGGTGGGAGCCGAGGCCAGGCCAGGCCAGGCCTCAAACAGGGCGGCTGAGGGAGGCCGCAACCCCAGTGCGGCCTGAAACAAGGCAGGCCCCTTCCTGCCCCGCCAATCACCCCCCCGCACCCCGCCCAGCCAATTCCAAGACGCCCGCCCCAGCTGACCTGACGACGGATGCCACTCAATGCCATGAGCCGCAGTCTGGGCCAACCGAGCCGAAGATGGCACTTCCACCGTCTCCGTCCCACAGACTCCGCAGCAGCCGCCACCAGCACCAGGGCCGCCTCGTCGAGAGCACCGCGCGCATGCGTCGGTGCCCCGGAGGCGAAGGAGTCACGTGGTCACGCTGCGCGCAGGCCTCGCTCTCCGCGGGATCCTGGGGCTGGGGTGGGGGGAAGGGGCAGTTGGCCCAGCCCCTTCCCTGCCCGGTCTCCGTCCCGCGGCCGCCGCTGAAGACCTGACAGCTCTTCCTGCTGTTTTCTCCCCGCTGTGGGGACTTTCTAAGCCAAAAGACAGTGTTTAGGGCCTTTTACATTCTTGATCTTAAACACAGCGCCCCACCCCTCTAAAGGAAAATATTTTTGGGGGCAAATCTAAGGTTTTCCCAAGAATTGCCCAGCTTTTACCCCTTTACCTACTAAACATGAACAGAAATTCAGCCTTAAATCTCTACTTCAGGATGATATAGACTCTGGGTCCTCTCAGGTTTCCTCAAGAGGAAACAACAACAACAAAAAGAAACAATAGTGGAAACAAGTTAGGGGCTTGGGGAATTGATCATGAAAGGGTTATATGAAAGGGTTATATGAAATGATAAATGAAGGCTGCTTACATTGACAGTATTAGCAGTCCTTTTCAGTTACATTCCCATCCTCACTTTAAAAAAAAAAAAATTGTTTTTTTCTCGAATCTGGCCTCTCTCCTATTTCTGCTACAAGGTTCGTGAGTTCAACCCACGACTTGCCATGCAATCTGTTGAAGGTTCAGTAGTATCACAACTGGGTTGCGAGTTCCTCCTTTGGAATCTGATTCCAAATATATATATATATTTTTTTAAAGATTTTATTTATTTGACAGGGAGAGACATAGTGAGATGGGGAACACAAGTAGGGGGAGTGGGAGAGGGAGAAGCAGGCTTCCCGCAGAGCAGGGAGCCCAATGCGGGTCTGGATCGCAGGACCCTGGGATCATGACCTGAGCCGAAGGCAGACGCTTAAGGACTGAGCCACCCTGGCGCCCGATTCCAAAAATATTTCTCTGCGAGATGATGTTTCCTATCCACAATGCTGTTAATCATAAATCCCCTCAATAGCACCTTTGCTTTCAAATATCAAAATCAGGGGCGCTTGGCTAGCTCAGTCAGAGGAGCCTGCTACTCTTTAACTCAGGGTAGTGAGTTTGAGCCCCAATTTGGATGTAGAGATTACTTAAATGAATAAATAAACCCTTAAAAAATCAATCTTCTTACTAACTGCATTTCACTTTCATCAAACTGCATGTAGTTGCAGCTTTCCCTTTCCATTGCTTCTACTATTGAAGCTAACTTTTGGATTCTCAGGGCAGCTATGCTTTTTACTGGTTTAATCAGCAACTTTTAGATGTTTACTATGGGAAGGAAAGTTAAGGGAGTAATCTCTTAGGAAGTGACTCTAATCTCCATGCTGCCTTCACTCCTTTTCTGGTTCTTCCAATCTTTCCTAAACTTACTTCAAATTCTTCATCAGTAAGTAAGATTAGCTCAGAAATCCCATCCCCCTCCTATAGCCATTTTATAAAAATCTACTTCTTCATCTTTATTCACTGTAGATTGTTTCCCTTTAGTTTTCTACATCTTACCTTTCCAGGGAGTGCTCTTGCTCCCACTCTCCTGCTTGAAAATCTCCACTAGTTTTCCTCCATAAATCTCTTGCCATTATGGCATCTGATTTTTGGAGAACTCAGACTAACATAAAAACTAACCAACATAAATGTGAAATTTAATGCAATGTGTTTTCTCCTAATTGATTCCATTACCTTCCATATGTCAGTGACTTATGCAGTGGACATTTTTTATTTTTTTAGCATATGAAACCACTCCCTCTGAGACATCCCCACTTTCTGAAGTAGAGAGCCTACATCCCACTGTAGAAGCTGAACCTACCTGATGCTTACTTGCTTAGTCTCCCTCCACCACCACCACACACACACACACACACACACACACACACACACACACACACACACACACACACACACACACTCTTAGAGATATGAACACAGTGCTCGTAGGGCCAACATCCAGTGTGGCAGTGTGTGGTATCAGTGGGGTGATGTGGTGGCTTTCTTCTATAATACTAGCAGGCTAGTGGACTAGCTCTGCAACGCAAGATGGACATTCTTATTAGCTAGTTAGCCTCCCAGGCTCATAAAACTGGGACACCAGATCCTTTTTATAAACCTTCCTTCTGTTTAAATTAGTCATATATAGTTAGTTAGTTGTATTTGATGGTAATTAAGAATTGTGAAACAAGTTCCAAGAACAGTTGCAGATAACAGACCATCAGGGAAATAGAAACAAGTTGGATTAGTCCTAACCAGGGCTGAGAAAACAGTAAAAATCCAGCTGGTACCAACAGAAGTCCTTCTGGGGTTTATGGAACACAGTGCATATAGCACACATATGGTAAAAAATGATTAACGGTAGTCATCTAGAATGATTTGACCATGGAAGGCAAAGGTTCAGGCAGAAGTGTGGGGTGGAATTTTTATTTATACTAACACTGGACAGCTTAAAAGAGAATGACACAAGATCAGATTTCTAAATTCTTGAAGTAGGAACCAAAAATTAAGGACTTCCTCTGATAGTAACAGAAGAATTTATTCTTTGCAGCCATGGGGCTGAAAGAGCCAAACACACTCAAAGTTGGGACCCATGTTGCTAAATTACAATGTCAGTTGATTCCATAGTCTTGTCAGAAATCTTCTATGAAGATTAAGGCAGTGTTCAGGAAAGAGCAGAACCAAAGAAGTGAAATGGGCATGTGGTAGAATTCAAATAACTTGAATACCCTTAACTCATTACCTTTCCCTGAGCTCCATTCATCAAACAAAAGCAGCCCCTACTAAACTGAACTGAAAAGACTGTTTCTGCCTTAATGGAAATCTATATAGATCTCTCCTAATCTGTGGAGGCTTCACCTTGCATGAAGAGGCCAATTTTTCTTATTCCCCATTCCCAACACTTATCATTTTTTCTAAACTTATAACAGAATCGGATTTCAGCATATTCTGGAAGCCAATTATAATGTCAAACTTGTATAGCAAGACTTATATAGCGAAACAGTTGAAACTTTACAAATTTATGTTGACAAAAATATGGAGAATACATGAGAAAATTCATTGAGTGCTAGACTGAGAAGGAAATGATTTTAGATTAAAGAGTATATATGTAATATACATAACATATATATTTGTAATATTACATATTAACATATACATATAAATATGTATAAATTCAATATGCTAGCTTAAACAGTCAAGAATGGTTCGAACAGTTTGTTCTGTAGGAGTGTTGGCACGAACTATTCATGAATAACTTTCCACTCACCTTAACTATGTATCCTGAGTGCCAGGTACACTCCCTTCGCCAAGATTTAAGAAACACACAGGTGAAGGGACAGTCAGCATCTTTGGAAAGTACTACAATCTCCAACTTATAATGGTTCAACTTAACAATTTTTCAACTTCAAAGTGGCGCAAGAGTGATTAAGCACACAGCCACTCAATCACAAGGGTAAACAACCAATACACTTAAAACCATTCTGTACCCATACAACCATTCTGTTTTTCACTTTCAGTACGGTATTCAATAAATTTCATGAGATATTTAACACTTTATTATAAAATAGGCTTTGTGTTAGATGATTTGCCCAATTATAGGCTGATGTGAGTGTTTGGGGCATGTTTAAGTTAGACTCGGCTAAGCTATGATGTTTGGTAGGTTAGGTGTATTAAATGCATTGTTTTTCTTTCTTTTTTTACAATTTTATTCATTTATTTGACAGAGAGAGAGAGTGCACAAGCAGGGGGAGCTGCAGGCAGAGAGAGAGAGGGAGAAGCAGGCTCCCTGCTCAGGGGCTCAATCCCAGGACCCCAGGATCAGGACTCAAGCTGGGAAGGCAGACGCTTAACAGACTGAGCCACCTAGGCGTCCCTCCTTAGTTCTTTCAATCAGTGATCAGTTTCCAATTCTTTGCTGACTTCTGGGTTGATAACAATTCTTGATAACAGAGTGCTAGACTTCTGAGCGCTCAATATCAGTACTAGAGGAAATCTTTAAGGCTTGGGACTCTGTTACATAATGAGTATTTTTTTATAATAAAAGCACAAAGATTATGTAAAATCCTCACAATAGTAGTGATTATATTTACTGTACTTTTTTTTAAAGATTTTATTTATTCGAGAGCAAGAGAGCACGAGAGCAGGGGGGAGGGGCAGAGGGAGAGGGAGAAGCAGACTCCCCACTCAGCAGGGAGCCTGATACAGGGCTCAATCCCAGTACCCTGAGTTCATGACCCCAGGCAAAGGCAGACACTTAACCAACTGAGCCACCCAACTGCTCCTTTACTGTACTTTTTGAAAGCAAAATTCATAGTATATACATTAAAAAAAAGGATAATTAAGCTTATACATAAAGTAATGGTCTTCTGCCTTCGAAATTTAAAATTTAAAATTTACCTTCCATATATTCAACAATCAATGCAAATTTAGTAGGCACATTTGCAATGACACAAGGACAATGGTCAAAATGAATAAAACTTGGAATCTGTAACTATTGTTTCAATGGTGCATATCATTAAGGGTTAAAGCAAAATTTAATGATGATTTCAGATTTACAACTGAGGTCAAAAGAGTCTAAACCAGGTGCTGACAAACTATATGCAAGAGGTCTGTTTTTGTTTGACCTGAGCTAAGAATGTATTATACATTTTTAAAGGGTTATGAAAACACAAAAACAAACAAACAAAAAGAATATGCCACAATCTGTAGCTTACAAAGCCAAAAATATTACTTTTTGGTCTTTTACTTCAGGCCTAAACTATAGAAACATAATAAAATACACTTAGAAGAAAAGATAAAGCATTTAAAAAGCATGTATGTAACTATGAATATATGTTACAGTACCTACAAACAGAAAAAGTAACCAAGTCTTTACTTTCTATTCAGCTTAGCTTCAAATTGCTGTAAAACCCCTTTTATTCCTCAGCAGTCATGGAGTAATACAAAGAATCGCAATTTAAAATGAAGCCAAATACATCAGAAAACCACTCAGTGACATAAGAAATGAAAAAGAATGAGGATAGTTCACAACTGTAATAAAGTGATCATTGAGTAAACTACGACACAGAACCATGGATTTTTAGAACAAGATAGAACCTTAAAAATCACCTAATCTAGCCCTCACATTTTAGAGATTGGAACACTGAGACCTAGACCTGGCAAGTGACTTGCCCAAGGTCACATGGCTAATTTCCTCTGAAGCTAGCCCAGGTCTATTGTTAGGTCAATAGAGATAGGTCATTATAATACCAAGTATACCAAGTGAAAGTGATAGGTCAATATTATAATATATATATTTTTTATTTTAACATATTTGGAAGGTGGAAAAATAGGACACCTCTCACACATCTACAGAAATAAATCCTTTTATTTTTATAACATTCCTTTTCTTTTTATGATGCATACAGTACTTATAGCCCAAGAATTCTGAGAAAAGCTATAGAAGACCTGGCACTATTTTTGAGAATTACACAATTGGGCAGCAAAATAACACCTTTATAAATGTTGGGACATATAGTAATAAAATTTAGTGTTTGCACACAAAAATAGGTAAGTTACATTCAACACGTTTTCTTTAATGTGCATTTAAAATGTTTAAGCGTTAAACTTTGGTCATCATGCTTCATTATAACTTGTTAAATTCCACAATGATGTAGATGATTTAACCCAAATGGTAAGCAAATATATCACATTAACACAATAGCAAAAGCAAGCTAATACTGCACAATCATATTAGCAGACTGATTTCAGAAATACATGTTTTTCACAAATAGCACACAAAAGTTAGTGATAACATAGTTCAATGACTTTTCTTTCATTTCATAAAATAAGGCTGAGTAATGAGACATAGCAGAACATGATTACATAATAAAAAGTATATTTTTAATTACAAATCTAATTGTACATATAGGGCAATGAATTGTGGTTTCTTATGGAATAGTGCAAATGAGCAGGACGTTCCTCAAAAATAATATAATTGGATTCATTCCTTATACCTCAGATTTCATGAATATTAGGTTATATTAATTATTTTAGCTTTTTGTGTGATGGGTACAAGTGGTAGGGTTGATAAAGGGCAGATCTGTATTCATTGGCTGCAAACACAAATAGCCATTGACTTAATTCACCAGATGAGAAGTGCAGGCACTGAAAATGTAACTTTAAAAATGTTCCATTTGTCATCATGTAAACAATTTTCTTCATCATACTATATTTCATTAAAGATTCATAATTCATTTCATATTGTCATATCGAGCAATTCTTCTAAACTCTTTTTGATATGTGGTGGTTGGGATGCAGCCTGATTTAACAGATTCTGACCCATTTGTGCAAAAAGTGCTTTTGATAATTTAGCTGTGGCTGTTCGTATATTTCCTCCAGCTCCAGGCAAAGAGCCACTATTTGTCATGTTCCCTAAGAGATGCCATAAAACAACCAACACTTTCTGTTCTGTGGCATGGGGCTTCCTTTGATAAAGTTCCATAACAATATCTGAAACATAAAAATATAGTAAATAGTGAAGTTTTCAAAAAAATAAATTCGTTTGGTTAATTAAAAAGCATACAAAATATACTAAGCTTCTTCCCGATGCCATTTGTCATAAAATGTCAGGCATTCTAAAGAAAAGTAGGGTCAGAAACTTTCTTCCCAAAGAAAGAATCTTTAAGTATTAGAATTCTATATATGACAACTTAGTTCAGGCAAAAGTAGTAAACACAGGAATTAAACCCAAAATTCATCTCGATGTTTCCCAAATGTAGTTAAATAAAAACATACATTTTTAACTCACTGACCTTTTATCAAACACATCATTTGAAATGGTTTTCCAAGTGCACCAAATTTACTTTAATGTCTTTTTATTTTTTCTATATTATTTCTACTGACAGGAAGACTAAATACTTACTGGGGAAAAAAAAGGATCAGAGTCTTAAAAAAAATTTTGGGGAGTAAAAGTCTTAAAAGGTTCTCATATGGATGATTATGCAATTTATTTCTACATTGTGGGTAATGATATTGAATTTGGTAGTTATCCTAAAATTAAATTGAAATGCCTATCAGTTTATCCTTAGTTAATAAAATATTTCTTTAGAAATAGCAATTAAAAAATACTTACCAGCAAGCTTTTCAGTCATATCCTGTTTTGCTTTTCCATTTAAAAACTGAGCTTTTGTGCAAAATGGCTGTAGAAGTAAGTAATTGTCTAAACAAGAATAATACAGACATATAAAGAATTATGAGATCTTATTTTTCCATTACATAGAATTGAAAGGAAAATATATTCATGCAAATGAATGCAAATGTTAAAAAATTTTTAAATCTATGCAAGCACTACTTAACATTATTTATAAAACCTTAATAGAATAATATTCTTATAGCAAATAAGACATAAAAATATCTGAGTATTAAAAGAGCTATCATATGGTATAAAAAAGCAAAAGAATTGCCCATCTCCCAGGCATCTTATTCCAAAAAATAGAATATAGGTTTATCAAAAACAAAAACAGAAAAAAAAAATTGTTTTGCAGGTAGTTTTATCTTTACTGATTTTTTCAAAGTCTTAATTTTGTAATATAGATTCACAGGATGTTGCAAAGGTCCTGTGTACCTTTCACCAAAGGTTGTATCTTACATAATTATAGTACACATCAAAATAAGGAATCTGACATTTACACAATCCATGTGCATAGTTCTAATCTGCACCATTCACATATTTGTTGATTTTTGGAGTTTTTTTTATAAGCTCTACACCCAATGTAGGGCTTGAACTCATGATTCCAAGATCAAAAGTCACGTGCTCTAACAAGCCAAAAGGTGCCCCTACCTGTGTATCTATCATTTTATCACATGTGTAGATTTGTGTAATGATCACTGCAATTAACATACAGAACTATTCTATCACCACAAAGATCTCCCTAGTCACATCCAGCCCCTCCTCCCTAGCTGCCCCTAAACCCTGATAACCGCTAACCTGTTTTCCATCTCCATCCATAAATTTTATCATTTTGAGAGGGTTATATAAACAGAATCCTACAGCATGTGACCTTTTGGGACTGTCTTTTTTCACTCAGCATAATACCCTTTAGATTCATCCAAATTGTTGTGTGTATCCATAATACTACATTTTTTAAAAAATTTTATTTATTTATTTTACAGAGAGAAAGACAGTGAGAGAGGGAACACAAGCAGGGGAAGTGGGAGAGGGAGAAACAGGCTTCCTGCTGAGCAGGGAGCCTGATGCAGGGCTCAGTCCCAGGACCCTGGGATCATGACCTGAGCCGAAGGCAGACGCTTAATGACTGAGTCACCCAAGCGCCCCCATAATACTACTTTATTACTAAGTAGTATTCTACGGTATGGATGTATCACAAATTTTTTCACTATTAACCCACTGAATTACATTTAGGTTGTCTGCAATTTTTGGCTATTGCAAATAAAGCAGCTATGAACAATAGTGTACAGGTTTTTGGATGGAAGTGAGTTTTCATTTCTCTGGAATAAATGCCTATGGATGCAACTGATGGGTTATATGATAAGTGCAGTTTAGTTTTTCTAAGAAATTGCCAAACTATTTTCTACAGTGCCTACACCATTTTATTTACATCCTCACCAGCAATGTAGCACAGATTCAGTTTCTCTGAAATCTTGTTAGCGTTTGGTGTTGTCACTCTAATCTTAGCTGTCCTAATACTTGCTATATATAACCTGAATGTCTATGTCCTCCAAAATTCGTATGTTGAAACCCAGTCCCCATTGTTATGGCATTTGGAGGTGAGGCCTTTGGGAGGTGATTAGGTCATGAAGATGGAGCCCTTATGAATGAATGGGATTAGTACTCTCTTATAAAAGATGCCCTAGAAAGCTCCTATCATGTGATGACACAAACAGAAGATAGGGCCATCTAGGAACCAGAAAGTGGACCCTCACCAGACACCAAATCTGTTGGCACCTCGAACTTGAACTTTCCAGGCTCCAAAACTGTGAAAAATAAAAGTTTGTTTTCACGCCATCAAGTCTGTAGTAGTTCGTTGTAGCAGCCCTAACAGACTAACATATTTGTGTAGTGATCATGGTCTTAACTTGAATTTTACATTTCCCTAATGACTAGGGATATTGAACAGCTTTTCACTTGTTTATCTGCCATCCATATATTCTCTTCAGTGAAATGTTTCTTCATATCCTTTGTCCATTTTCTAGTTGATTGTTTATTTTAATGTTCAGTTTTGAGAGTTCTTTATATACTCTCAATTCTTCCTCATATATGTGGTTTGCAAATACTCTCTCCCAATCTGTAGTATTTCTCTTTATGTATTTAATAGGGTCTTTTGCAGAGCAAATGTTTTTAATTTTGATGAAGACTCATTTATCAGCTTTTATGGATCATGCTTTTAGTGTCATGCTAACAACTCTTCACCAAGCCCTCAGGTCCTAAGGATTTCTACCTATGTTATCCTTAAAAGTTTTACAGTGAAGTTTTACATTTAAACCTATGATCCATCTTAACTTAATTTTGCATCAGATGTGAGACTGAGGTGGAAAAAAGGAACTGAGAAATCAAAAATAAAGGAAGATAAAGTCAATTTAATGGGACATATTTAATCTCTAGAAATAATTTAAAATATTACTGAGACTATCACAACATTAAATGACAAATATTGACTATGATTTCAACATTATAAAAAAAACAATGTGTAGAATCAGAAAGTACAAAAGTAAAGTCAAAGTAATTTGAGTGCCAAAGTAAAGATTTCTTACCTACATGCTGACTCAGTGCCTGAACAACATTTGTGGCGGCAGCATAGATGCCTGGATTCTTTGAATTCAGATTGTTATCTACTATTGCTGGAATTAGCATGTTGATTATAGGAGATAAGTTGTCTCTAAGCAAAGGAATCATTTTGTGCATTGTTTCTAGAGCCACCAGATTTACTTTACTATTGGAATCATGAAGTCGAGATTTAAAAGCATCAAAAATCTGAAAGTAAATTGGTAAATTATTTAAATTATTGGTAAATTATTTTAAGTGAAATAATGTTTATAGCTACTTAAATTCTTTTTGGCATTCTATAGTATTTATCCTATTAATATACTGTTTAAAAACATACACACAACATCTTACTTAACCTGAACCTAGACAGGAATTTTATATAAATTTGGATGTTAAATCTAAGTCTCAAATCTTCTTACAGCAAAAAAACAAGTCTTCAAAGATCACCCAAAAAGACATACTAATAAATTAAGGTTGAGAAATTTAGCTTGGTAGGAAGATGACTGGCTTACTGTAAATGGGATAAAAATGCTATTTTTTGGAAGGTACAATTTAGCTTAGCTAACTCTAAGAACTCAAGAAAAGTTTCTATTTTTATCACTATTCCTAACAGAATTAGACATGTAAATTTTACTGTAGAGATCTGATTTAGTTTCAGTTTAAGTGTCTTATGAGAATTTTATATGAAAGTTCAGTTAAATTTTTATTATTACCTCTTAACCTGATTACTTTAACAATTATTCCTTACTCTTCAGAATTCTTAACTTTCATAAGCTTAAGATATATTAAGGGAATGATAAGCAAATCTTTAGTCACATCAGGTGAGTGAAGAGCTATTCTGTGAGGCTAATATATATATATATATATAACTCATATAAAAACTATGAAAGTTAATATATATACATAAAATTTTTCATGGTAAGAACAGTCTTCCCAAGAGATTTATTTTTACTCAAAATTAAGAGACAGCACTATTGGAATTAAGAGTAGTTATGGTATGTTGGCCAAGTTTAATGTACATAAATATAAATTTCAAATGGAATTTAGTTAATAAATTACTAATGGAATTAACTGAACTAACACTGAAGAAGCATAAATCATCTATGTTCATTTATTTATTACTATCTCCTTTTCTATTGCTTGTTATCTTCCTAAGGGTTGGTATATAAATTAGTATGTACAAGATTTCTAATCTACATATAAAAATTTTAATATCTATTCTTAAGTAATATCAGAGCTTTTAAATGCCCTGGTTCTTAAAATATTTACTGATTCACTCAACATTAATTCACTGAATGTCAGGTTCCAAGAGCTCTGAGAATACAGAGCTTTCAAGAAGGTACCACCTAGTGGGAGAATTCAGACAAATAAGCAGCTATTTTTTAATTTTTTCTCAATTACTTTGAATTGTTCTACAATGCTTTCAACACAGCAAAACCTAAGCAATCCATTCTTCTAAGTTTAACATTTTAAAATAATATATGTAAGATACTAAGATTTAGGGCAATTTCTTAAGCTAATGAGCTGTTAGCTACGTACTGAAAATGAAAATTAATTTTGACAGTTCATTACCTTCACAATGTTTACAACAACCAGTTCTTGATTGTTTTCAGTATCTGATAAAAGCTGCTTAATCCCATTAATGCGATCACGGAAGTCTTTTGCGTTTAATAAACTGGTTATGACTTTAATGTATTCAGCACTTTCTAAGGAATTGCGGGGAACTGATTTTCTGGTGATGTCACGAATTTCAGTTACTTCTCTAAAGTCAAAGAAAGGTAAATTTAATTTCATTATTAATTTTCTATAAGAAACATAAACATAACAAATAGTTCTTATTACATATTTATTTTTCAAAAATTCACAAAATGATCTAACCCAAAGCCACAATACCTGTGTTGGGGGTCCCTAAAATCTCCCCTGAGTTTGGTGATTTGCTATGAGGACTCACAGGATTCAGCATGTAGTTCTCCTCACAGCTAAGATTTATTACAGAAGGATACAAAGCAAAATCAGCAAAGGGAAAAAGTGTAGGGGTCAAAGTCTGATTGAAACTAGATATAAGCTTCCAAGGGTCCCAAGTGGAATCACACAGGACAAATTTATTATTACTCCAGTATCAACTCGTAACAACACATGTGAAATGTTGTCTACCAATGAACCTTATTAGAGACTCAATGCTCAGGCTTTTTTTTTTTTTTAAGATTTTATTTATTCATTTGAGAAAGAGAGAGAGAGAACGTGCAGTAGGGAGAGGGAGAATCTGAAGCAGATTCCGCACTGACTGCAGAGCCTCTCTTGGGGTTCAATCCATAATCGTGATGACCTGAGACAAAATCAAGAATCAGACGCTTAACCAATTGAACCACCCAGGCACCCCTCAGTGCTCAAGGTTTTACTGGGAGTTGGTCATGACTGGTCCTCTGCCTAGGATATACTGAAATTCTAGGCTTCCAGAAGGAAAGCAGGTCTTCAGCATAAACCACATTGTTTGCCCAAATAATTGTGGTACAATAAACTATTCTTATCAGTTAAGGAACAGTGGCAATCCTCCTTAAATCCTAGTCCCCAGATGCCAACCAAGGGCTCACCTTGTAAGTAAGAATAGTCTCAGGCCTGCTATGTTAACTCAAATCATGTGAATTTGCATGAGAGAACTAGAATCTTGACTCTAGCAGGACTTACTATTTCAATGACTTACTATTACTAGCATCTTGTTTTTTATTGCTATAAAGGGGTGACTCAATATAGCAGATGAATGATCCCTTTGAAACTAAAGTGTCATGCAAATTGACAGGTCTTTTTTTTTTTAAGATTTGCATTTATTTATTTGAGAGAGAGAGAGAGAGCACAAGCAGAGGGGAGAGGGAGAGGCAGAGAGAGAGGGAGAAGCAGGCTCCCTGCTGAGCAGGGAGCCCAATGCGGGGCTCAATCCTAAGACCCTGAGATCATGACCTGAGCCAAAGGCAGACACTTAACCAAATGAGCCACCCAGGTGCCCTCAAATTGACAGGTCTTAAAGACAATGGTAAGAGTTTCCAGTTACCATTTCTCTGACTTAGTATTGAAAATGGTGCTTAAGTTGTCTTAAGAGCGCTGATTAATGAACGACTCAGGATCATCCTAAAAGTAGATACAAGATGGTGATCTGCAACACAGATCTTAGTTAGATGTATCTATTCATTATTTTTAATTTGCTTAAATAAATCGATCTGAGGTTAATTTATGAAATGATTAATTCTATACAATGACAAAAATAGAAGATTAAATTTATATTTAAACTGAGAAGTATATGATACATAAAAGGTGAATAAATGAAAAGAGTTAAAAAGAACACCTCAGGAAGCCATCTAATTAATGAAACTTATGGGGCGCCTGGGTGGCTCAGTTGTTAAGCGTCTGCCTTGGGCTCAGGTCATGATCCCAGCCTCCTGGGATCTGGCCCTTCATCGGGCTCTCTGCTAGGCGGGAAGCCTGCTTCTCCCTCTCCCACTCGCCCTGCTTGTGTTCCCTCTCTCACTGTGTCTCTCTCTATCAAATAAATAAATAAAATCTTAAAAAAATAATTACTGAAACTTGTGTTTAAAGATGGTTTTTTTGTTATTTAAAACAAAATGGATTTGATAGTAAAATAACAGTGAATATACCTTAGGGTATACGACAAAAAGCAGACATGCACACACACACACCTCAATCAATCAATTCAAAAGAAGGCAGGACACTCTATGTCCATTTTAGACATAAAGACACCTGCAAATTGAAAGTGAGGGGACAGAGAAACATTTATCATGCAAATGGACATCAAAAGAAAGCCGGAGTAGCAATACTTATGTCAGACAAACTAGATTTTAAACTGAAGACTGTAACAAGAGGTGAAGAAGGGCACTATTAATAAAGGGGGCTAGCCAAAAAGAAGATCTAACAATTGTAAATATTTATGCCCCCAACTAGGGAGCACCCAAACATATAAAACAATTAATAACAAATATAAAGAAACTCATTGATAATAATACAATAATTGTAGAAGACTTTAACATGCCACTTACAACAATGAACAGATTATCTAAATAGAAAATAAACAAGGAAACAATGGCTTTGAATGACACACTGGACCAGAAGGACTTAATAGATACATTCAGAACATTTCATCCTAAAGCAGAATATACATTCAAGTGCACATGGGACATTCTCCAGAATAGATCACATACTAGGTCATAAATCAGGCCCAAACAAGTATAAGTAGATTGAGATCATACCATGCATATTTTCCTACCACAATACTATGAAACTTGAAGTCAACCACAAGAATAAATTTGGAAAGACCACAAATAGATGGAGGTTAAACAACATGCTACTAAACAATGAGTGGGTCACCAGGAAATCAAAGAAGAAATAAGAAAAATACATGGAAACAAATGAAAATGAAAATACAATGGTCCCAAACCTTTGGATTGTAGCAAAAGTGGTCATAAGAAGGAAGTATATAGCAATATAGGCCTACCTCAAGAAGCAAGAAAAATCTCAAATAAACAACCTAATCTTACACCTAAAGGAGCTACAAAAAGAACAAAGCCTAAAGCTAGCAGAAGGCAAATAATAAAGATTAGAGCAGAAATAAATGATATAAAAACTAAAAAAACAATAGAACACATCAATGAAAGCAGCAGTGGTTCTCAGAAAAAATTAATAAAATTGATAACCCCCTACCCAGACTTAAAAAAAAAAGGGACCCAAATAAATAAAATCATGAATGAAAGAGGAGAGATCACAACCAACACCAAATAAATACAAACTGTTATTTTTTAAAAAATATTTTACTTATTTGAGAGAGAGAGAGAGAAAGAGAGAGTGAGCATGAGCAGGGGGGAAGGGCAGAAGGAGAGGGAGAAGCAGACTCCCCACTGAGCAGAGCCCAATGCGGGGCTCAATCCCAGGACCTTAAGATCATGACCTGAGCTGAAGGCAGTCGCTCAACCAACTGAGCCACCCAGGCACTGCAGAAATACAAACAATTATAAGAGAATATTATATGCCAACAAGTCAGGCAATCTGGAAGAAATGGATGCATTCCTAGAAACATTTAAACCACCAAAACTGGAACAGGAAGAAATAGAAAATTGGAACAGACCCATAATCAGCAAGGAAATTGAATCAGTAATCAAAAATCTCCCAAGATACAAAAGTTCAGGGCCAGGTGGCTTCACAAGGGAATTCTACCAAACATTTAAAGAAGAGTGAATACCTATTCTCAAACCATTCCAAAAAATAGAAAAGATAGGAAAACTTCCAAATTCATTCTATGAGACCAGCATTATCCTGATTCCAAAACCAGACAAAGTCTCCACTAAAAAAGAGAACAATAGGTCAATATTTCTCATGAACATGGATGTAAAAATTCTCAACAAAATACTAGCAAATTGAAACCAACAGTACATTAAAAGAATCATTCACCATGATCAAGTGGGATTTATTCCTGGGCTGCAAGGATGGTTCAGTATTCACAAATCAATCAATGTGATACACCACATTAATAAAAGAAAGGATAAAAACCATATGATCCTTTCAATAGATGCAGAAAAGGCATTTGACAAAGTACAGCATCCATTCATGATAAAAACCCTCAAGAAAGCAGGTTTAGAGGGAACATACCTCAACATAATAAAGGCCATATATGAAAAACCCACAGCTAAAATCATCCTCAATGGGAAAAAACAGAGCTTTTCCTCTATGATCAGGAACAAGACAGGGATGTCCACTCTCACCACTGTTATTTAGATTAGTACTGGAAGTCCTAGCCTCAGCAAACAGACAACAAAAAGAAATAAAAGGCATCCGAATTAGCAAGGAAGAAGTCAAACTTTCACTATTTGCAGATGACATGATACTTTATATAGAAAACCCCAAAAAATCCATAAGAAGTTGCCAATTGATAGATGAATTCAGTAAAGTTGCAGGATACAAAATCAATGTACAGAAAACTGTTGCATTTCTATACACCAATAATGAACAGCAGAAAGAGAAATTAAGAAAACAATCCCATTTACAATAGTACCAAAAACCATAAGATACCTAGGAATAAACCTAACCAAAGAGGTAAAAGATCTATACTCTAAAATCTATAAAACACCCAAGAAAGAAATTAAAGATGACACAAAGAAATGGAAAAACATTCCATGCTCGTGGATTAGAAGAACTAAGACTGTTAAAATGTCTATACTACCCAAAGCAATTTACACATTTAATGCCAATCCTATGAAAATACCAACAGCATTCTTCACAGAGCTAGAACAAACAACCCTACAATTTGTATGGAACCACAGAAGACCCTGAATAACCAAAGCAACCTTGAAAAAGAAAAGCAAAGCTGGAGGCATCATGACTCTGGACTTCAAGTTATATTACAAAGCTGTAGTGATCAAAACAGTATGGTACTGGCACAAAAACTGACAGATCAATGGAACACAATAGAAAACCCAGAAATGAACCCAAAACTCTATGGTCAACTAATCTTCGACAAAGCAGGAAAGAATATCCCATGGAAAAAAGATGGTGTCTTCAATAATTGGTGTTGGAAAAACTGGGCAGCAACATGCAAAAGAATGAAATTGGACAACTTTCTTTCATTTTTTTTTTTAAGATTTTTATTTATTTATTTGCAGAAAGAGAGAGAGAGCGCACAAGCAGGGGGTGCAGCAGGCAGAGAGAAAAGAAGAAGCAGGCTCCCTTCTGGGCAGAAAGCCCGACATGGGGTTTGATCTCAGGACCCTGAGATCATGACCTGAGCAGAAGGTAGATGCTTAACCAAGTGAGCCACCCAGGCACCCCTAAAAAAATATATTTAAAAAAAATTATATAATCAATCTATTACATGTTAAACAGTATAAACAGGTTACAAAATTATATACATAATTATATTTATAAGAATTTTAAGAGTAGTCCTTTTGTGGTTGGTGGTACTATGGGTGATTGGTTAATTCTTCTTTTAATGTTTGGATTTTCTAAAGTTGTTTTTTTTTTTCCACTAACCATAATTGTATATTACTTTTATAATCAAGGGGGAAAAGTAAAGGCTAAAAATTAATACAAAATGAATCAGAGTTGTCCAACACAGGCCTAATATTGACAAGTTCAATAGCACTAAAGCTTTAATAATGTTTAGTGCATGTAAAAGCCAGTTGCTGTGAATATATAATTGTCTTATTAAGTATAATTACCTCACACTTTCTAAGTCCTTACCAACTTTTAAAACTCCATTAAGTTTTGACAAATACCCCTGGGATAGTTCATAAAAACATCCAAAAGAGACTACTATCACTAGGGAGTAATTTCTCTAATGATGTGGACTATCAAATGATCCTACCTTTCAGCTGAATTGAAAGCATCTCTAGAAACAGATGATGACCTTGTATTTCCAACAGTGCCAGTATGAGATCGTCTTCCTTTTGCTGAAGGAGTATCTAGTGGTATCTCTCCTAAGCCCTTTAAGTAATATAAAGAAAGGCAGTGTAATAAAAGTCTTAAAACCAGTTACGTGAAATAATTTATATAATGTAATTTTCATAGAAGTGATTATTGATCTTTTTATAAGTGAACACATCTTAATAATCAGCTATGCTATGCTTTAAAGGGTATCAATACATAAAATACCTTCTAATTAGTAATAAATTAACCAAATATGTGATCAACTAATAGGAAATGATATTGGCTGGGTAAAACTGTTCAATAAAATTTTAAAAATTAATATGCTATATTTTATCACTACTCTTAAACCTTAAAATCTACAGAGAAAATACGAACACATTACATAAATAATGAATTACTATGCAACACCAGGATGAGAATAAACACTTTGATAAGAACTATTTAATAATACTTGTACTTGAACTGACTCACAAATACAAACTACCTCAGTTCAGTAAGATAATTATTTGCATGGTTATTTTAATTATTTCTATATGAATTAAGCTAAAGTCTTTAAGATCAATAAGCAGAAAAAAATGCTCTAAAATGTATATTGCCATACATCTTTGAAATACTGTCCTTTCATAAATGAATCCTTTATCCAAGATTATCAGTGAGGAATAACATAAATTAGCATAAAAAAATTCTACGTTATTAAACATTTTTGCAAAAAAAAAGTAAGTGGGTTATTTTTTTTTTCTAAAGGTTTTATTTACTCATTTGAGACAGAGAGATAGAGAGAGAGAGAGAGAGCATGAGCAGGGGAGAGGCAGAGGGAGAGGGAGAAGCAGGCTCCCCACCGAGCCAGGAGCCAGATGTGGGCCTTGATCCCAGGACCCTGGGATCATGACCTGAGCCGAAGGCAGACGCTTGACAATCTGAGCCACCCAGGTGCCCAGTGGATTACTTTTATAAGTTACTTTTCACATTTTATTTTACTTGATATTCCCTCAGTCACTCATTTCAGACACGTCTGAATCCCCCATTACCTATCAGGATTAAATAAATGGGGCTTCCCCTCAAGGAGCTCCCAATCAATGTTCTGCAGTGTGATAGGAACTCTAATAGTGGAATATGCTAAGGTAAAGCAGGAACCAAGCATGATGAACATCACTATCCTTATCCTAAAAAATAAAAAATTCAGGTTAAAGAAATGAAGTGATGTACCTAACATTATATAGTTGTTTAATTCTCAACCCAAGTCTTGAATCAAAACCAACCTTATAACTCCAATAAACCACACTATATTCTACCAAATATCAAGCTTCTGTTCAATAAACACTTACTGACACTACAAATGTCTACTGCAAATTTTTCAACTGCTATTGTTGAAATGCTACTGCAGCTATATTCTGAATGATTAACAGAGAAATAATCAAAAAAGCAATTACTTCTACCTTTACCTTCCTTGTACTTTGCTTTTAAAGATGTTTACAAATTAAACTTTTTCCACATACCTTTTGCCGTAAGCTTTTAACAGATTCCTTAATATATGGCAAATCTTTGGATGGGACATATTTTTCAAGCATTTTATCAAAGTTTGGATGACACATCATAAGGAAAAGCATTTTTCGACCATAGTACCTATGGACATTTGAGAAATAGGCAAATAATTTTATATACCTTAACAAACTCAGTTTCTATCCTTAGATGCAATTTTTTTTCAATAGAAAAAAACTGTCAATATCAAGATTGTCATCCCTATTTTAAACAAGCCACTGAAATGTAGTTATACTAACTGAACTGAAGTATAACATTCTCCTGTCCCTCACTTTTATTTATTTTTTTGGCTTATAAAAAACCCACTTTATTTTTTTTTTCCGGATTATTCACCTGTTCTTTCTTGTTTTTTTTTTTATTATGTTATATTAATCACCATACATTACATCATTAGTTTTTGATGTAGTGTTCCATGATTCATTGTTTGCGCGTAACACCCAGTGCTCCAAGCAGTACATGCCCTCCTTAATAACGATTACTGGGCTAACCCATCCCCCCACCCCCTCCCCTCTAGAACCCTCAGTTTTTTTCTCAGAGTCCATAGTCTCTCATGGTTCGTCTCTCCCTCCGATTTCCCCCCTTCATTTTTCCCTTCCTTCTCCTAATGTCCTCCATGCTGTTCCTTACGTTCCACAAATAAGTGAAACCATATGATAATTGGCTTTCTCTGTTTGACTGATTTCACGTAGCATAATCTCCTCCAGTCCCATCCATGTTGATGTAGAAGTTGGGTATTCATCCTTTCTGATGGCTGAGTGATATTCCATTGTATATATGGACCACATCTTTATCTATTCGTCTGTTTGAAGGGCATCATGGCTCTTTCCACAGTTGGGCTATTGTTGTCCCTCACCTTTATTTTTTTTTAATAATTTTTTATTGTATGTTAATCACCATACATCATTAGTTTTTGATGTAGTGTTCCATGATTCATTGTGCGTAACACCCAGTACTCCATTCAGAATGTCCCTCACCTTTAAAAAACACTATAGCTTCAGATCTTCAAATCTCTTCTTGGAAAGCCAAATGTTTGAATTCTATTTTTCAGGTACCCTTGGGTCCATATCAAGGCTGGTATTTGGCAGAACTGTGAGTTAGGAGAAGTCTGTCTTTATCCTGGGCTCCTTGCTCACTGGGCAAGAGGTTGCTGGTGAGAGGTGTTCTGACCTAAGTCAACCTTCCCTAGGTTCTGTATTTCCTATATTTCTTACCCTCACTTTTTTTCCCCCCTGCCAAAACCTATCTGGGTTCCAATTCTTCAAAAACCTATTCTCTGCTACCTAAAACATACCCAAAGTTAGTTGGTAAATCATGGATGATATATAATGAATGTGTAATGCTCTCCAACCTAGGCTTTTTTTTTATGGTAGTATATAAATTTAAAAATAATTCTTTTTTTTATTTTTAATAATTTTTATTCTTTTTAGGATAAAACCTTAAGCCAAGATATCATTGTGATAGAACCACAGATATCATGGGTATTGGAGATATTTTTGGATAGAGGGATCTTATAGTACCTTATAATTATACCATATTACTATTCTTCAAAGCAGCTTGGCCCTAAAATTAATTAGTTATGCTTTTTCTTACAACTTGGAATATATGGGATAGGAAGAACCAGAGAAGGCAAGTCTTGCAGGGTAGGGAGAAGGTACAGAATGATCTCAGGAATATGTGTATCAATCAGGCTCCTTCAACTGTAATGAAATTACAGAAAGGGAGGTAGGTAGTATCAGAAAATAAAAATTACTGTTCTCTCCTCAGAATCAGAATAAGGTAACACCTTGATAAGTAGTTCATAATCAGTTATAGTTTCAAAGATGATTGTAACTTTTAGCCCAGAACATTAAGGACTGTAGGTCCATCACAGGCCCTAATGATATGAGAATGGCTAAAACAAACAAGTAAACAAGCAATAGGGACACTAAATGTGAGAAATAGTAAAACTATAAAGTTGTAAACATTTTATAATTTTAAAACTTCAAATAAGAAATCAAGAAATGACAAAATGGATTAGAAGAATTACCATATCATTAAGGAAAGGTTAAGATGTATACACAACAACCATTATGAATCTTTTTTTGTTCCTAACTAGTTTATTATGATCCAAAGCCTAAATTGTTTTGAACTTTACTGTGGTACACATAACTTCCAAAATGGCTCCCCAAAGAGCAGGACTGCTGCAATTTGTAAATATGAGATATAACTACCAGGATTATGTTATGTTATGTTATATGGTAGAGCTGACTCTAAGATTTTCTGGGTGGACCTAATCTAATCATACAGGTCCTTAAAAGCAGAGAGCTTTCTATAGCTGGTAGCAGAAGAGGAAATGAGAGCTCCTAAGCACAAGGGGGATTCAACATACTTTTGCTGGGTTGAAGATGGAGGGGGCTGCACAAGAAGGAATTCGCGGGTGACCTTAAGGAGCTGAGAGAGGACCCTGGTTGAAAACCAGCAAAGAAATAGAGACCTAAGTCCTATAACTACAAGGAACTGAATTTGGCCAACAACCAAAATGAGTTTGGAAGCAAATTCTTCTATAGAACATCTAGATAAGAGCTCAGCATTGTCATTACCTTGATTATAATCCTGGAAGACCCCAAGCAGAGAAAGCAGTTGAGCCATGCAAGACTTCTAACTTAAAGAACAGTAAGCTAAAAAAGTCTGTGTTGCCTTAAACCACTACGTTTGTGGTAATTTGTTACACAGCAATAGAAAATGAATACATTGACTTTCTATATTAGCTTCTGGTATAATGATTTCCATAAGATTAACTCTAGTTACCTAAAGTCATGGATATATTTGTCTTAAAATGTTAATTTTATATCCTTCTTTACTTTAGTCTGTATGAACTCAGACCCTCCCTCCCACTTTTAATCTATCTTCATATGTAACTGCCATAAATTTTTAGGTTTTATATGGGACATTATCAATCACCTAGTCCCACCTTCCTAATTTTACATACGAGAAAACTTAGGCTAACAGACATTAGATAATTTGCTTAAGAGCAAAAAGTGATTGGGGCTAGGAATTGAACCTAGGCTCTTGACTATATCCAAAATTTCTGTGACCAATACAGAAAGGGGCACCTAGCTGGGTCAGTTGATGGAGCATGTGACTCTTGCTCTTGGGGTTGTGAGTTTGAGCCCCACACTGGGCACAGAGTTTATTTAAAAAAAAAAAAAAGTTACCAATACAGTAATGTACCATCCACATCTTAATTATTTTGTCATTTTTCTCTGACTGTTCTTAACCTTCATAGAATTGTTCTTCAAGTACAGCAAGCAGAAATTTATGGGATTTTCTTTTTTTGGGGGGCGCATTTTCTAAGTGCAGCTATCTCATGTTTCAGGAGACAATATGGTATCCATTTCGCTTCCTGTATTTTTCATGTGCACCTATTTCCTTGATTTCACCTGATTGCTTGGAAAATATATCATTTCCCCTAAGTGCATTACCTTACATTTGCCCACAATGAAGTTCTTCTGCCACTTTTCTGCCCACTCATATAGCCTTCTGCTGTTTTCATGCAGTTCATCCCTATGACATGGCATCTCACTACCCAGAAGTATGTACTGTCATCTGTAAATTTGGAGAATTCACTGTGCACTCCAAGATCATTTACAAATTGGTTAAATAAGTCCATCTGCCCAGCACCAATCCCTGGGGACCCCACTTGTCCATTTAGAAAAAATGTTTATTCTTTTTTAACCTTTGCTGCCTACTTTTAACCCTTATCTTAACAGATTCAACAAATATTATTAGCAGCTATTCACCTGGTTTCTTGTGAACTGTCCTGAGCAAACTTGGCAGCAGCTGGTAATATGCGGTCAGCCATATCCTTTGTTCCAGATAAAATACGCTCTGGTTCCATAAATTCCACAACATCTGATAAGTGCTGGGCTGTACATCTTCTTACTGCAATGTGTAAATGGCTACAAGGAAACATGATCAATTGAAACAAAGTTGATGTATGAACTAAAGATATACCTTTAAAGTTCTGCTTCTCCCTCTGACCCTCTTCCCTCTCGTGCTCTCTCTTTCTCTCTCTCTCAAATAAATAAATAAAATTAAAAGAAAAGACAGTTAAAGTTAAGTGATTAAACTATTCCTAACCCTCAACAATCATCCTTGGAAGCTAAAATGATAAATTACATTGTTACCCATCCCCAAGAAGTTTAAAACAAAACAAAACTCATAATCACTGACATTTATTTAGTTCCAGATCTATGAATATAAGTAAAATTATGAGAATAACAGTATTATTTTCCTTGTACGCTCTGTACCTAATATGATGTTTATCACCTAAGAATTATTGTTTTTTGACTAAAATAATACTGAAGTTTGCTTGTGTTTTTCCTACATCGCAGACTGCAAACAATTGTATTTTTAGTTTAAGGACATATCAAGATTATTTTGAATATTACCTTTGTCCTCCATTGATAAGAGAAACAATTGCACGTGCAGGAGTTACATTACTGACCATAGCTCTCAGTGCTTTGTCAACATCTTCTCTTATAAATGTATTTGACTCTCCAGCCTTGTGCAACAAAACTTTTACTGTAGTATCTAGTTCTTGATCCATGTTTTTTTTCAGGTAAGTGAAAAGATCACTTAAACAGACCACAGCAGCACGAGAAACTCCAGAGCGTAAATTTTTCACCTAAAAAAAATTTCCAAAATGTACATTTTGCTGATATTCTGAAAGAAAATCAGTAATAATGACTTTGAAACCAAATTTACTATTAAAGTAACATTTTTTTTATTTTTTTAAAGATTTTATTTATTTATTTGTTGGAGAGAGAGAGCGTGGGCGAGAGAGAGTGAGCGCGAGATAGTGAGCAAGGGTACAAGCAGGGGGAGCTGCAGGCAGAGGGAGAAGCAGGCTCCCCACTGAGCAAGGAGCCCCATGCGGGACTCGATCCCAGGGCACCGGGATCATGACCTGAGCCAAAGGCAGACGCTCAACTGACTGAGCCACCCAGGTGCCCCTAAAGTAACATGTTTTAATACATATTATCTTATGTCCTAAAAATTAACATTTAATAAAAATTTTTAAAAGTTGCGAAGTAAGGTATGAGCTACTTTTTTAAATAAAATTTATCCTTGATGTGGGGCTCGAACTCATGACCCTGAGATCAAGAGATGCATGCTCTCCTGACTGAGTCAGCCAGGAGCCCCATACAGGAACTACTTGTAACTATATACAAGCCTACTTATATCATTTAGTACAGAGGTATTCTTTTTTTTTTTTTTTTTTTGAGAGAGAGAGAGAGCACAAGAGAAGGGTAGGGGCAGAAGGAAAGAAAGAAAGAGAATCTTAAACAAGCTCAACTCTCAGTGTGGAGCCCCATGCGGGGCTCAATCTCACAACCCTGAGATCATGATCCGAGCCTCAATCAGGAGTTGGATGCTCAACCGACTGAGCCACCCAGACGCCCCTAGTACAGAGATATTTTTTCAAGGTCAAGTTAACATGGCATATTTATTCTTTGTTATCCAAACAATCCTTAACTCAGCTGAAAAATAAGTTTACCTCTTGAACTACTGCAAAATTTGTTTCATGCAACTTGGTGTTCAATATTTCAGAATGAAAAGCAGCTAAGCACCTAATAAAATTCAGTCCTTCAATTTTCTTCTCCCTACGGGAAAAAGAAACAAATAACAAAATCACTTATTAAATGGGGCTCAACTGGAACAGGATCTCAGATGTCTTCTTCTGTTTGTATGAAATACTGCTACTGAGGAGATCTTGCTTATTTTTCCGTATCATTTAGGAATTTCAAATAAAAAAGTAAAGTTTTATTTGCTTCAATAGTTCTCTTTCATGATTCAAAAGGTCTTTTAAGAGCTAAAATCACCATTGACAGTCACACTAAGTTCATGCTTTGTAAATAAAAAGAAGTATTTCCTCCCTAGTGATAAGAATGTCATATTCTTTCTAGAAAACAGAAGGGAAAGGAATGGCAAACAAAAGGTGAGGGAAGCAATAAAACAAAAATGGAAGGAGAAAAGTGACTACGTTATTGGCAAATATATAATCCAACAGCAGAAAACCACCAACAGATGGTTCTGTAATTTGTATTTTTCTTTCATTATCTGACCTAATGAGCCAGAGAAGGGTAGGTGGATACTAACAAGAGAGTGGGATTCAAGTGGGATTTAGGTATAACATTTCCAACGTGATGATTTTCATCTTATAGGTTTGAAAAATGAGAGCCAAAATTAGTTTCCTTAGTAATATTGTAATATTTCCTTAGGTAATATTGATGGCAGTCATTTTTTTAAACATTTACATTCCCTGAATGAATTATGGAAAACTCAGAGAAAAGAAAAGACCTAAGAATTCAAGGTAGCAAGAATAAACCTACTTAAATACCTGTCTGGTTGAAAATTCTCATTTTTTTGGATAAGCATAAAAAAACAATTTAAATGCAGAAACAACCCAATTCTTTTTTTTTTAAGATTTTATTTATTTATTTGACAGAGAGAGACACAGCGAGAGAGGGAACACAAGCAGGGGGATGGGAGAGGGAGAAACAGGCTTCCCGCTGAGCAGGGAGCCCGACGCGGGGCTCGATCCCAGGACCCCGGGATCATGACCTGAGCCAAAGGCAGACGCTTAACGACTGAGCCACCCAGGCGCCCCAAATGCAGAAACAACCCAATTCTATACACACAAATAACAGATAGTACAGTCAAGAGAGAGGGAGGCAGGAAAAGAAATTAAGAAAAAGTGGCTAAAATTTTTCCAAATTTGATTCAAACTATAAACTCTCAGATCTAAGAACAACCCCAAACAGAAAAAACAAAAAAAGCACAACATGGAACATCATAATCAAATTGCTAAGAGAGGTGTTAAAATAAAATATAAGGTCAGGTAGCAATATTAAAAATAAAGCAGTATAAGAAGATGGGGAAAAGAACACTATTTTAGTTAAAGTCATGAGAGAAGACTTCTCTGAGGAGATGACATTTGACAGATACCTGCATGAAGAGAGAGAGAAGCCACTGGAAGAAAGTTTAAAGAATTAAGTACAAAGATCTTGAGGCATAAATGAGCTTGGGTGTTCAGGAAATAGCCTGATGGCTAGAGTGGATAAGTAAGGCAGAGCATCCATCCCCCTATAGGGGATGAGGCTACAGAAAGAGGCAAGGGACAGAAAATGAAGGACTTTGTAAGCTATAAAAAAGTTTAACAATTCTTTTCTAGCGTTCTAGGGAGCCACTGGAGGGTTTTGTGGGGAGGAATCCCATGTTCTGATTTGAGTTTTAACAGTATCACTCTGGCTGTTGTATGAGGTGAGCAATCATGGAAGCATGCAAACCAGTGATGACACTACTACAGCCAGGTGTGGCTTGGACAACAGGATCAGCAGCTGAGATAAATTCTGAAAATAAAGGAACTGATGGGATGTAAAGAAATGATAAAAAGTCAACACTGACTCGGTATGAACAACGAAATATCCATGGCAGAGTTATTAACTAAGATGATGAACACCGAGGTAGAAGCAGATTTGGGATTAGGAGGGGGGTAAATAAAAACTTGCTTTAAAGATTTTCACAGGACATTTTTTATCTCAGTCTGTAGTTTTTTGTATGGTTTTGGTATCAGGGTGATACTGGCCTCAAAGAATAAGATGGAAGTACTCCAGCCTCCTCAGTATTCTAATTTTGTGTAGAATTGATTTCTTCCTTAAATGTTTGGTATAATTCACTAGCAAAACCATCTGAGCCTGGAGTTTTCTTTGTGGAAGTTTTAAATACAATGTCAATGTCCTTAATACGTATTGGATTATAGAGGTTAGCTAATTTTTGTTTTGTTTTGTTTTTAGTGAGTTTTGGTAGTTTGTGTCTTTCAAAGAATTTATCCATTTCACTAAGTTGTTAAATTAGTGGGCATAAAGCTGTTTATCATATTCCTTTATTATTTGTTTAAGAGCTATATGATTAGTAATGATATTTATTCCCTCATTCCTGATATGTTGTTTTTTTCTCTTATTTTGCTTGATCAGTCTGATCACAGGTTTATCAATTGATCTTCTCTAAGAACCTGCTTTTGCTTTCACTGATTTCCTCTACTGTTTGTTTCCTATTTTCGTGATTTCTAGTGCAATCTTTATTATTTCTTTTCTTTAATTATTTTGGGCTTCATTTGCTCTTCTGTTTGTAGTCTAAGGTGAAAGCTGAGGTCACTGATATAAAATGTTTCTTCTTCTGTAATATAGGTGTTATGGTGTTATAAATTTCCCTCTAATTTAGGTGCGTCTCACAATTTTCATGTTTCATTCTTAATTTCATTAAATTCAAAATACTTTGAGGGTACCTGGGTGGCTCAGACACATGATCTTGGCTCAGGTCTTGATCTCAGGGTCATGAGTTCAAGCCCCACATTGGGCTCCACGCTGGGCATGGAGCCTACTTAAAAAAAAAAAAAAAGGTTAAAAATACTTTCTAATTTCCCTTTGATTACTTTCTTAGATCCATGAGTTGCTTCTAAGAGTGCTAATTTCAAGACATTTGGAGATTTTCCAAGTATCTGTTCCTAACTTCTAATTTAATTCCACCATAGTCAGAGAACCAAATTTGTATAATCTGAATCCTTTTAAATTACTTATTTTATGTTCCAAAATATTTTTCTTGGTAAATGTTCCTTATGGACTCAAAAAGAATGTAAATTCTGCTATTTTAGGTGGAGTATTCTATAAATGCCAATGAGGTCAAGTTGGTCAATCAGGTCATTCAAGTCTTCTATATCCTCAATGATTTTCTTTCTTCTAGTTCTATCAATTAGTGAGAGATGGTTGTTGAAGTTCCAACTGTAATTGTGGATTTATTTATTTCTTCTTGCAGTTCTACCAGTTTCTACTTAATGTATTCTGAAGCTCTATATATGATAAATAAAATCAGGATCACTTGATGAATTGACCTTTTTATCATTATCATTATAAAATGACCCTTTTTATTCCTAATGTGAAATACAGAATTCTAAGACGGTACCCATGATTCCTGCCCCCTGGCATATACCACCTCATAATACCATTCCCTTGTGTGTGACTATAAGGGGATGTTATTTCCCTCAATCATGTTACATTATATGGCAAAAGGGATTTTGCAAGTTGTCCTACAGCTCACTGATTCTCTGTTTATGTCTTTCCTCTAGTTTCTTCAAAACATGGAATAGAATTATAACTATAGTTATAATGTCCTTGTCTACTAATTCTATCATCTGTATCATTTTTGGATTGGTTTCAATAGTTGCCTTTTTTTCTTCTCATTATGGGTTGTATTTCCCTGCTGCTTTGCATGCCTGGTAATTTTTTATTGGATGTCAGTCATTATGCATTTGACCTGAGATATTTCTGTATTCCTAAATCATTTTTGACCTTTGCTCTGGGATGGAGTTAGGTTATTTGATAAGTTTGATCCTCTTAGGCCTTTCTTTATATTTTGTTGGGAAGGGCCAAACCAGTCTTTAGCCTAAGGTTTATTTTTCCACACTAAGAAGCAAAACTCTTTTGAATTTTCTACTTGATGCCCTGTGAATTATGAGGTTTTCCACTGTGCTGATGGGAATAAGAAGTATTCAGGGACTGTTCCCTGTAACTTCATTCTAGCTCTGGCTTCAGGTAATTTATTTATATTTATGCCCTGACTAGTATTCAGCTAAATATTTGAGAAGAATCCTCTGAAGGTCTCCAGAGTTCTTTGTGAAGCTCCATCCTCTCTGGCACTCTGCTTTCCAAACTCTAGTTACCTTGGCATCTCCAAACTCCCAGCTCCATTTCCATCTCTGCTGGCACTTACATAGTTTTCCCTTCTTTGAGCTGTCACCTGGAAACTCTGCAGGTTAAGCGAGGGCAATTATAGAGTTCACCTTGTTTGTTTCCTGTCATTCAAGGATCACTAATTTTCATTGCCTACTGAGGAATATTTTGAAAACCACTGTTTCATATATTTTGTACGGTTTCTTTAGTTCTTTCAGATGTGTAGGCAAATCTTATGCCTGTTAACCCACCTTGGCAGGAAGTGGGAAATCAAGAGTTCTATTTTGGATATGTTAAATTTAAAATGTCTATAAGCATCAAAGTGAAAATGTCAAGCAGGCAGATGGATTATAAGTTTAGAGCTCAAGAAGATACCTAGAATCGAGACATACATTGAGTTGAATATAATCATTTAGGAAAGGGGTTGGCAAATTATGACTCACAGACCAAATCTGACCCCATGAGAAATTTTAATAAGTAAAGTTTATTGGAACATAGCTATACCTATTTGTCTTCTTACTAAGGCTGCTTTTTATTTATTTTTTAAAGATTTTATTAATTGACAGAGAGAGACACAGAGAGAGAGGGAACACAAGCAGGGGGAGTGGGAGAGGGAGAACAGGCTTCCCAGGGAGCAGGGAGCCCGATGCGGAGCTCAATCCCAGGACCCTGGGATTATGACCTGAGCCGAAGGCAGACCTTAACGACCGAGCCACCCAGGCGCCCCCTAAGGCTGCTTTTACACTACAACAGCAAAGTTGAGGAGTTGTGATAAAGACATCTGGCCTGCAAAGCCTAAAACATTTCGTATCTGGCTCTTTACAGAAAACGATCGCCACCCTGGATATATGGAATAAATGGAGATAGAGAATGCCAGTGGATTGTATTCTGGAGCATGCCTCAATTCTGAAGTCAAATAAAAAAAAGGAATAAGAACATACTAAAACAAAAAAAGAACCAAGAAACTAGAAGGGATTGTGTCAAATGCTAAAAGGCTAAGATGACCACTAATAAATAACCAATGCAGATATAGCAAGATGATCACTTTCATAGTTTCAGTGATGTGGTTGTCATGGTGGGGAGGGCTGAGAGCCAATTAAAGGTTGAGAAGAGAATATGAGGTGAAAAAATAGACAATGAGTCAGCCTTTGTGAGGACTTGGCTAAAAAAGGGGAATAAAAGAAATGTGAAGATGTGCAGTTTAGGGAGTTTTTTTTTTTTAAAAATAGGGGATATAGCACATTTTAATGTTGTTGTTTTTTTTTAAAGATTTTATTTATTTAATTGACAGAGAGAGAGAGACAGCGAGAGAGGGAACACAAGCAGGGGGAGTGGGAGAGGGAGAAGCAGGCCTCCCGCCGAGCAGGGAGCCCGATGCGGGGCTCGATCCCAGGACCCCGGGATGATGACCTGAGCCGAAGGCAGATGTTCAACTGACTGTGCCACCCAGGCGCCCCCATAGCACATTTTAACGTTGATGAATATGGCGTAGCAGAAGTAAAACTGAGGACATGGAGGATGGGGATAGAGAGAGATACTGAAGGAGCAAGGCAGGAAATGGGACAGTACATGCTCCAGGAGGGCTGGGCTGGGAGGCTGTTGCAGCTATGCTAGTAACAGATAAGTATTTCCAGGATTGTTATAGGATGTATTTCACAGAGAAACACTTGGAGGAATGGTGGGATTTGTATTCTAGTACCAAAAGCTTTATGTAACCCATAATAAAGCTAAACTCTGTCCTTATGGTATATAAATTATAACTGGTAGTAATACAGTGCTGTTAGGACCAGAGTTCAGTTACATTAATAAGTTGAAAAAAACTCAGACTAAGAACTATAATAATCATTTCTATGACTACTTTAATAGGGAATGTTTCAAAGTTTTTAATAAAAAATATTCAAAAAACTTCTGGAACTCAGCTTAGTTTTAAGTTAAGGATGGTGAACTTACCAATCCTCATCAGTTAAAAGCCTAAGGGCTTCTGTCAGTGCCATTTCTGGTTTGGAAAATGGCCGTAGTTCTGATGTATCCATTATTTCAGGACTATGAGTGACAGAAGACATCCTTTCTTTATATTGTGGAATGTCTCCAGGAGATGCTTCACCTAAAACAAAAAAACCAGATTAAATAAAGCATCAGAAAACTCTCATAAAAATGATATTCTGAATAAAGATTCTATGAATATTTCTTATGGAAACAAGTATTATCAGTTTAGTCTTTAATAAAATTGTAATACCTGGACACCAAAGCTATTTAAAACTTTACTTCTTATATACAAAATTATTTAATTATGTCAAATATAAATATATAAGTGGTTTTTCCAGTCATGAGTCCTATAATAAAGTCTAGTTTTAAGAGCTAAAAATCAGTAAGGAATATTATGATCCCATTTTATAAAAACGTGGATATATACCCATTTTACTATACAAATGACAAATGAAAATGAAGCTTCATAGCATCTGTGTAAAGAATTCTTTTTTTTTTTTTAAGATTTTATTTCTTCTAGAGAGAGAGAGCGCGTGACTACACGCGCAGCAGGAGGAGCACAGGGTGAGACAAGCAAACTCCATGTTCAGTATGGAGCATCCTGGGGGGCTGGATCTCAGGAACCACAGATCATGACCTGAGCTGAAACTGAGAGTCATATACTTAACCGACTGAGCCACCCAGGAGTCCTTGTGTAAAGAATTCTAGCCGAATTCCAAAAATACCAATTTTTGGCTACCCGCATAGAACTAATGGTCTTTTGAAAATCCTAAGACCATGTGTGGTAATAAAAGCAATATTTTTTCCATAATCAAACATTTACCAACCATATTCCAGATGTAAGGCATTGCCCTGGACGTTAGAGAAACAAATCATTATCATTGAGTGCTCAGGGTAATGCCCTGGGGGCACTGAACAATGCAAGACACATATTGGAGGTATTAGAAAGGAAAAGATCAAAAAGATCAAATAAAATATGTGTTGGCATTTTTTAAAAAGATTTTATTATGTATGTATTTATTTGAGAGAGAAAGTGGGCATGTGTACAAGCGGGGGGGGGGGGCGTGGCAGGGGGAAAGGGAGAGGGAAAGAATCTCAAGTTCAGCACAGAGCCCCATGCAGGGCTTGATCCCATGACCCTGAGATCATGACCTGAGCCGAAATCAAGAGTAGGACACTTAACCGACTGAGCCAACCAGGTGCCCCTGCATTGGCTTTTGTAAATGGATAAAGATTTATTAGTTATTTTTCCATGTTAAGAGATATTTTTTTAAAGATTATTTATTTATTTATTTGAGAGAAAGAGAGAGAGCACAGAGGGAGAGTGAAAGGGAGAAGCAGACTCCCCACTGAGCAGAGAGCCTGACATAAGGCTTGATCCCAGGACCCTGAGATCATGACCTGAGCTGAAGGCAGACACTTAACTGACTGAGCCACCCAGGCGCCCAAGAGATATTTTTAAAAAGGTAATATTAAACACTAGAAAATGACTATCATAAACGTATTTATCAATTTGTACTATTTGCTATTATCTATACTTCTTTCCCTACTGTTACCAGTAGCAACCAGTATTCTTACAGCTTAGGTAAGAAGTTCTGTGGGTTTTTCTCCCCCTAGATTTTATGACATTAATAGTGAAATCATTTGAGAATGTTAGCAAATAGGGTTAAACTTCACAAATGCCTATATTTAACTGGTTCTTAGGGACATATTTAACCAGTAATTTTACAGGTCAACATCTGTCATCAGTCATACTCAGCAATTACTAGTTTTGAGAATACAGCATTTTAAAAAGTTTTCTAAACTTCTTGCATTATAAAAGAAATACAAACTAAGAAGAATCTAACAGTCATCTAGTTCAAATCTCTTTTACATTTATCTTTGAGAGATGTTAAGTATGGTGTCCAAGATCACATTTATATATTTATTTTTTCTGTACTTCTGGGTTTTTTGTTGATACCTAGACTTCAGACCCAACATAAATTTTAAAATGTTTATGATAGTTGTTTATTTTTTAGTAACATTAAAGAATAATAAACAAAAATAATAAGTGATAATTCTTAATGTTTATTATAGTTCATGAGATTTTTTTTCTTCAATCTCTGATTTTTCCAAGTTGCTACTATACCTAAGACCTATTTAATACTTTATTTTGTATTTATTTTTAACTTTTTTAAATAAATGAGTATGACATTTGTGAACTTTTAATTTTTTTTCATTTGTTCATTTTTTTTAACTTTTTAAAATATTTTCCTTTTACTTTTTTTCCTGCATTTGGTAAACTTTATGTGGAATTTAAACATTCCCAAGATATGTAAAATTTTTTTCAAATATCAAGCAGTTTGTTCTTTTTATATTTTATTTTTTATTTTATTATTTTTTTAATTATTATTATTTTTATTATGTTCTATTAGCCAGCATATAGTACATCATTAGTTTTTGATGTAGTGATCAACAATTCATCAGTTGCATATAACACCTAGTGCTCATCACCACACGTGCCCTCCTTAATACCCATCACCTGGTTACCCCATCCCCCACACCCCTCCCTTCTGTAACCCTCAGTTTGGTTCCAGAGTCCAGAGTCTCTCATGCTTTGTCTCCCTCTCTGATTTCTTCCCATTCAAGTCTTCCCTCCCTTGCCCTGTGGTCCTCTGTGCTATTGCTTATGTTCCACATATGAGTGAAACCATATAATTGTCTTTCTCCTCTTGAGTTATTTCACTTAGCATGATGCCCCTCAAGTTCCATCCATGTCGACGCAAATGGTGGCTATTCATCCTTTCTGATGGCTGAGAAATATTCGATTGTATATATGAACCACATCTTCTTTATCCATTCATTTGTTGAAGGGCATCTTGGCTCCTTCCACAGTTTGGCTGTTGTGGACATTGCTGCTCTGAACATTGGGGTGCATGTGCCCCTTCTTTTCCCCAGGTCTGTATCTTTGGGGTAAATACCCAGCAGTGCAATTGCTGGGTCAAAGGGTAGCTCTATTTTTAATGTCTTGATGAACCTCCATACTGTTTTCCAGAGTGGCTACCCTAGCTTGCGTTCCTACGAACAGTGCAAGAGGGTTCCCCTTTCTTCACATCTTCATCAACACTTGTTGTTTCCTGTCTTATTAATTTTTGCCATTCTAACTGGTGTAAGGTAGTATCTCATTGTGGTTTTGATTTGTATTTCCCTGATGCTGAGTGATGTTGAACATTTTTTCATGTGTCTGTTAGCCATTTGTATGTCTTCTTTGGAAAAATGTCTGTTCATGTCTTCTGCCCATTTCTTGACTAGATTATTTGTTTTTTGGGTGTTGAATTTGAGAAGTTCTTTATAGATCTTGGATACCAGCCCTTTATCTGTAATGTCATTTGCAAATATCTTCTCCAATTCTGTGGGTTACCTCTTAGTTTTGTTGACTGTTTCCTTTGCTGTGCAAAAGGTTTTTATCTTGATTAAGTCCCGAAAGTTCATTTTTGCTTTTGTTTCCCTTGCCTTTAGAGACATATCTTGAAAGAGGTCGCTGTGGCCAATGTCGGAACAGGTTACTGCCTATGTTCTCCTCTAGGATTTTGATGGATTCCTGTCTCACATGAGGTATTTCATCCATTTTGAGTTTATCTTTGTGTATGGTGTAAGAGAATGGTCGAGTTTCATTCTTTTCTATATAGCTGTCCAATTTTCCCAGCACCATTTATTGAAGAGACTGTCTTTTTTCCATTGGATATTCTTCCCTGATTTGTTGAAGATTAGTTGACAATAGAGTTGAGGGTCCATTTCTGGGATCTCTATTCTGTTCCACTGATCTATGTGTCTGTTTCTGTTCCAATACCATGCTGTCTTGATGATCACAGCTTTGTAATAGAGCTTGAAGTCAGGCATTGTGATGCCCCCAGCTTTGGTTTTCTTTTTCAACAATCCCTTGGCGACCTGGTGTCTTTTCTGGTTCCATACAAATTTTAGGATTCTTTGTTCCAGCTCTGTGAAAAATGTCGATGGTATTTTGATAGGGATTGCATTGAAAGTGTAGATTGGTCTGGGCAGCATAGACATTTTCACAATGTTTATTCTTCCAATCCATGAGCATGGAATGTTTTTCCATCTCTTTGTGTTTTCCTCCATTTCTTTCATAAGTGTTCTGTAGTTTCTAGAGTATGGATCCTTTACCTCTTTGGTTAGGTTTATTCTTAGGTATTTTATGGTTTTTGGTGCTATTGTAGATGGAATCAATTCCTTAATTTCTCTTTCTTCAGTCACATTGTAAGTGTATAGAAATGCAACTGATTTCTGTGCACTAATTTTGTATCCTGCCACATTGCTGAATTGCTGTATGAGTTCTAGCAATTTTGGGGTGGAGTCTTTTGGGTTTTCCACATAGATTATCATGTCATCTGTAAAGAGAGAGAATTTGACTTCTTCTTTGCCAATTTGAATGCCTTTTATTTCTTTTTGTGGTCTGTTACTGAGGCAAAGACTTCTAGTACTATGTTGAACACAAGTGGTGAGAGTGGGCATTCCTGTCATGTTCCTGACCTTAAGGTAAAAGCTCTCAGTTTTTCCCCATTGAGAATGATATTCGCTGTGGGATTTTCATAGATGGCTTTTATGATATTGAGGTATGTTCCCTCTATCCCTATATTCTGAAGAGTTTTAATCAGGAAAGGATGCTGTATTTTGTCAAGTGATTTTTCTGGGCCTATTGAGGATTATATGGTTCTTGTCCTTTTATTTATGTAGTGTATCACATTGATTTGCCAATGTTGAACCACCCTCATATCCCAGGAATAAACCCCACGTGGTCGTGTGGATAATCCTCTTAATGTACTGTCGGATCCTACTGGCTAGGATCTTGTTGAGTATTTTGGCATCCATGCTCATCAGGGATACTGGTCTGTAATTCTTCTTTTTGGTGGGGTCTTCGTCTGGTTTGGGGATCAGGGTAAAGCTGGCCTCATAGAATGAGTTTGGAACTTTTCCTTCCATTTCTATTTTTTGGAACAGCTTCAGTAGAATAGGTATGATTTCTTCTTTATATGTTTCGTAGAATTCCTCTGGGAAGCCATCTGGCCCTGGACTCTTGTTTTTTGGGGAGGTTTTTGATTACTGCTTCAATTTCGTTACTGGTTATTGGTCTATTCAGAATGTCTCTTTCTTCCTGTTTCAGTCTTGGTAGTTTATAAGTTTCCAGGAAGGCATCCATTTCTTCCAGATTGCTTCATTTGTTGGCATATAGTTGCTGGTAATAATTTCTAGTAATTGTTCTATTTCCTCAGTGTTAGTAGTGATCTCTTCCCTTCATGATTTTATTGATCTGGGTCCTTTCCCTTTTCTTCTGGATAAGTCTGGCCAGAGGTTTATCGATCTTATTAATCCTTTCAAAGAACCAGCTTCTAGTTTCATTGATCGGTTCTACTGTTCTTTTGGTTTCTATTTCATTGACTTCTGCTCTAATCTTTATTATTTCTCTTCTCCTGCTTGGTTTAGGTTTTATTTGCTGTTCTTTCTTCAGCTCCTTTAGGTGTAAGGTTGGCTGTGACTGCATCACATTCAAAGCATTTTTAATTTCAGCCTGATTAGATCTCATTTCTGCCCTTAGAGATTCTATATTGTTGCTAATGCTTTTCTCAAGCCTAGCTATTGATTTCATAAGTGCTAACCTGAAGTCTATCTCTGACATCTTGCTTATATCCATATCCATTAGATCTGTGGCAGAGGATATTGTCTCTGGTTCTTTTCTTTGTTGGGAGTTCCTCCTCCTAGTCATTCTGTTGAGGAATGGGTGAGGGAATGTACCGAGTCTAAAATATCAACCACAACCCAAGCAAAATGTATCTATGAAAAAATCCAAAGTGGTTGAAAGCTACTACAGATACTCCATCAAAGCCAAGATAATCCAAAACATTAAAAAAGAAAGAAAAAAGGGAAAAAAAAAGGAGGGTGGGGAGAGAGATTGTAATCTCTCAAAGTGGACACAGAAGGGTGTTCTGCCTGTTCCTGCTTGATTTTTGGTCTCGTGTTAGAAGAAACTATATCCCCAAATTGCAAAGAAATCCGAACTTACATATATATAGCAAGATAAAATTGAAGAGAGTGAAAAACAGGCTTAATGGGGTATAAATCTATAAAACATATATTTGAAAAAGTAAAAGTTAAGAAATGACTTAAAAACATAGGCTGGGAAATACAAATCTATTTGAAACAGGAGCAGGGTTTAAAAAAAAAAGAATAAGAAACTAACAAAAGAAATTTAAGATTTTAGCCTGAAGTATAAGCAAGCCATGGTGGAATACCTTGAGCTCCCTATATTATTTTCCCCTGGCACTGGAGTTTTAGAGTCCTGTGGGAAATAAGCTTAAACTTATTCCCGTTTTTCCAGTCTGTCTTCTGGGGGAGGGGCCTGCTGCCCTGGGGCTCGGCTTCTCAGGCCTCTTTGCCTGGGTGGAGTTGCCTCACCCCTTGTCAGGGGGATGGGCTTAATGTGAGCTGGTTGGCTGAGCCACTTTTGTTCCTTGGCATCTTTCCGCTTCTCTTTAGAGTGAGAGAGCAAACATGGCTTTGCAGGGATCTCTGGCCCAGGGCAGTAATGTCACAGTCCACCCCACTCAACAGATCCTCCAGGTCAATCCATCTCCCTCTCTGCACACACCAAACTTGCGCATCTTCTGGGGGAGGGGCCTGTTGCATTGATTCTCAAAGGTCTTCTCCATGTGGAATTGCTCCATCCTTACTTGGGGCCAGGCTACGTAATCTGCTCTGGTTTGCTCTATGTGGCTTTTGTTCCCTGAAGGCTTTCCGCACAGCTTTTGAGGATGAGAATGAAAATGGTGGCCTCCCAATCTCCAGCCCTGGAGCCAAAAGCTCAGTACCCCACTCCTCTGTGAGCCCTCAGAGAAAAGCAGTCAATCACTCTTTTCTCCCAGCTCTCCAGCCGCACTCCGTGCTCACCCAACCTGTGACCAAGCGTTTCTATGTAAGGCACACGGCCCCATTTGGAGTCTCCAAACCCAGCAGACTCTTGGGGCACACTCCCACGCCCCTCCTCCCAGGGGAAAAAGAGGGCTCTCCCCGGTTCTGCTGCTTGTTGGGCCCCTGCTCAAAGAGCAGAGGCCCGACTGTGCCTCAAATCACAGTTTATGGCAACCCCGAGATGAAAGCCCACTCCTGGGCTCATTGATTATAGCTGGCTTACCTGCTCCGATACATGGGAGCTCTGCCACACTCAGGCAGCCCTGGTCTTCCTGTGACCCCGAGGATCCTGAGACCACACTGTCCCAGCGAGGGTTCCACCTCCCACTTAGCTGCCTGAGTCCTATTTAATATTTTTAAAAACAGCACAGGAAACTGGAAGCCACTCTTGGCCAGGCATAGAACCTAGTAAGTATTGAATGGCAGGCTGAATAAGTGATAAATACAATGATTTTTTAAAATCATGATCTAATATAAACCAACTTTAGTCTCATTTAACCCCAGCTATAAAATGGGATACCACTCCTTAGTGAAACAGGAATATTTGCAGGGAGCACGGAGAATACCCTTGAGATAATTTGGATATTTATAGGGGCAGGAAACTGAGGCCTGTTTGCAGGTCAGAAAATTAAAAGGCAGGCCTGATAATTATGAAGCCAGGTCTGTCTACTGACTCCTACTAGCTAAGTGCTCTTTTCCTCACAAATGCACTGTACCATACATGGTCTCTTGAGCTTAACCAGCATTTGTGACATTATTCTTTACATTTAAACAAGTTACGTACCTGAATCTGAAAACACTAAAGATGGTGGTGACCTTTTTAAACAGGTCCCTCCTTTCAATTGAGGGCTGCAGGCAATATTTTCTAAAGGGGAGCTCTCGTTTTTTGATATTCCCACCTCATCTCCAAAAATATTTAAGTCTAAAAGGGAGAAAAACAATCAATCAACTTCCTTCTTTATGAGAAATAATTAATATTTATTATAAAAAAGCTACTGGGTCTTGCAAATTTCAACATTATGGTTCAACATATTCCATTATCAGCCCTCAGTTAAACCACAGGTACACTAGCTTTAGAATAGTATCAGTTAAATAACACACCAAAAGTTAAATTTCACCTACTTTCAGATGTCATTTTCTCGGCTCTTGTATGTTTCATTCGCTCCCAGGAATTCTGTTCCTTCTTTTCACAATCTTTAATGTCAAAAAGTTCTTTTTCCTCTTTTCTCTTTTGTCTCATCTTGTCATAGGTAGATTTTGAAATAGAAACTTTAATCTGAATGAAAAAGTGGAAATATCAAAGTATGCAGGGAGTTCGATATTTAAAATAATTATCTTCATCTCAGACAACTGTATAAAGACATTAAGTGTCTACATATAAAAAAAATAAACTACATTTTTTTAGTCCTTATTGCAGGAATTCTAAAATTGACTAGAATTACATGGTGCTAATATCATAACTAAATTTGTGCCTAAGGATACCAGTCTCTTACTCCTTGAGTGTTCTAGACAATTGCTGAATATGTAAATACACACACACATGCACACATATATATAAAGTACATGTATAGTATAAAGTACACTAGATACTTTATACCAGAATAAGAATATATTTGCTGGAAAGAAGAATTATCCATTATTTAAATGATTAAGGATCAGAAATTTCAATTATCCTGAGATTTTAAAAATTTTAATCAAAACACCTTCACTACCCCAAATCTGATGAACACAACACAATGATATAATATAGGCTTGAGTTTATCCTAATAATCAACAAATAATCTTACATCCTTTTCATTCTCAACATCAACATATGATGGAATATTTTGCTGGACTGCTCTTCCATAAATTCCTGATGGTGGTTCAATGCTTTGTTTAATTGAAAATGTATCTCCATTTTCCACAGAAGATATCACTGATGGGCTGCAGGCTGCTGGTGCTGAATTTGGACTTCCAAATACACCTGAAATTAACCCACCATCAAATTGCAGTTAAGTATTTACGTGATGTCACTCTAACAACAAAGTTAAAGACAAGCTCTTGACTTTAAGAAATAAACAATATAGTTCATAAGAAAAACATGTTAAATAATAATAAATATAAAAATAAATACCCTAACAGGACAATCATATAGGAGGTATCACTAGACGTTTCACAATATTAAATGAGAACTGCATATTGTAATAATGAGTTTAAATGAAGGAAAGGTTGGTATGAGCTGGGTGTTTAAGATGATTTCAAGAAGCAAGGATTTGAGCTGAGATTGGAAGACACAATGAATTTGGACAGATAAGTGAAGAAGGAAGGGAGGGCATCCTATAAGATGGTAATGCTTAGAAGCAGAGCTGAACAAGTATAAAGTGTGTATGTGAAATGAATAACTCAGTTTCATTGGGCACAAGGCAAACAGAGGAATAACAGAAACTAAGTTTGCAAGGGTAGGCTGGAGCCAATCTGAGAAGGGCCTCAAATTAACTTAATTGCACTCTACCAAGCAAACAATTAGGAAAGCTTTCCAAGCATTTCATCCTATTCACTATATTTACCAAAAAGAAGATGTGCACCTTCAATGTCTTCTATTATCACATTCTACTTTTTCGATTAAAAAGAAACTAATTGAGATGGGTTAATTAACTTGATGGGAGAATCCTTTCACAATGTATATGGATATCAAATAATCACTTTAAATACCTTACAATTTTATTTGTCAATTATACCTCAATAAAGTTGAAAAGAAAAAAGAGTTTTAAAGAATACTTGTAAATATATTGTTCAAAGGTCCTCTAGTCCCCCAAAATATATATAACAGGTATTAATTCTGATTTGTCTAGACTCTGTATGGAAAATAATGAAATTATATTAAATAGTAAGCTGATAAAAAATAAGGACTATTATTTGAACTATGATAAAACTGTCTTAGCTATCCTAAAAGTGTCTTAGAAGTATCTAAGCTGCAGCTGTTACATAATACATCTCTCTGAAAATTACTGACATGAATTTACTTAGTTTTGTTAGAAGACAGAAATGTAAAATTAAGTGCTCCTAATTCTTTCAATTTAATAATTTTTTAAAAAGAAAGTTCTAATAAAAAAAGTTCTAATCAACACTTGAATCACACTCTGTTCTTTAACAATACCATTTGCTTACACGTGGAGAACACATACAATTAAGCTAAATAACTTGGAAATACCTTTTCCAACAACAACCACTGAGTCTTCTGGTAAGGTATTTGTGGATGTGAAGTCAAAACTGGGAATTTGCTGTAAATTTGATGATGACCCTATAAATGCTAAAGAAACAAACAAACAAAAAAAACCTCACATTTTAATATTGTTTTTATATAGTATTTTAGGATACTGTAACATGGTCCTTTAAAACAGAAATTTTACTTCATACATTGATTTTATAATTTATTTATTCACACTTACTTATTAATTCAATAAATATTTGAAATTAGAATACCTCATCTGGACTAGAAAGTAGAAAGAAAGAAACCTTCCTTCACCTAAGGAGTTTATACATGTCAGAGTTAAGACTGGGAAAGATATACAAGAAAATAAGCACAGCATGATAACTGAGCAACAAAAGGGTAACCATGAAGGAAAGCCTCTCACTCCTGAAAACAGACCAAGTCAATCTCACAGCAATCTGAAATTTTCTAGGTTAACTTTCACCTCAGTTTGTGATTATTTAATTATTCTCTTACTACTAGACTATAAACTCCATGGAGATAGGACCCATGTCTGGTTTTGATTATCATTCTTTTCCAGAGCCTCTTAGTAGGGCAGATAGTAGGTATTCAATAAATATATGTTAGATGAATGTTACAAGGCAAAAAAAAATGGAAAGAAAATATAATTAATTTGGGGTCAACGAACAGAAACCTCAAGTAGACTCAAAAGATGTTAAGTGACAGGGCGCCTGGGTGGCTCAGATGGTTAAGCGTCTGCCTTCGGCTCAGGTCATGATCCAGGGTCCTGGGATGGAGTCCCGCATCGGGCTCCCTGCTCCTTGGGAGCCTGCTTCTCCCTCTGCTTCTCTCTCTCTCTCTCTCCCTCTCTCTCTCTCTCTGTCTCTCATGAATAAATAAAATATTAAAAAAAAGAATTAAAAAAATGTTAAGTGACAAAGGAAAGCAAATCTCAGTAAATGGAACAATTTGTTCAACAACTGTCCATAAACATAAAGTGTATACATAGTCTGTCAAGAGATGACTGAATAATTAGACAAATCTGAGGAAATACATAAAGAACATGTTATCTTTAAGTAGTTTAACTTCATTTATCAGAGAAGCTGATCATTTTTAATTTTACTTTTACTCTTTACACTATATTTTCTTGTAAACAAAATATTGAAAGAAATATTGCTCATTGAGTCTCAATTGTAAAATATAAAGAAAAACTAAGCTTAAAAGACTCTTGACACATAAGCTACTCTTATATAACGTTTTTGTTACTTCTGTCTCATTCATCCAAATAGCGAAAGAGAAAATACTAACTCATAAAAGCTAGTTTGGTAAAACACTAAGCATCCATCACTAATCACTTTCTCAAGTCATTAGTTGGGACTCTACATTAGTATGCTAGAAAATGGGTAGGTTCAAAGAACAACCAGCAGAGGAGTGGAATGGGAAGAAGTGGTTCTGAAAGCTAATCCTAAAACTGTTTGAAGCTTCTTGCAAAATGAATCCATTCACATATGCCACCTATTGCCAATATTTCTTTTTTTTTTTTTTTAAAGATTTTACCCATTTATTTGACAGAAAGACCCAGCAAGAGAGGGAACACAAGCAGGGGGAGTGGGAGAGGGAGAAGCAGACCCCCAGCCGAGCAGGGAGCCCAATGTGGGGCTCGATCCCAGGACCCTGGGATCACAACCTGAGCCAAAGGCAGACACTTAACGAATGAGCCACCCAGGTGCCCGCCAATATTTCTTTTGGAAGTTGTTTTATTCTCTTCAGCACTGTACTCAAAATTCATTTTAATCTGATTATTTGAGGATGCAATGTTTGATTGACTGTATCCAAGGCTACACTGTCAGTCTGGGTTGGCTCATCACCACTCCATTCATTTAACCTGTGGCATCGGACACCATTACATGCAAAGCCTAACAGGAATATAAAGATGACAATATCTTTACTTTTAAATAATTTATACAACTCCAGGCCAGTTAAGTGGGGAAAACTTTCTAAAGAAATGGATTTAAGCCAGTATTCAAAAGGCAGACATGATGTGAACACATTAGGATCAGAAACAGACATCTAGGACAACTGTACATGCCAACTAAGAAAACTTCTAGTACTAAGAATGCCAGAGCATGGGGAATGAAAAGAGAAGAAAGGGATAATGCAGTAAGTTCCGCTGAGGAAGATTATTAAGGGTCTTAAAAATTATGCTGCAGAGCACAAAACTTATTCTGTGGGAAACAGGGAACCACTCAAGGTTTTGAGTATGGAAGAGATGGTAACTATACTTCAAAAAGATAATTCTGGAAGGGTATGCGGCCTGGAGTAAAAAATGGATAAGAGGCAAGATGTCTTATTCAGAAGGCTATTGCAATTATCCAGGGAAGAGGTAATGAAGGCCCAGATTAAACAGAACTGGTAGGATGGTCACTGCCTGAACTTGGAGAGTAAAGAGAAGTAGACAAAGATGACTATAAAGTTTTAAGTCCCCATAACTGGGAAAATGTTAATGCTACTAAAAAAATGAAAACAAAGGGAGAAGAACAGGTCTGTAAAGGAGGGTAAGTTTGGTTTTTGAACATGTTTATTCTCGTTGACCAGACAGATACAGTAGGTATTTGGTTTAGAGTTGGAAGTGTGTGTGAGAAGTAATTTTCTGGAGTAGAAATAACTGCTGCTCAAAAGATATAAATATTTCTATGATTCTGCTGTCCAAAAAAGGGTGCCACTAATACTGAATGAATATATTCAGCAATTATTCCAAAGCAATTAAAAAAAAGAAAATTAAAAAATTATATGTTAGGGTATGAGTTACTTTTAGGAAGAAAAGTATTTTTGTATTGATTATCTTTATATGAGAAATAAAATATGTAAGTAAATAGGAAAAAACCCTGTCATTCTCTTTTGTAAAAACAATGAGAGAGAAGAAACCTTCCACAGGGCACCTGGGTGGCTCAGTCGTTAAGTGTCTGCCTTCGGCTCAGGTCGTGATCCCAGGGCCCTGGGATCGAAGCCTGCTTCTCCCTCTCCCACTCCCCCTGCTTGTGTTCCCTCTCTCACTGTGTTTCTCTCTGTCAAATAAATAAATAAAATCTTTAAAAAAAAAAAAAAAAGAAGAAACCTTCCACAAAGAACAGATATTGAATTACATCATGGATAAAATTTTTTAAAAATTTACAGAAAAAAAGAAAAAACATTCCAAGGAACTTCCCTTTACAATTTATTTCCACAAAAAAATACACACGTCCTAAAATGCCTGACTGCCTACACAAACACACACACACACACACACACACACACACACACACACACACACACGTGACTTCAGATGATCAGAAGTAACAAAAGTTGACCTATTACAATCACGGTTGCTACAAATAAAAAATGACAGCTCCTTACAGTTACTAGTAGATTACATATTTAAATTCAGTTACTTCTAATTATTATATTTAAATATTCATACACTTTAAAATAACTTCCTCTTTACCCTAAGGGAAATATTTAAAAATGTAGCTAGGGGCGCCTGGGTGGCTCAGTTGGTTAAGCGACTGCCTTCGGCTCAGGTCATGATCCTGGAGTCCCGGGATCGAGTCCCGCATCGGGCTCCCTGCTCAGCAGGGAGTCTGCTTCTCCCTCTGACCCTCTTCCCTCTCGTGCTCTCTCTCATTCTCTCTCTCTCTCAAATAAATAAATAAAATCTTAAAAAAAAAAAAATGTAGCTATAATAGGTTCTCTGAAAAAATGAACAGAGCAGTCACAGAGGAGCTACTTGCTACACTAAATTTAAAGAGAAAAAAAAGGATGTAAATTATTAATAATAGTTAGTGATAACAAAGAAGCCTTCCCAGGTTCTACCACAGGAAACCAATATTCCTGTTTCCACAGTTTTATTCCATGGTTACAACCTAAGTAGCCATCTGGGATTTATTTATTCACGTGATTTCTCTACCCCATTTTAGTGGTAAAATGTCTTGTAACACGTGTGTGTGTGTGTGTGTGTGTGTGTGTGTGTGTGTGTGTGTGTAATCTTGGAGGAGGGAGACATCACCAGAGATTCCTTAGTTTTAACCTCTTGGGTAGTTGCTTCCCTGCTTTGGCTTCTCAGGTAAGCCCATCAACCAATACATGAACCTGCATGTTATCTTATTTGGCAGAATTACTGAAGCAATAACACACCAGCAGAGGGATAAGAAAAAGATCAAAACTGAGAAATCTCAGGTTATTGGCATGCTTAGGGACAATTCTGAGACACTTAATTTAAGATTTAGAGAGATTCAATCTTAAAAATTAACTTGTGAAATTTACTAACCTTTTGTATGTTTATAATGTCTTGGGTGTTCCTTATTTTGTATTTTGAAAACACTAGATGAAATGTCATGGAACCTATCATCTTCAAAATCACCACATCCAAACCCATAGTTCATACGTTGACCAATTATGCTTACATTGGATGTTGTAATCCCTGTAAAATAAAATACATAAAAATATTTATTTGAACGATTCAAATAATATTATAGATAGGTACATATCTCCCCCTCTAAATCTATCTTGCTTTCTAGACTTAAAAAAGTCAGTGACATAATATTAGAAATTATAACATTATAGTAATTCAGTTTTATCTTATTTTAAATTTTGTTATACTTTTTACTAGCAGTTAAGAACATATATTATAAACTATATATAAAACATTTTATAAAACAGGCTTTAAAATTACAATGAAATACAAAATTCAATGTTTGAAAGAGATAACCAAGTATATATATATATATATATATATATATATATATATTTAAAATATGACAGGCATTTAATGTTTAAATGACATATAAACCTTTATAGCAAAAAGAAAAAATTTTAAATCTAGAATTTTTAAACTGTATGCTGAGAGTTATTTTCCATTTCTCTCTTCTCTCCCACTCTTGTGTAACGGGTCTATACTGGTCTGGCTGGTGAAGCAGTACACTCCACAGTAACGAAGCTCAGAATCTGGACTCATGCTTCCTAGCCATAAATCATAGCACTGTCACTTAAGCCCCTGACAGAACCTGGGCAAGACAATCTTATTTGTAAAATGGAGGATAATAGAGGGGCGCCTGGGTGGCTCAGTTGGTTAAGCGACTGCCTTCGGCTCAGGTCATGATCCTGGAGTCCCAGGATCGAGTCCCACATCGGGCTCCCTGCTCAGCAGGGAGTCTGCTTCTCCCTCTGACCCTCTTCCCTCTCGTGCTCTCTCATTCTCTCTCTCAAATAAATAAATAAATAAATAAATAAAATCTTAAAAAAAAAAATGGAGGATAATAGAATTACCCTTCCCAGAATGGCTGTGAGGATTAAGAAAATACATGTAAAGGGCTTAGCATAGTGCCTAACATACTGTAAATACCCAAATGTTATATTCCTAACTAAAAATAAAAGAAATCAGGGTGCCTGGGTGGCTTAGTCAATTAAGCATCCAACTCTTGATTTCGTCTCAGGTCATAATCTCAGGGTTGTGAGATCGAGCCTCGGGTCAGGCTCGCATTCAGTGGAATGTTTGAGATTCTTTCTTTCCCTCCCCACCTGCCCCCCACCAATAAATAAATAAATCTTTAAAAAAAATCAAAACCCTAATGTGGACCTCCTTTTAACAAATATCAAAAATTTTAATCTACATTGGAATGTTTCAACTGACTACCCTATACCAATACTTTGAAGCTATTAAAACCACAAAATATCTACTAAATAGAAAATCCTACACAATATATAAGTCACCATCCACTTTCATATATACAGTTCCCTACAAATACCATTAGATAGCAATAACAAAATACAATTTGTTCTTAATATTATTGTGGGTTTTTTAATAAAAACAGGATTGTGAGGAGAAGGGGTGGCTGGTGGCAACTGGTCAACAGAGGACTGTAGAGTAAAAGGCACTAAGTCAGTTCATAGAGAGTCAAAAAATATCTGGTGTTAAATGATAGAGAACTTCTGGGAGTAACATGGGTATCTTTCTACACTCTTCTTAGTTTTGATAGTTAATTCATAAAGGTATCCTCATAAAGATACTGGCTTTGGGTGCAAATGCTTTCTGTTAATAACAGGTATTACTAATCTGATGCTACAGGAAAAAAGTTTACTATAACATAATTCAGGAAATTTACCTATGTAAATTACCTATAGCACATGTGCTATAATAGGTAGCGGTGGATTACATGTGGAAATATTTATTGGAAATTAGAACACAAAGACAAGTTGGATTTATAGTTTCTACATAATTATTTTTGGTTTTGTTTTCAGATAATCTTTACTCAGAGCATTACCATTTTTACTTTATCAGTTAAATGATAAACTTGTAGGAATCATTTGCTTACTAAAAACAAAACCCTATCCCACAAAAACAAAAAATGTAAACCCAAGTTTATAAAATCCTAAACCATTAGCAACCTTATATTTTGAGGGCATATTAAATTTAACCAAGAATATCTCACAGTGAATTCAACAGCAGAGTTTCCAAAACTTGATCTTAGAAATGTGTATTTGTTAAAAATACAGATTTTTAACTCTGAAGATCAATTCATTATTTGTGAGGTGAGGTCCCAGAATCTGTGTTATAAGCATCCCTGGTGATCCCTAGGACTAGGCAAATTTGAGAAATACTAAATATTAGACAAGTTTGGCAAACACTGAATATTGTGTAATGAAGTATGTACTGTTTTAAGAACTTTTTCACTTTACTAAAACTTAAGTGACTTAGGAGGTCAGGGGGAAACTCAAATCTAGGTTTTCTAAATCTGTTCTTTTCTAACTCCAAACATACTCTTCCGGAAGAGGGCTCCACTTTTGTAAATAAGACACAGGCTACCAATAACTTATATAAATAAAGTTATGAATAATTTACTATAATAATCAGCCTCAAAAAGGGATTATAGAATAAGTTTATGTGTTATGTTTCTTTGTGTCTTCTCCTTTAAAGGAACAAAAGCCAAGTGTCCCCTATGCATTAGGTGCTTATACTTAACTGTTTATTACCCCTTCTCAAGGTTTACATTACCAGATGAGGGAACTGAGTTTCAAAGCAGTTAAATCACTTGCCCAGCTCATGAATATGGTCAAACCGGGATTCCAGCTGGGGTCTTTCAGACTCCAAAGCATATATACACTGTCTTCCTTGCCTAATAGATTAACTAACTCTTTGTGGAACACTAGCTTTGTGGAAGCCAATATACCAGGCATGCATGGTTGAATTAGGCATTCGTGATAACGAAGGCACTAGGTAGATAATCAGGATCTAAGAATCTGAGAGTCCAAAGAAGTAAAATAATGGTAATACCACTATAAAGGATCAGTACAAAATATAATGATATCATAAAAGAGGTAATAATCAATTTTGTTTGTGAATGGGGAAGGTTTTCAGAGAAAGCAACTGCACTGTTTTTACAGCTGAATGGGGTGTGGTGTAGATTCCAGATTTCACCCAGAAAAAATGGTACGTGCAACTGCAAAAAGAGAGGAAATGATATTGAAAGTGGTCTGATTTAACTGGAATACAAAATTACAAAGAAGGAAGTGAAATATGAGGCAGGAGAGGTAGACAGGGACAGATCATGGAAGAATGCCCTAAATAAATTTAGGTTGGGCAATACAGTCAGACTTGCGTTGTGGTCTGTATTGCATCATTCAGAATGAGACTGAAGCTGGAGAGAAATCTTAGGAGGCTAAATGGGTAAGAAATGAGTAAAAGTGGAGACTAAAAAGAGGAGATGAAATTAAGACATATTTAGGAATAAGAAATTTAAAAATCTTAGTAGAGAGTAAATTATAATATAAGGTAGAGTAGCCTTAAAGTTGTTAGGACTTTTATACTGAGATCATGTGAAAATAAATGCCAATTTGCTATAATTCACTCATAATCCAAATACTGTTACCAATCATAAAGAAGAATCACATGCAGTTTCTATCCTAAATAGATCAGAATCCAAATATTTCTCCAAAAGATTACTAATAACTAAATCTATTTTCTGAAAAGTGATGCTATACGTTACAGACTTCCAGGTTAGTTCACAAAATTCTTAACAAGATACAAATGAACTTAACTACCAGCTAAGTGTTGTTTTTAAAACAAATTGTCTTTTGTGATTCCTAGTGGCTTCCAAACTGTGCTGCATATTAGAATCACCTTGAGGGCTTTCAAAACTCTGGTGGCCAGGTCACATTTCATATCAATTAAACCAAAATGTCTGGATGGAAGAGCCAGGCATAGGTACACCTATGGGCTTAAAGGGGGATCAATTATTTAAGTAAATAATTTTTCTTCCAAGAATAATATAATACTTATTCTTGCCAAAAAAGGCCTTTTAAGGAGTTAAAAAGATGATTAGTCTTAATTGGTAACTACAAAAATTCTATATCTGAAATGCATTTTTTACGATTTTTGGTATCATTTAAAAATCATACTTTCTATAAATCATATTTATAAAAGTTATAAAATACCTGCACTGTGGCTTTGGTCAGCTATCTCAGAGATTTTATTCTTTGCAGAAGAAAGTCTCGTTGGACAAGGTTTTGATCCAAATGTCGGAAATATGTCTGACCTACAATGAAACAAAGTAATTCCAATAAACATTTAAGATCTAAAGCTGTTCAACATTCTTAGATAGTAAGGCAGGAGCAAGTATGAAAACTATAGCTAAGAATATTTTTTTATTGGTATTCCTAGTTCACTTTTAGATCTTCCAGCCATTTAATATATAGGCAATTCTTTTTTTTTTTAAGATTATTTATTTATTTATTTGACAGAGAGAAAGAGAGAGAGGGAACACAAGCAGGCTTCCCATGGAGCAGGGAGCCCGACGCGGGACTTGATCCCAGGACCCTGGGATCATGACCTGAGCCAAAGGCAGACGCTTAACCAACTGAGCCACCCAGGCGCCCTAACATATAGGCAATTCTTAATTTTTCATGAGAGGATTACAAAAGGCAGGGAAGATTCTCTAACTCATACTATATAACCTTTTGTTGGGTCAAAAAAAAAAAAAAAACCTAATCCAAAGAAAGCTGGTTCAAACAGATGACTCCTAATAATCTAATATACTATCTGTCCTCACAGATAATAACACAAAAAAAGAGACTTAACTACATTACAAATTAGAGATAAGCAACAGGTGGATTTATTAGCAAATATCATTTTCTTCCTGGATTATTCTTTGTTATACTTTTCTGACATTATAAAGAGGTACAGGCTTTGTTTCACAAAGAAAGTGACTGAAGAATGTTGAATCTGAATGTAAAGGAACTGTTTTAAATCATTTAAGTGTTGTAATAAGTGCTGTAATATCAATAAGCCAGTGATGAATATTATAAAGAGATTTTACAAAGGAGTATAGTTCTTAGTAGTTGGGTAAGCGTTGTTAATTGGCCTAGTGAGAAGTCAATGTTAAACATTATTTTTTTTAAGGTTTTATTTATTTATTTGACAGAGAGAGACACAGTGAGAGAGGGAACACAAGCAGAGAGAGTGGGAGGGGGAGAAGCAGGCTCCCTGCTGAGCAGGGAGCCCAATGTGAGGCTCGGTCACGACCCGAGTCAAAGACAGACGCCCAACGACTGAGCCACCCAGGTGCCCCAGTGTTAAACATTTTTAAAGAGTAATTTCTCTAGAATAGATGATAGGTTTTTTTAGTCAATTTACATTTAAACCATGTGCCTGACTTGAATGAAAGAAAATACTTTAGTCTCTACAAGAGTGGCTCTCAAGAGTTTTTCATCCCCAACCCACTTAAAGATGAAAGCCCCACATGAGGTAACAGTGGCTCTCTTTGCCATGATTCTTAAGGCAAGATGCAAGCTGGTTAAGAATAACTGTTTTAAAGCTATTAAACTTAATGGGAAATATGAAATTCATTACAGGTAATTTAGTCCAGAAATGAGGGTATATTGAACTCCTTCTCACAGAGTTCAAAATCTGAAGAGAATAATTCCATGAGACAATATAGAGAATAGTGAATTCTAAATGTTATAGTATAAAATGAACTTTTCTTCCCAACTAGGTTCTAAATTATTTATAAGACCTTGCAACTGTAGGAGTATTTAACATAAAATTTCACATTCATAGAAAATAAGGGAAGGACTTTAGGTCTAAAAGATAAATATGTATTTTAAGTGTCTGGAAACTAAATACAAACAGTTACTTCACCAGCCCATGTAGCCATTCCAAATTCATTTTGTAAATATATTGCATTATTCTACCTGGGTAATTACAACAAAGGAATTTCCAGCAAGAAAAAATTTCCAACTGCAAAATAAGCTGCTATTTAAGTTAAAAATGTAGAGAATGGAATCACGAGATAAGACAAACTTCTCATAGCAGGACACAAAAATTTGGTTTAATTCTATGAACTGCTGAAATGAAACACCCTTTTCCATTAGAGTTAATAGAACACCATCTGTCCTTTGACTATAGTCTCTAACTACCTATATGTTCACTTAAGTGAAAATAATTTAAATTTAATTTTAAATATTTACAGCTAGTAGCTGTGGATAACCATGGTTCAGGATAAAATCAAAGGAAAAAAGTTAAAAAGACTGACAACAACAAATATAAACACGGATGTGAAACAACTGGAATTCTCATACTTTGCTACAAATATCTTGGAAAACTGTTCAGCAGTTATTTAAAAAGCTAAATGTATATCTATCCTATGACCCAGCAATTCTACTCAAGTTTTTGTCTAAAATAAAGAGGGAAGAGATTCCCCAAAATCCTAGAATAGAGCCATGGAAATTCTCAGAAATCAAAGTGGGATCACTGTTTAAGACTTAGAGGTCACTGAGGTAATCTGGAAAAGTTTGTTGAATTGCTATACTAGAAAAAAATGCTCTGGGGTGGCCAGGACTCTAATTCCAGAATTGCTATAAGGGAGACTCCTGAGAACGCTGCAAAAGCTATGGCACGGAGGCCTAAGCTTCTACATGAAAATGGAACAACAAAATATAAGGAATGGCGAGGTAACAGCTGAGTGGAGTTTATCTACAAATTAGAGGAAATTGGTGCTGAGTTTTCAATGAAAGCAGTAATATCAGCTATAGGTCCACTGCAAAAGACTCAATGATCTAACAGAGCTAAAGAACAAAGAATATTAGGATAAATCCTAGGCAGAACAACAAGTAGGGCTTGGGGAATAAGGGTTTATATTACTGTAGATGCTCTAAGTTACAGCTGATGTGTTCTCTCTCTCTCCACCCATCCCAAACCAAAGCCAAGCTAGATAGTATCTGTAAACTTTTCCACTGTCTTTTAAATGTATTTCAACATTTTAAGAACTAGAAAATAAAGTTTGAAAGTTTTTTTCAAATACGATATTAGGGATGAGACTACAAATTAAAGATTAGCATTCATTTAACATGTCAAAAAATAAAATACATTATTCTCTTCCCCTGGGGAGTTGTAGACAGAGAAGATGTCAATGATTCTTGGCTATAAACTCCACTTTCACTATAAGAGCTGATGTTTGGAGAGGAAGATCGAGATGGTGAGTCCATAGTCAAGTCGAGCTTAACTGCAGAATCAGGGCTTTCAAGATCAGAAGTACTGCCACTCAGTTTTGCTCTTTTCTTAGCTGCACTATTACGAAGGGACTTAAGAGAGCTCTGCATCTAAGAAGGAAAAAAAAAACAATTAACTTTGCAAGACATTTATGTGAGTAAAGTTATCCTAAGATTTTAAATTCCATTCACTATACCTAGCGAGCCATTCCCCAATCTGTTATTAACAAGATGGATATTAACATATTCGTACATAGTAAAAATACAGATTTTAAAAAACAACCAATATAAACAAGATTGTAAGCCCCTTAAGAGGAAGGATCTCAAACTATTATTCACCATGGTATTTCCAGCACTAAGAACAATGACTAATATAATAAAATTTAATTAGTGAATGAATCACTGAATCAGATGGTAGACATCTAAGTTGAAGTCAGAGAGGTCTAGCCAATCTTTGGTCATTGGTGTGTGGATGTGGCCATTTAGAAATTCTGTGAAAAGTAATCAGTTTTCTAAAATTTGAAGTTTACATCAAGTTTGCCAGTGTTAGAGGTCAGAGAATAACAGATGACTGTATGTGACTTCTGAAGCCAAGTGTTTCTAGAAATGTAGAGTAGAAGATGCCATTACAAACAAATATATTAAAGTTGGGAATAGAACCCTGAATGAATTAAGGAACCCAGAAACATACATAAACTGTGTTTCACTTACATTTTGATTATAACAATTATAATGGTTGATTCAACAGTATGGCCACTTCCCTAATAAATCCTTAGAAGGCTATTTAAAAATAGTACTATCCTCCTATATTTATCAATAATTTTATAAAATTGAAATTTTTATAAAATTCTATAAATTTTATAAAACTAAAAATTTTATAAAATTGAAATTACCCTTTCAATTATTCATTAAAAGAAAAAGGGCTATTTTTAAGGTATCATACAAATAATGCAAAAATATGTAGCATCAGATGAAATTTATGAGTTATGTAGGAAAATGCCTCTTCTAGAACTTTCTTCCCTTTAAATGAATTCTCTTCCTAGTACCAGTGAAATACAACTGGGGTGGGGGGGAGGGAAGATTTTACAAGCAGTCAGAAGTTGGAATGACTAATTAATTCATTAAGAACCAATTTTGGTACACATGCTTAATGCTAAAAAAAAAAAATGCCCTTAAAATGAATATGCATTAATATTAACTTTATTTTATTGAGCAAAATCAGTATATGATGCTTACATCTTAAAAACAGGCAAAAATAAGACCACAAAATATAATCGAGTGTTTCAGTTTACACATTTTACGTAAAACATTTTTTAAACCTGACATCAGGCAGACTAATATGATGAAAAGAAAGCATCTATGGCAATAGTGCTCCAAATCCAAAGTAATATAGCAACCACATTCCTTCTCTGACATAATTAGCATGTACAGAGTTATCATATTGGCAACGGATTTTTATAGTATAAATGGAGCGACTGAGAATTCAAAGAGTATATAATATAACCTCAGTTTCATAAAGATAAATAAACTTGTACATATGCACAACAGACATACCCAGGAATGTTCAATGCACCATTGTTTGCAATAGCAAAAGACAAGGAATAAGCCAAAATCAATTATGATATCATAAATATCAAAATATTAGTATATTAAAAGTACAAAAATACATAAAACACAAATTAATGGTGATAGTGGTTGCTTCTGGTGGAGGGAAAGGAACTGGATTGGGGAGGGAACTATGTTATGTTTCATTTATTTAAAAATAGGAAACAAATATGCAAATTGTTCACTTGAGAGGGATTAGTGTATGGGTATATTGCTATATTACTCATACTTTTAACTTAAAAAGAAATAATATATGCATAGAAGAAATACTGAAAGGAAACACATTAGAGTGTTAATGGTAAATTATTCTGGGTAGTGGAATTTGGTGTTATGCATTTTCTTCCAATACGTCACTATAGTTTCTATGTTTTCTATAAGGATCATAAATATTTTTATTTTTATTTTTTTATTTTTTTAAAAAAGATTTTATTTATTTACTTGAGAGAGAGAATGAGAGAGAGAGAGAGCACATGAGAGGGGGGAGGGTCAGAGGGAGAAACAGACTCCCTGCTGAGCAGGGAGCCCGATGCGGGACTCGATCCCGGGACTCCAGGATCATGGCCTAAGCTGAAGGTAGTCGCTTAACCAACTGAGGCACCCAGGCGCCCGGATCATGAAATATTTTTATAAAAAAGAAAACATATTATGGAATTAAAAAGTACTTGATTTTTCCTTAAATAACAGCTATTGTATTATAGAAAATTACAAGGATTTAAAAATTATTAAAAATTATATTTGGCTCTAACCTCTTCTTGATCCAAATCTTTATCTCTGATATCTAATTCTGAAAGATCAATTGTAAGACTATCTTTTTCACTCTTCCAAATATCATCAGGCGCTTTCTTTTTGGGTCCCACTGTGCTTAAGTCAGCTTTATCAGGCAAAAGGCTGATTCCCCTTGGTATGGGAGGTACGGGTTTGGTCCCATTTAGGCCTCGTCGGGAAGACGGTGATCTCACCAAGGCAGGTGTAAGTTGAACTGGAGAAAGTTTTTCTTGAGAATTTTCTCCTGCATGAAAAAAACATATTTTACTTATATTTTTTTAATTTCAGAGAACTGGGAGTTATAATCACAAGTGTTTGGAATACAGCATTTTTAAATTAAAAAACACACTGTCCTTTATTAGAAGATTACTATTTAAAATCAGATCAAAGCATCAGTGTCCCCTAACAAATACAACAAAAATGAGTTACCAGAAATTCTTTCATATTAAATAAAAATACTATATACCAAGTTAAATTTCTATCTTTATACACATTATCATAACTAATGTTTGTATGATAAAGTCCACAAGTAAGCCAGAAGGACTACTTGCCTGGTTTCATTTAATTATGCAAGCAACATGTGAGTGACTACTATATGCAAAGCAGTAATGCTGGGCACATGAGAGAACAAACTGAATAAACTCTCAGCTTTCAATACAGTATTTGATCTTGTAGGAAAGACAAACATAGAAAGAAATTAATGGAGGAAATGAAAGTGTAGTGCTAAGAAAAAGTGATAAAACTGACTAACCACACAACAAATTGACCTTATGATCATTTATAAACTGGAACATCACTGAGGTAGGGTAGTTTAAAGGTGTACACCTTAGCTCAGAGGCTGGGGATAAGAAAGTATGTGGGATATAGGGGCTGCCTTTAATAGACTTTTTATTTTGAGATTGGATCTGTCTTGAATAAATTTATATGCTAATTTCATTATTTTGGAAAGGGCCATTTTTGTTTTTTTTAAAGATTTCATTTATTTGTCAGAGAGAGAGAGAGACAGAGAGAGCACAAGCAGGGGGAGCGACAGAGGAAGAAGACAGGTTCCCCAATGAACAAGGAGCCCGACACAGGACTCAATCCCAGGACCCTGGAATCATGACCTGAGCTGAAGGCAGTTGCTTAAGGGACTGAGCCACCCAGGAGTCCCGGAAGGGCTATTGTTAAGAAAAGAATATTTTAGTTAACAAATAAATAGAAAATGCTTTTAAATAAATTTAACATATACTAAGCAATTAAAAAATGTAGAATAAATGGATACTAAGCATTAATTATAGTAATTATGACAATTTTATATTTCTAAAGCTAAAATTCGTTACTAGGCTCTTGGGCTGTTCATGTTCATTAATAAAGCATTATTAGTTGCCTAGTTCTGAAAAATGATTTTAAAGTGCAAAATTAAGAAAAGAAATGGCAATTTCATTTGAATTTTATTTTATATAACATGTTTGATTTATTTAACATACTATTAAATATTTTCCTAGATGCTTACTAATTCAAAGAAATAAAATGCAGTTTACCAGCTCTTAAAGATCAAACAGCCCTAACTCCAAAGTAATATTTCAAAAACACAAATAAATTTGAACAAAGTATTAATTTTTACCATCATTTCTACCTGGAGGGTCAGACGATTTTTGGCTGACAAGCTTTTTCTGTGGACTCGGCTTTGGTAGTCCTTCGAAGCTTTTAAGAGGCCAGGAATTGGAGAAGTTAATCGAAATATCCTGAGACTTCTTTGGAGATACGGTAAGAGATGCGTGCTTTGGACTAGTTCGAGGTGATGAGAGAGGATAGGATGGAAGGATGAAGCCTCCTGGACTTGGATTTAGACCAGAGTATGATGAAGTACGTTCCGTTTGGCTACCAAATGTCTGCTGTGTCTTAGGAGCAAAATTCAGGCTAGCAGACACTGTAATAAAACAAAAGAGAATATGTTACTTATGTATATACATTTAAGAGTTTAAAATTGGTTTGCTTTTCACTTTCAGATTTTTATCCCATCTGGTGTTTATTTCTTTTTGTACAGTGTGAAGTTTAACTTTTTTCTATATAGATAGTGCAATTGTCCCAGTGCCATGTTTTAAACTGTCCTTTCTTTTCCATTCATCTATAAAGCTCAAATATATACACATATGTATGTATGTATACACACACACTGAGGTGCTTCGTATTGGTTCAATTAGTCTATTTTGTCTATCCCTGCACTAGTACTACAATGTTTTATTTATCATAATGCTGTCCAAAGGATGGATATCCTTCCATTTTTTAGCTTCCTCAGAATTATCTTGGCCATTCTTGTATTTCAGGATCAGCCTGTCAAGTCCTACACAAGATCCTCAGTGGGTTTTTGATTGGAATGACATTGAATTTACAGATCAACCTAGGAATAACTGCCATTTTCCTGATATTCAGCCTCCCTGTTTAAAAATGTGGGATCTCCTTTAAAGTCTTCTTTTATGTCTCTCAGAAATATATTTTAGCTTTCATAATAAAAGGTATACAAATCTTTTGTTAGGTTTCCATATACTTATATATTTTGTTGATACTGTAATTTCTTTCTTAAAAATTATATTTTCTGAGTGTTGCTGGTGTCTAGGAACTTTATATTCTGGCTTTGTATCTGGCAACCTTGCTAAATTGCTTAGAATTTTAACAGTTTTATGTATATGCTTTTAGATTTTTTGTAAGTGATCTAATAATTTTAATAATGATAATGATGGCAATTATGATAATGATAATGATGGGAGCTAATGCTTAGTGAGCACTTTACTATGTGTCAAGTGTGTTCTAAACACTTCATGTGTATTAAGTAATTTAATCCTCACAACAACCCCATGGGGGTAGGTACTATTCTTACCTTATAGATTAAAAGAAAAAAATGTAAGAGGGTTAAGTAAATTGCCAAAAATCACACACTAGGAAATCATAAAGCTGGGATACAGACCCAGGCACTGTGGCTTCCAAGTGCTCTTAATTATCACATTTTATCTGATGGTAATGACAATTTTTGTTTCTTCCTCTACAAACTTTATACTTTTAATTTTGAGCTAGGCTCTCCCTAAATAGGGAGTACAATGACTCCCAAAATTTAGCACGGATTTTTCTTTGCACCCAGACTTAATATCAAAATGCCACTCAACATCTTCTTTAAAGACAGATGACCCAAATGTAACATGTTCAAAACAAAACGCTTGATTTCCCAGTCAAATCTATTCTCCTAATCTTCCTCTTGGTAAATGGCAGCTCTATTCCTCAAGTTGCTCAGGCCAACAACACTGGACTCATCCTTGATTCTTCTCACAAACTTCACATCTAATCCATTAGTAAATCTTCTGTCTCTATATTAGCAACATAGGGTGATCACTGAGTCTGAAAACTTAGGTGAATGCAGAATAAATGGCTTATTCATATTATATGAGCATACATAATAAAATTATCTGTTTCCAAACTTTATGGCCACCCCGTATATCAAAATCCAACTACTTCTCATCACTCCCACCCCTTCCTTTCTAATACAAGCCATATCATCTCTCACCTTTACCATTGCCATATCCTCACTAGTTTGCTTTGTACCCGGTCCCCGTTGTTACTAAACCTATTCTCTACGTAGCAGCTCTGATCCTTTTAAAATAGTCAAATCAGGCTATTTTTGTTTCCTCTCAAAAACCTCCTGTGACTTCCCATCCCACTCAGAATAAAATCCCAAATCCTTACTCTATTCTGCAAGGCCCCAAGTTATCTCTGAAAATTACTCGCCCCCTCACTCATTCCACTGACCTTGCTATTTCTCCAATAAGAGAAATATGGTCCTACTTCAGAGCATTTGTACTTTGATTGTTCTCTCTTCCTGGAATGCTCTCTTCCTGGATTTCTCCAGATATCAATGTAACTCACTCCCCCACTTCATTTGGCTTTTTTTTTCTTTTTAAACAAGCTGTGGCCAGTTTTATTAAAGAAAAATTTTGAGTGATTTACTTTCTACCAGTCTGTTCTGGCATGCTTCTAATACTATCAGAATCACCTGGATCAATGATAGCCAGTGTGCATACTCTGTAGTATCTCCCACATGCTGTGCCCAATTATTGCCACTGTAGTGATGGACACCAGTTTTGGCCAACATGGCATAGTATTCTATTTCAGATTTCCTCAAGGTTGGACAGTTGTTGGCAAGGATGACCAGTTTCGTTTTGCCATGTCTGATCATTTTCAGAGTCTGCTTGTACCCCAGCTCGTACTTTCCACTTTTCATAACAAGCTGGAGCCTAGAGTTGATCGACTCCAGCGACTTTTTTCATCTTTTTTGAGGCCACCATCTTCCTGCCTTAGATGCGGGATGGCCCCAACCAAGAGCAGCCACCAAAATGGCCTCATTTGGCTTTCTGCTTAAACATTTTCACTCCACAGAAATTTTCCTTATCACATTCTGTCTCCTACCCTGGCTTATTTTTCTTCAGAGCAGTCACTTCTATTCTTGTTTCTTTTTTTATTTTCTCCTCTACTAGATTTTGATTTTTAGATTCTAGAAAGTACCTGCTTCCCAATAAATACTAGAGGGATTAGTAATTAAATGTTCAAAAGCAAAGGTAACAGTGAGCATTTTTGTCTTATTCTTGACTTTAAAGTGAATTTTAATATTTTAACACTAAATATAGTTGCTATAGGTATTAACAGATATTAATCAGGTTAAGAAAGTTATTTGTAGTTTGTTATGAGTTTGTAATCATGCACTGATGTTGAATTTTAACCGCATCTATTAACACACTTATATAGTTTTCCTCCTTTCTGTGATAAGGTTAAAAATATAGGATTTTCTGAAAAATTACTTACACATAATATATTACACATTTTATTTTTTTTTATTTTTTTTTAAGATTTTTTATTTATTCATTTGCGAGAGAGACAGAGAGAGAACAAGTAGGGGGAGAGGCAGAGGGAGAGGGAGAAGCAGACTCCCCGCCGAGCAAGGAGCCCGATGCAGGACTCAATCCCAGGACCCTGGGATCATGACCTGAGCCGAAGGCAGATGCTTAACCATCTGAGCCACCCAGGCGCCCAATATATTACACATTTTAAAACCACATTGCTAGATTTCACTTGCCAATATATTATTTAGGACTTCGTTTTTCATGAAAGTGAACCTGGGCCACCATTTTTTGCTTTTATTCATTAACTTTATGGTATGGTATTAATCCTATATTCATCTCATAAAAGTAGGGAAACTTCTTTCTTCTTTCAGTTTGTATAAGGTAGGACTTATCTCTTTTTGAAGGTTTGAAAGAATACCAGGAAAATCATCTGAGCCTGGGACTTTGTCTTTTTTGTGTGTGTAGGGGTAAAATTTTAAAATAAAATTCCTTTAATGATTACAGGTCTACTGAGGTTTTCTATTTCTGAGACAACTTTCACAAGCTTATTGTGTTGTTCATTACTCTGTATCATCTAATATAAAACTTCTTTATTCTATTTAAATTTTCTTTTTTTTAAGATTTTATTTATTTATTTGAGAGAACACAAGCAGGAGAAGGAGCAGAGGGAGAAGCAGACTCCCCCCTGAGCAAGGAGCCCAATGTGGGGCTTGATCCCAGACCCCTAGGATCATGACCTGAGCCCAAGGCAGATGCTTAACCAACTGAGCCATCCAGGTGCCCCTCTATTTAAATTTTCTACTAACATTTGTAGATTTGTTAATTTTCTCCTTGTAATTCTGTCAACACACTCCCCCCCCAACACACACATGTCCAAACATTTTAGAAAAGTCTTATCTCTTCCTGAATTGTTCTTTTTTCATTATAATGATCATCTTTAGCCCTAAAAATATTTTTACCTTTAGTGTGCATATTTTCTCTAATATCAATATTTTTATACTTGCTATCTTTGATTATTTGCCTAGTATATCTTTTCCATGCTTTACTTTCTCCCATTCTATTTTGACTTGTTTTAGGTATGGCTCTTAAGAATAGCATTTCATAATCCAATTAAAAAAATGCACAGAAGACATGAATAGACATTTTCCAAAGACAACATCCAGATGGCCAACAGACACATGAAAAAATGCTCAACATCACTGATCATTAGGGAAATGCAAATCAAAACTACAATGAGCTAATACCTCACACCTGTCAGCTATAATCAACAACACAGGAAACAAGAGGTGTTGGTGAGGATGTGGAGAAAGGGGAATCCTCTTGTACTGTTGGTGGGAATGCAAACTAGTGTGGCCATTCTGGAAAACAGTATGGAGGTTCCTCAAAGAGTTAAAAATAGAACTACCTACAGCCCAGCAATTGCACTACTAGGTATTTACCCAAAGAATACAAAAATATTAATTCAAAGGGATACATGCACCGTGATGTTTATAGCAGCATTATCCACAATAGCCAAATTATAGAAACAGCCCAAGTGTCCATCGATTGATGGATAAAGAAGTGGCAGACACACACACACACACAATGGAATATTACTTAGCCAAAAAAAGACTGAAATCTTGCCATTTGCAATGACATGGATGGAGCTAGAAACTATTATGCTAAGCGAAATAAGTCAATCAGAGAAACACAAATACCATATGATTTCACTCATATGTGTAATTTAAGAAACAAAACAAACAAGCAAAGGGGGAAAAAAAAGAGAGAGGGAAACCAAGAAACAGAAGGGAGGCAGGTGGGGGGATGGATTAAACAGGTGATGGAGATTAAGAAATACACTTGTGATGAGCGCTGGGTGATGTATGGAAGTGCTGAATCACTGTTATTGTACACCTGCACTTAATATTACACTGTATGTTAACTAACTGGAATTTAACTAAAAACTTTTTAAAAAAGTGGAAAAAATATAAATCAGAAAAAAATAGCATTTCAATTTTAATAAATAAAAGCTGATCATCTATGTTATTTAAATGCTAAGTTCTGTCCACTGATATTTCTGGTAACTACTGATATATTTGGTTTTAATTCTACCATCTTATTGTGTGCTTTCTATTTATCGTGTGTTTTATTATTTTTTCTTGCTTTTTATTGATCTTTTCTTTTTATTCCTCAACTAATATAAAAATCTATTTGTAACCATTTAGGGTTCCCTTAAATTTTCCTATAATATTTTTGGGAAGATTTTCAACAACAAAAGACCTAGCTTATGTATACTAACAAAACTTTCTTCTGAAGACTTAACTAGATGTAATTATATATCATTTATTTTTAATTCATAAATAACATAGTTAGGACCTTTACTTCTACCTAAATCTTATTTGGGTGGGAAAGGGGACTACAGGAGATTTAAGTGGTCACCAATTTACATGTAAATGAAAACTTTCAACTTCCTGATTTGAACTATAATGCTCTATTAATAGATTCTGGTGCTTCCATGTCAGTGTGTTATTACATATTCCTTTTATTAAGAGATTTCAAAATATTTCTTACAAAGAACTCAAACATCAAATTTTTTAATGCACATAAAGAGAACCAATAGAATGCCAAAAAAAAAAAAATCAACATTTCCAATGTTTGGTGTGGATCACTGCAACATTTAAAATTGGGACGGAAGCTTCTAGATGGTTTCTGGCATCTACACCCAGGTCTTCAGAAATCCCACCGAGAATATTAGTTGACATGGTGGTGGGTCCTAATAGACTTTTTTTTTTTTTTAAGATTTTATTTATTTATTTGACAGAGAGAGACACAGTGAGAGAGGGAACACAAGCAGGGGGAGCAGGAGAGGGAGAAGCAGGCTTCCTGCTGAGCAGGGAGCCCAATGCGGGGCTCGATCCCAGGACTCCGGGATCATGACCTGAGCTAAAGGCAGATGCTTAACGACTGAGCCACCCAGGTGCCCCCCACAATAGACTTTTTAATGTACAACCTACTATTAAGTTAAATGCTGACTTTGGAAGAACTTGATATCCCTTTAGTAGCTGCTCTTATAGGTATTCTGAGAGGTTATAGAAAACCAGAGCCTCAATGAAGATCTGATTAAACACTGAGAGTGGAGGTAGTTATCAAAGATAATGTAATCATTTGGGGATATCCTAAACAGGAACAGACTAAGCAACAGAGAGAATCTTCACTGCTTCTACAATTCACAAGTCCCAAGGGTATCTAGTCAAAATTTAGGAAATTTCTCTATCATTAAGAAAGATGAACTGTTTTATTGGGAAAACACCATAAAGAAAAACTTTATAGAGTCATATGGCTTTTGTAGTGGGTGGAGGAAAGGGTTGCTAAAATTTAAGTACTATATTAACTAAATCTTCCTTACTGATTTCAAATAAGCATTACTTTTCATTGACAAAAAAAGACAGAGGTACATCCCTATCATTCAAAAAGCTTTAGTAAAGGATATGTAACAAAAATTAAAATACCTCTAGAAATATTTCATATGATCTTACCTCTAAATAATAATTGATAAAGCTATTAATTAATACAGACATTTAACACAGTACTTTTTAATGAATAATGTTTTTAATTACTTGGTATTAAAATGCTCATCTCCACCATGAGTTTCTAAACTCTCTAATTTCCACTAGTCATATTTATATTAAGATTATTAAATGTAACATTTTAGGGTAAGTTATGAAAAAATGTTATTAAAAGTATGATTGTTTTTTTTGCAATGAATAAAATTACTCAAAATAACATATAAGCTACATTTGGAAATCCCACATATTTATAAATCATTTGTATCCAAATAAAGTTGGAACTTAAACCTTTATCTTGATGATTGTTAGTTGTCCCTAGGTATTGTAAGTCAGAATCCACACTCTCACTTTTCCCACATATCTGTGAAAATCCAAGTTGTCCACATTTTCCAGAAACATTTGTCTGATGAGTCCCAGTACTGCCTTTGGAGAGAAGGAAGAGAAAAACATAAAAGTAAATGTTAACTTTATTTCATGAATACATCTAATTTCAGAAATACTGATTTCATTTGCATAGGAATAACTACAGGAGTAACTGTACAGTGAACTAGGCAGGCAAGAAAGAGACAGTTTTTGCTACTGGCATATGTGATTAGTATCAGGGGTTAAAGAACAGAAGAGAGACTGGAAAAGTACAAAGAAAGGTATATTTAAAAATATACACAAAAACAGTTCTTTCTACATGCTCCCTCACCATGGAACATTTCTCCAGACCTGGCTTTCCTTCTCCCCACCCCCCCAAGTTTTTATTTAAATTCCAGTTAGTTAACACAGAGTATAATATTAGTTTCAGAAGTAGAATTTAGTGATTAGTCACTTACATACAATACCCAGGGCTCATCCCAACAAGTACCCTCCTTAATACCCATCACCCATTTAACCCATCACCCCCAACCTCCCTCCAGCAACCCTGTTTGTTCTCCGTAGTTAAGAGTCTGTTTTATGGTTTGCTTCTCTTTTTTCTCCCCCTATGCTCACCTGTTCACCTTAAATTCCACATATGAGTGAAATCATGGTATTTGTCTTTCTCTGACTTACTTCGCTTAGCATAATACTCTCTAGCTCCATCCATGTCATTGCAAATGGCAAGATTTCATTCTTTTTTATGGCTGAGTAATATTCACTGTGTGTGTGTGTGTGTGCGTGTGTGTGTGTGTAAAATCACATCTTATTTTTTAACATTTCATTTATTTGAGAGAGAGCACAAGCAGGGGGAAGGGGCAGAGGGAGAGAGAGAAGCAGAATTCCTGATCAGCAGGGAGCCCAACTCGGTGCTCGATCCCAGGACCCTGGAATCATGACTTGAGCCAGAGGCAGATGCTCAATCACCTGAGCCCTCCAGACACCTATATTACATCTTCTTTATCCATGCATCAGTCAGTGGACATTTGGGCTATTTCCATAATCTGGCAATTGTTGATAATGCTGCTATAAACATCGGGGTGCATGTGTCCCTTTGAATCAGTATTTTTGTACCTTTGGGTAAACACCTAATAGTGCAATTACTGGATCATAGGATAGTTCTATTTTTAACTTTTTATTTATTTATTTATTTTTTATTTTTCACTTTTTGAGGAATTGCCATACTGTTTTCCAGAGTGGCTGTACCAATTTCTATTCCCACCAACAACGTAAGAGTATTTCCCTTTCTCCTCATCCTCACCAAGATCTGTTGTTTCCTGGGCTGGTTTTCCTTCTTCCCAGTATTTGTAGTATATACTGTAAAAAATGTTGTACTGCAGAACTCTTCTCATTTTTTCCCTAACATGTAACACAGCATTCACCTGGTTTTTAAGCTTATCTGGGCATATTTCCAAGATCTCTTTCCCTTTCCCTTATCTGGTTAAGGTTATTCCTTACCAGGGGTCCCTTATAGTTCTGAAATTTTATGATTTTTAAAATTCTCTCCCTATGATTTTAAGCCCCTTTATCCTTCATGTACTGGACATCTTCTAAATTAATTTTCACCTCCATGCTTTGGTTATACTCTCCCTATCTGTAACAGTCCCTCTCTTGCTTCACTGTCAATCAATCACAAACCTCTCCCTTTTTTAAGGTCCAGCTTTTTTACGGTTCAACTTTTCCCGGAGTTTTCCCAAACCACTTCAAAACCTATCACCTTTTCCTTTTTTAAATCACTACAGTAGTTATAACTCATACCATCCAATTTAGCATCAGGTTACATGATGTCTTACTTTCCAGTTATTTTAAATCTGTACAGCGAGGTAAGAGCTCTGAACAGTACAGAAAGCATGAGCCTTATAAAAATCCAAACTAATGGTATGAGCATAACTGGATATATTCTTGCATTTTTTTCTCTATTAAACATTACACAGTCTTTGTAACAATCATTTTTGTATGAAAATATTACAGAATTTTACTGCATAAAGATCTATAAATTCTCCTATGGTAACAGTGTTCTCTAAATTTTGTGCCTGAACTCATAGCCAACACATTTCAATAACTGATATCATTTAGATATTAAATAAATGTTAACAACCATAACAAACTCAATCTTTACCTTATAAACCATTTTTCCTTCCCAACTGGCTTTGCTTTGTCAATATATTACCCTTTTTGTAATTACCTGTGTGCTAAATCTTGAAATCTTCCGCTATTCCCTTTCTTTATCTTATATATCCAGTTGTCATATTTTCCTGATTATTCCTTTCTATTTGATTTGATAAACAACCTTATCACCCTAGCTTCTTTTTTACTTAATGAAAACAATCTCCATTAGTTCCCCATAGCTTAAAAGCATGAGTTCAAATTTTTGAGCCTAGCACACAAGGGTTCCCCATACCCAAATATATTCTTGACCATTTAAAATGAATCTTGTCTTTACACAGCTCCTAGAATATCTCAAGCCAACTCCTAATGTAAACCTCTGCTGTCCTCATAACTCTCCTCTACCTGCTTGTATCATATTCCTCCCCAGAAAATGCAGTATAATTATTACCTCCTCCTCAGTGTGTTTTCTAACTGATATGGCCCATGACAATGACCATGTCCTCTAAACTACCATATTTACTTTCTGTAACATTTACTTAGACAAACATCTTACCAGTTGCTCTGGCCAAAAAACCTTAGAGCATTCTCACTTCTCTCTCTCTCTCACATTCCACACCCAATCCATCAGCAAATCATATCAACTCTAACTTTAACATATGGTCAGTATCTAATCACTTTCACTATATTCACTGCTACCCTGGTTAAACCTCCATCAACTCTACCCTGTTTTCACCCTTGCCCTCCTTAAGTCTACTTTATTTATTTATTTTTTAAAGATTTATTTATTTGTTTGAAAGAGATGGGGGGGAGTGGGAGGGGCAGAGGGAAAGGGAGAGAATCTCAAGCAGACTCCCTGCTGAGTGTGGAGCCAGACCTGGGGCTGGATCTCACCATGGTGAGATCATGACCTGAGCCAAAATCAAGAGTTGGATGCTTGATGACTGAAACACCCAGGTGCCCCTCCTTAGGTCTATTTTAAATGTAACATCCAAAACAAGCCTGGAAAACACAAGGCAACTGATGTTACTTCTTTTCTCAAAATGTTCCTCACTCAGAGTAAAAGCCAGAGTTCATTCAATAGTCCACTAGGCCTTATAAATAAGGACCCTTATTACCTCTTTAATTTCATTTTCTACTTCTCTTCCCCTTACCGATTTCATTCCAGACTAACTAGCCTCTTTGATCTTTCTCAAACATGTCCTGCACTCTGCACTATTCCCTCTTCCTGTAATTATCTGTTCTCTCTTGGTATTTGTGTAGTTTGCCTCAAATATTCTCTTTCTGAATGTGGCCTTCTTTCACCACATTATTCAAAATAGTACTTCCTCCATATTCATCTTCTCTGCTTTATTTTTCTCCATAGCATTTATCACCATCTAACCTACTATGCTTTGCATTTATTTATGTCTGCTTTGCTCCAATTAGAATGCAAGATCTATTAGGGAGAAAGTTTCCCTCTTTTGTTGACTGTTATATCCCCAATACCTAGTAAAGTATCTGACACAAGGAAACACTAAATAAATATGGATTGTCAATTAAGTAAATACTGCCTTGGGTGCCTGGGTGGTTCAGTTGGTTAAGCGACTGCCTTCAGCTCATCAGGTCATGATCCTGCAGTCCCAGGATCAAGTCCCGCATCGGGCTCCCTGCTCAGCGGGGAGTCTGCTTCTCCCTCGGACCCTCCCCCATCTCATGCTCTCTCTCTCACTCTCTTTCTCTCTCTCTCAAATAAATAAATAAAATCTTTAAAAAAAAAAGTAAATACTGCCTTACATTACTGCTTAAAGGGTTTCAGTGAGAAACCCTTCCAAGGTTTTAGCAGACAATTATGTCAAAGTGTCCATTCTTATTAGATCTCTTTTTTTTGAGAGTGTGAGCACGCACAAACAAGCATGTGGGACAAGAGGGAGAGGGAGAGAGAGAATCCCAAGCAGGCTCCACACCCAGTGCAGAGACGGACATAGGGCTTGATCTTATGACCCTGAAATCATGATCTGAGCCGAAATCAAGAGTTGAACACTCAATGGACTAAGCCACCCAGGTGCCCAATTCTTATCAGATCTTTAACAAATATTTATGGAACCTGAATTGTCTACTAGATTATAAATTCTTTGAGCTCTTAAAGGAATTATTACGTTTAGAGAAACCTTTAACTTAAGTTTCAACATGTCCATTAACTGCACCTTTTACTTACCAGCAGCACATACAGGAAGAGAATCTGGGTTATAATCTCGACTATTCTGAAATAAGTTTCTTGACACTCTTTTTCTGCTAAAACATAAATCGTCATTTACTGGCATTCCTTGAGAGGACTTTAATTTTGGAGATGGGATGAAATCATATGCTGAAAACTATAAGAAGAGAATAAAAAATTAGCAAATTTGTGTTACATCTACTTGGTAATAAAGATGACAGGATAATTTAGACTCGATTATGAAATTCAGATTAAAAAATATTAAATTTATCAAATATACAATGATACAAATAAACATCCACATATCGTATGGTACACTAACAGTATTTTTCAATCCATGATAGAAATGCTACATTTTTGTCTCTTTCTTATTATTTTACCCCAAACCTTTTCTGTACCTTACCTTCCTGAAGTACCCATCTGGCAGCTAGGAAGGAAAGAATGTAAATGACAGAAAGAGTTAAAAGACAACTTGAATAGAGCAAAGAACATTTCCAATTCAGCAGTGTAGACTCTCACACTATGCCATCCTTGAGTATTACATAGTAAATGCCAACTGAAGGTCATTGAACCAGTAAGCACCCCACTCTACTAGTCTTACTGTGGCAAATTTACTATCCATATTCTGTAGCCCAAATAAAAATGTATACGTGGTAACCTATGTCATAGTTCCCTTAGGAGATTTTCTTAGATTTTTTTAGTTAAAACCAAGTGCCTGATACTTTATATATGTCTAGTACTTTATAGTATCCAATTTTTTTTTCACATGCTCCTTTTGATCCTTAAGGTACAAAAGTGCCAGGATAGAATTCTGAAGTTAAAGAACAATCATAGTTTAAAGAACTAAATGAGAGCATGATTCACATGTTCAGAATTCTTCACCAATGATGACCTCAATTGTTCTGGATCACCTCACATTCAATATGGCCATAGCATATTTAAAAATTGAGTGAACAGCGGTGCCTGGTTGGCTGAGTCAGAAGAGCATGCAACTCTTGACCTCAAGGTTGTGAGTTCGAGTCCCATGTTGGGTATAGAAATTATTTAAAAATAAATAAATAAATAAATAAACTTAAAAACTAAAAAAAAAAGTTGAGTGAACAGAAATTATACTTACTGGCTATATATTTATGTGGAGCTTACAGACACAATCAAATCTAGACATGTGGTGAACCATAAGCTTTCTCAGTATGCTTCTTTGCAAACTTTGGAATAACAGTGAAAAACAATAAAATTAAAAATATGTCTATTTGAAACCTTCTTAGCTACTTGACTATTACAAGATAAGACTATGAACTAACAAATCCTCAAATAACTTGTTATTCCTCAACAAATTTTGTGAAAAACCACTTAATATCTTCAAAAATTAACGCAGAAAATACCAAAGAAAAATAAATAATGCCTCCAATGAAAAATACCTGACTTTACTTTCTAAAAGTATATTACAATTTCTATGACTGATTATATAGCAATTTATATTAAATGGGAGAAAAATGAAACCAATTACAGTCAACTTTTGATTAGAAACATTAAAAGAAGAAACAGTAACCCAGTTAAAATAGTGACTAATCTAGAAATAAATCCACAGTAGGGATTACACTTTTTTTTCTTCAGGTGGGCTCCATATGCCCAGCGTGGAGTCCAACAGAGGACCTGAACTCATGCCTCTGAGATCAAGATCTGAGCTGAGATCAAGAGTCAGACACTTAACTGACTGAGCCACCCAGGCATCCCTGGGATACATTTTATATTAGATTTACTCTGTCATTGATTTCTGCTTAAGGGAATACGGAGGGCAGAGGTAGTGATGGAAAATATGTGTGAGTAGGGAATTTTCAAGGATGCAGGAGGCAGGGATTAATAAATTTTGCTATAGAAAAATCTGAAAATATTTCGGGCATCGGGGTGGCTCTGTTGGATAAGTGCCCAACTCATGATTTCGGCTCAGGTCATGATCTCAGGGTTGTGAAATCGAGCCTTGTGTTGGGCTCCATGCTGGCCATGGAGGCCGCTTAAGATTCTCTCTCTCCCTCTGCCCCTCCCCCTGCCCCCACTTGCTCACTTGGTCATGCACTCGCTCTAAAAAAAAAAAAAAAAGTTTATTCTGATTATCTAAAGTGTCCTCCTGAAACATCTTTGTGTTTTTCAAATCACTTTTTACACACACTTGAAGAAAACATGGTTGTGTTACTAGATATGAAGTTTTATATCCCACTTTTGCACTTAACATTATCATAAAAGTATTTCCCATGTTGTTTAAACCTCTTATAAGTGCTATAAACTTCAATTACAAAAGTAGTAAACTGCTTTTTGTAAAAAAAATGCAAAAAATATAGAAGTAAATAAGATATAAAATTTTTCTTTGGTACCTCTTTCATTAGAATTCTGTTGATAAACTCTGTTAACAAGTCTCTTCCAAAAACTATTTTTTAAAAAGATTTATCCATACATTTTAGAGAGAGAGAGTACACATACATGGGGTGGGGTGCGCGCAGAGGAAGAGGGAGAGAATCTCCAGCAGACTCCCTGCTCAGTGTGGAGTCAGACAAGGGGCTTGGTCTCACAACCCTGAGATCATGACCTGAGCTAAAATCAAGAGTCAAGGTTTAATCAAGGGAGCCACCCAGCACCCCTCAATAACCTATTCTTAAGAAACAAAAATAGATCACATAATACTCTGGCACACAGTAAGTGCTCATCATATTGCAGACATCCTTCCGTGTTAATCCATACATATCTGCTTATTCTTTCTAATGGCTGCCCAGTATTTCACATTATTGTCGAACTCATAGTTCCCTACTGATGGACATTTTCTTTGTCACAACTTTTCACTATTATAATCTTGCAGTGAACATTGTTATGCACATATTCTTGTACATTTTTAAAGGCTGCATAATATTCTATTGAATAGATATGCTATTCTATTATGGAACATTTCAGTGCTTCCAAAAAAATTTTTTAATGATAAGGAAGAAATTTGAATGAGGGAAATGGTGCATATCCGGTTTAAGGAAGCAGTGCTGACTTAAGGGGACTGGCAGACCTTAGAAATGTTACCACATATTACACAGCTAAAGTATCTTTTTAAAACAACTAAAATGATTTATTTGATATCCTTAGGCTTCCTACACAAAGGCAGAATACCCAAACTGAACTTTTTGTAGCTGTCAGCTAACCAGTTTACCCACAAAATATGCAAACAAGACTATTTCTGGTTTTTCCTTTATTTAGCCAATTAGCGGGGCGCCTGGGTGGCTCAGTTGTTAAGCGTCTGCCTTCGACTCAGGTCATGATCTCAGTGTCCTGGGACTGAGCCCCGCATCGGGCTTCCTACTCAGCGGGAAGCCTGCTTCTCTCTCTCCCTCTCCCACTCCCCCTGCTTGTGTTGCCTCTCTTGCTGTGTCTCTGTCAAAAAAATAAATAAAATCTTAAAAAGAAAAATATTTAGCCAATTAGCTGACTCTCTTACATGTAAGAACACAAATCGCATTGCAAAATCACAAACTAAATATTTCTGACTCCTTGTTTGATGTTTATTTCTGGAAATTTCACTAAGATGCTGCCTTTCTGGGTCCAAAATGAGACTCAAACACATGGCCTGAAAGCGTACCTTTTCTGAGACCTGGGCTCTTGAGTCCTCAGTTAACCTTTCCTCATATAACTGACTGAGCAATATGGCTCTTGCACAGTGAATCTGATTCTTGGTAAAGCCTCTTTCTGGTTCTGACTTTAATTGGACACATGGACAATAGTTTCCACACAGATGGCAGCAGTGGTAGAAATGGGTTTTGATTTTATGATCTATTATATGATTTCTGCTGGATGACAGTATCTTGGGTAGGTGGCAGCTAATAGAGAATCTGCAATCTCGTTTGGGTATGTTCTGTTTATGTTTATTTTTAAATGTACTGATATGAGCTCCTTTACTCTAATAACCAGAGCTCTTTTTCCCCATCCAAAACTTAAGGTTTTTTTCATGTTTACTTAGAATGGGCCCAATATCTACCTGTCAATATCTACAAAAATCAAATTCCTATACCAAGAATGAAAGGAAACAAAATCTATAACATTCAATGGTCAGCTTTCTTCAATTTCTCTACATAACTAAGTAATTGTAAACTAATACTACTTTAGAACTCTGAAGCTAAAGAAAGGACGGTAAAGAAGTTTAATTATAAATTCGACATATTCAGAGAAATGCTGATTTCCAAAAGCCAAACAAAACAGTATTTCATAGTTTTCTAAACCTTAAGCAAGTTTAGCTTTTTTAAAAACTAAGAAAATTCAATACCATTTCTGTACAAGATATGGATATTGGGAAAAAAATAATGTCTCTCCAAATCCTCGGGAATCACAATTCTCAGTCTATTAGTTATCTACTGCTAAATAATGCATTATCCCAAAGTATAGTAGCTTAAAACAATGAATATTTATTATCTTTTTTTCTGTGGATCATGAATTTACAAGTGGCTTAACTGGATGGTTCATATATCTTGGGAGGCTGCAATCAAGATACTGGCTAGGCTGCTGTCAATGGAAGGCTTGACTAAGAGTGGAGGATCACTGAACTTCACTCAGTGGCTACTGGCAGGAGGCCTCAGTTCCCTGCCATCTGGGTCTCTCCAGAGGGCTGTTCATGATCTGGCAGCTGGCTTCCTCCAGAGCAAGCGATCCAAGAAAGACAGCAACCAAGATGGAAGCTGCAGTGCCTTTTTATGACCTAGTTTCTAAAGTCACACACCATTATTTCTACTTTATTTGTTAGAAATGAGTCATTAAGTCCAGACACATGCAGGGGCGCCTGGGTGGCTCAGTCAGTTAAGCATCTGCCTTCGGCTCAGGTCATGATCCCAGGGGCCTGGGATTGAGTCCTGCATGGGGCTCCTTGCTCGGCAGGGAGCCTGCTTCTTCCTCTGCTTGCAGCTCTCCCTGCTTGTGTTCTTACACTCTCACACTCTCTCTCTCCCTCTCTCTGACAAATAAATAAATAAAATCTTAAAAAAAAAAAAGTCCAGACACATGCAAGTAGAGAGGAACTGGACTGCAACTCTTCAAGGAAATAATCTCAACAAATTTATGGTAGATATATCATTTACAACCAACATAGTCAACAATGATGAATCTAATGGTGATTAAGTGTTTTTATTTCTTTAGCTGGTCAACATCAATATACTGGCACCTGCTTCTACCTTAAATTTTGCTGCTTTATCATAATTAGATCCTTTAAGTTATTCAGAAGGTAAAATTTTTGCATTTTATGAATATAAAATATTTTTGAGCAAACAGACTGATACATCGTCTATCTATAGATTGTATTAATCAGAATAAAATCAATTGAAACAAAATGTTTGTTTTGATTCAACAAGATTTAGTATGTTTTGATTCAAAAAGATTTAGTATGGGAAGAAAAGACCAAGCAAGATAGTTACTAAAATCTTTTAAGAGGGTAAGTGCTTATATCACATTAAACTAAATAAAACACAAGACTTCTAAGATTTCTTTACTTATGATTTGAATGTTTTGTTTATTTAAGGAAAACAATGGTCTTGCCACAAGCTGTACATTCAAGGGAAAACACAGACTAGCTGTGAGTTCAATTAATGACCTTGGTTAACCAAGAAAAAAAAAATGTTCTTAGTTTAAACTTTAAAGTTTTAATATCTGGTATATAATTGTATAGGAAAAGTTCATATAAAATCCTTTTAAACATAGCACTTTGGACGAATAAAACTCATTTAAAAATAGCTATCACCATATAAAATAACATTAGTATGATACAATTGTTTGTGCAAACTTGAACTTATTTTCTCAGGAAAAGCCCAGTAATACTAGTATGATATAATTGTGTAAACTTGAACTTATCTTCTAAGGAAAAGCCTAACCAACTCAAATTTCTTAAATTTCCTCCACTGGCTTCACAGGTTGGATATGTTAGTATCACTCCTTTTCAAAATAAAAATTGTAAAATCATGAGTTCAATTAAATTTTATAATAGGTATCTTTATTAAAAGGGATCAATTCCTATAATGCCACAAATCCTATAATGATTGACATATTAGCTTGTGTTATGATTTTCAAACCCTTAGTTAACTTTAAGATTTTAGACTAATATAAAATTGAATTAATGAAAAATCTTTAGATCCTGAACTTATAATTAAGATAAAAATGCAAATCAGTGATCACCAAATATATTTTTAATTTATCCTTGTCGCTTATATATTATTAACTATCAATTAAACAGATTAAAGGATATATAAATACCTTTGAATGATGTTAAATACACATTTATTATTCCCACATTCTTCAGATCCCTAACCCTTAAATCACTGTACAAGAATATGAATATGTACTCATAGAGAGAATGAAAGATAATTCTCGGTTACATGACTTTTAGTTTTTTTCTGCATCTATGAGGAAAGAAAGTTGGTTTCTTTGAGTAAGGTTGTATTTAATATATACAGCTGACATGGTCCTAGGTAAAAAAGTTACAGGGAAATAAAAATAGGTATACAAGGTAATGGATACGCACTGTCCATTTATCAAGGGCATTGTTACAGTTTTTTTTAAGATGGAAAAGTACATATAAATATACAGTCTTATTTAATACGTTTTTAAGGTTTATTTTTAAAAATTTATTTTAAAATTATTTTTAAGGTTTTAAAGAGATAAACTACACAGAACAGATATGCTTTTGGGTTGTTCAGAATTTTGATAAGCATTAAAACTAAAAGTTTTTCAAATTCTTTAGAAACCCCAGTAAAATTTAAGAAAGAAAATCAGGGGTGCCTGGCTGGTTCAGTCACCAGAGTGTGTGACACTTGACATTACTTAAAAAAAAATTTAAAAAGGAAAAAAAGAAAAAAGAAAAGCAATGACTATTTATTGAAAACAATCTAATATCTGTAATGACCTTAGATATGATTTTCAGGGCTGTTCATGATTTTGAGATGCTTAAACTAAGAGTTTTTCTCTTTCAGATATTCCAATCATATTTTGAAAAGAAAATCAAAGACTACTTATTAGAAACAACTGAATGACCAAGAAAAATCTCAAGTTTTAAGATTAATTCACACCAAATACATTAGTGCAGCTGAGTAATTCTGACCTTAAAAATTGGTCATATTAAGTCTTTTTTAAAAATTTTTATTTATTTATTTACTCATAGCGAGCAAGGTGGACGGAGGGAGAACCTCAAGGAGACTCCTCGCTGAGCATGGAGCTCAACTCAGGGCTCGATCCACGACTCTGAGATCATGACCTGAGTTGAAATCAAGAGTCAGACACTTAACTGAGCCACCCAGATGCCCCTGCCATATTAAGTATTCTAAATCTTTCCCACATTCTTCAGATCCCTAACCCTTTATTTTCCATTTTCAGCTTGCCTCTTAGTCTACCAGAATATGGAAGCTTAATTTTATTTGAGCCCTGCTCTCAACTTGTGGTTCACAAATCAGAGCATCAGCAACACCTAGGAGTTTATTAGACATGTACTCTCAGAACCTGTTCCAGACAAATTGAATCAGAATCTGTATTTTAACAAGATCCCAAGTCAATTCATATGCACATTAAAGTTTAATAAGCACCGTTCTAGAGCCCTTATCTTCCTTTCTTTTGACTTAAAAATAAAACACACCCTCCCTGCTATCTCAGAATTTTTCTGTATCCTAAGTTACCTTCCTTTTGTTCTTCCTTCAGTTCCAGAGGAAAAGACTTCCTCCTCTGTTCCACAGCTAAGCTCCCTATATACACCTGTGTCCTTGACTCATTCACAGTCCTGATTTAGGAACATTAATTCCTTGCCGCTCTCTCTCTCAAATATGCTTACAGGGACCAAATCTTATGTATTTTGCATATCTAACATCTATCACAGTACACGACACAGAGTAGGCATGTTGAAATCATAGGTGGCTCCTTTTTCTGCCTCTTTCAAATCAAGTGTTTCGTATTTGAAAATAAAACACAGTAATAACTCACCCTGCTATATCTTCCTTGGTCTTTTCTTTCACTGTCAAACCCTTAGATGTTTTCTCACTTAACAGATATTTATTGATACTAATTGTGGATACAACACTATGATGAGTACTATTGCAAAAAACCAAAACCAAAAGAAACAGTCCCTATCATCCCAGTGCTTACCATCATTGAGGAGAAAGAGGGCACAGCTCAAGTGTGCTAAATAACAAAAGAGGAAAAAATGCTAGGCAGTGCTTTAAAGAGTAGGCTATAAGCTCGTACTTGGCTTACACATAGTGGATGATCAAAAAGATGTTGAATAAATGCTTACTACCTCTACTTCCTTATCAACTCACTTCATAAACCTTTAAATTTGGTCTCTATAACCTTCTTCTGAAACCACTTCTTTCCATGTCCCAACGACCTTCCAATAACCAAATCCTCCATCCTGAAAAAGCTACAGACCTAGTAACTACATACACATGAAGCAAGTAAGCTCCTTATTTTTCAGTCTAGGTTACTAACTACTATGACTCTCACTACATTGTAGAAAAATCTGTTAGGAAAAATATAGCTAATATGGCAGCCAGCTAGTAAACCTGATACTTGACCCAACCAACTCATTAAAACACTCATAAAAACAAAAAAGGAGATGAAAATTAGAATATCACAGGAACTTGGTTATCAGTGATTTGATTTGTCAGGGCACAAAAATAATCATTTAAATGGTGGAAACAAAAACAGAATTAAAAAGTCTAAATATTCAAAAGTAAGAGAGCAGTTAAATAGACCATGATATTATGATACAATATTAAATAGGCATTAAAGATCCTTCTCAGATTATTTGATGTTAAAGAAAAAAATGTTCATGGTAAAGTAAGTGAATAAATGAAAGGAGGGACCTCCATATATTGAAAAAAGAATCAGGCAACAAAACACTCAGAGCATACCTCTCTCAGTAGTGAGATTACTGAAAAATCTAAATTTCTTCTTTGTTCTTTTTTATATTTTCCAAATTTTCTATAATGAATAATTATAACTTTTTTATAATCAGAAAAATTATTAAGAGGAAATTCAGAAAGATAAAATTAGGAGAAAAGTACCTTCAAAAATTATTTTACAAGTAGCACCCTGACTATATAAGAACAAGTCATGTTTCAGTCTTCCTTCTCCTTAACCTCTCCTGCATTTAATGGTACAGATAGATGTACTTCCTGAAACTTTCTGCTTCACTTCTAACACTTTGTTTTTTCTTGGTGTTCTTCCAACACCACTTAGGCACCTGTCTCTTTGCCTTGTTTGGTTCTATCTCCTATTGCCATTCCCTAAATGGGACTGTATGCCAAGACCTTGTTAGCAAGCTGTTCTTGCTCTATTTATTAGACGCCCTTTACTGGAGAGCCTATCTATTCTCAGTCTCAGCAATTACTTCTCAGCACATGACTTCCAAGATTTACATCTCTAGTTCTTTCTTGTGTCTTGAATAGTATTCTTCAAACTCAACTGGCATATTCTATCTTCTTCTACCTGAAATTCATTTTCCTCTAAATTAATTTCCTTGTTTGAGGTCTTCCTATGTGTATTCACGGATCTATTATGCACTGGTCACCTCATTTAAATCTGTTATCCCTCTTTCTCTCCCTCTCGTCCAACGCTTGGTACTAAGTATTTTGAAATGTCTCTCACATCCATTATTTTCTTTCTAGTCTAATCCTGAAACCCTGCTAATCCTCATAGATCTCAACACCTCACACCAAGTAGTCCAATAAGTGTAAATCTAATTAATCTTCTAAGTCTCCCGTCTCTGGCTTCTCCAAAAAAAAAGAAACAAAAGAAACAAAACAAAACACAACCTATACATTGCTGCTGTTGTGATGAATTTTCCTAAAACATGGCTTAAAAAAAATGGAAAAAAAAACACAAAAAACAAACAAAAAACCACAACCCAACTACAGTCTCAAATTACTGTCAAAATTACAAGCTAAATTCTTCGGTCTCCAATGTAGCCTCTGCTTCCCTCTTATAAATTTATTTCCTAACACAACACTACAAAAATCATCTTTCTAAACAAACTAGTCTATCTTCAAATGAGCTCCAGGAGTATGTAATGTAAAACATTCATGAGTTTTTCTGGAAGCTTTGCTGTTTAATGTTACCAACCAATGCTATATGTGGACAAGACAGAAATAACAGATTAACAGTAGACTGGAAATGTTAAAGCAGAACTTGGTCAAGAGCCAACCAACACAAATCAGACCAGGGGCCATGACATTCTGGAAAAAGCAAAACTATAGAGACAGTGGGTCAGTGGTTGCTGAGAGGGAGAGAAGGAAGGATGAAGAGGCAGAGCACAGATTTTCAGGGCAGTGAAACTATTCTGTATGATACTACAACGGTCAATACTGGGAATGGATTATGGACTTTGGGTGATAATAATATGTCAATGTACATCAACAGCAATAAATGTACCACTGTGGTGCCAGTCCAGGAGGCTGTGCATGTGTGGGGGCAGAAGAGATAAGGAAAATCTCTGTACTCTCTCTTTAATTTTGCTTCGAACCTAAAACTGCTCTAAAAAATGTTTATTAAAATATATATATATACTTCGGGGAGCCTGGGTGGCTCAGTTGGTTAAGCATCTGCCTTTGGTTTAGGTTGTGATCCTGGGGTCCTGGGCTCCCTGTTCAACGGGGAGTCTGCTTCTCCCTCTCTCTCTGCCCCTCCCCCTCCTCATGCTCACTCTCTCTCTCTCTCTCAAATAATAAAATCTTTCAAAAAATAAAATAAAAATATATATACTTCAAAAACAGCATACTTACAAACATTTAAATATTTAATCCCTGTCCTCAAGATAAATTTCAGTGTAGTTCTTCTACAAACCATTTATGAGCAAGAAAGTAGAACTTAATTTCTGGGATTAAGTTCCATCTTTTAAAAGCAACACACGTCTATACTGGAATTTAAAAAATGCACTTATTTTCAGATTCTTGGTACTTTGGCTAGCACCAGAATCATCATACACTAACATTTTATATTTGACACAGAACAAGCAGTGTTAAGATCAACGCTTACAGAAAACCATTCACTGCCAGGTAATGTTTACAATACACAAGAATAACCATATAACTAAATTATGTATCTAGTATCATCTTCTGCTACCTTCCACCAGTTTCAGCTGTGCAGAAACTCCCCATTTCTTATTAATTTGCTAAGTCCTTTCATAAGGCAGTCTCTATTTTTTTTTAGGATTTTATTTATTTATTTGAGAGAGAGAGAAGAGAGCATGAGTGGAGGGGGCAGGGCAGAAGGAGAGGGAAAAACAGAGCCCCTCCTCGCTTAGCAGGGAGCCTGATGTGGGGCTCAGTCCCAGGACACTAGGATCATGACCTGAGCCAAAGGCAGACGCTTAACCAACTGAGCCACCCAGGTGCCCCTCCTAGTGAATAAAGATAGTCCCTCCATCTGAAATTCACAAGGATCCATCCACACCTAGCAAAACTCCTATTGATCTTTTATCACACCATTTAAATCATAATCACCCAGAAAACAATTATTTTAGGAGTTTGAAAATAAAACTCTGTGGGATGATTCTAAGCAGAAAACTGCAAAGAAATCTTGACCTTTAGTAGGTAGTTAGTTGCTATGCTATTGGTGTAGTAATTATTTTTTTGTGTATTATAGGATACAGCATATGAATATGACAGACACTGGGAACCAGGGTTTTACTGTGGGAGAAGGGAGATATATGTAGTGCTGGATTTGAATTGGAAGTATCAATATGATTAAAAAAAAAAAGGTACCCCCTGGTTCCATCCACTGAAAGGACCAATCCACAATGGTAAACAATAGCAATGAGTACATTTATACCTAGACTTTGGTTTTTAAATTCTACTCTTAACTAAAAAAGCAGTTTTAGTGCTCTTGAAAAAACGGCTGATTTCAGATCTGGCACAAAAAAGTTACAAGGAAAGCCTGGGATCCTGTATGTAAGGAAGTGTTCAAAGACTAAAGAATCACCTCAAAGGACATTAAGAATCGGCCACTGGTCAACTTTGAGCCAATTTTAGCATCAAAAGGAATATTGATGTATTTAATACAGAACAAAAAAGAATGCCATAACAAATATAGAATGTAAGAATAAAAATAATAGATACCCTTTCTTTGCAGCCCTTGATGTAATAAATGGAATAGGTAAGGATCATTATTGGGTGCTAACGACAGTGGTTGAAAGGTTGTTGGATTATTCATAGGGTCTCAAAGTATCAGCCTGCAGATCATGTGCTAATTATAAAGAGGAAGATAAACCTTACAGTAGAGTGATCTGGTTATCGCTACCTTAACCAAGTGGTAAAATTTAGCTCACCAGTAGCGGGACAACCTGATATTACGTCTCCTAATGTGACGTCATATGAAGTTCACAACATGTCCTATGTAAGATTTTTCCTAAAACTGTTTATCTTGAATGTAATCAAAAAGAAACAATCAGATAAATTAAGAAATGTAGAAAATTCTACAAAACTACCCCAAACTCTTCAAATAAGTCAAAATCATGAAGAAAAAACAAAGAAACAAACAAGGAGACATATTGTTCTAGATAAGAGACATATTAACTACATGAACCTTGATTGGAACCTGGATGATGAAAGTAAAACAAATTCTATAAAACATTTTTTAAGGGGCAATTGGAGAAATTTAAATACAGACTATATATTAGATATTACTGAATAATTACTGATTTTCTGAGATGTGTTAATAATGTGATAAAGGAAAAGCAATTCTTAGAAGATAAATGTGGAAATATTTAGGAAGGAAATATCAAGATATCTGCACTTGCCTTCAAATGGTTCAGTAAATATGAAGCATATATGGCAAGATGACATCTGACATCTGGTAAATATAGTAGTAGTAGATGGATATTCATTGTCTAATTCTTTTCAGTCATCTATAGATTTGCAATTTTCAAAATAAAAACTTTGGGGGGAAATCAGTTCAGATGTCACACTTCTTAGAAGGCTTTTTAAACTTATCTAGTGAAATTATTTTTTCTTTTTTCATATTCCCACAGACTATATTTCTAATTCAACCCTTAACAAATTTGATAATGTCCATTTACAGGTCTGACCTTCTCCCTAAACATAGAACCAGCCTCATCTTCCTTACTAGAACTTAGCTCTTTATCTGACATGTACTAAATATTCAGAGTTTGTTGTATGGATGAGATAACTGATATGCCAAATTGACAGGCCAAAACTGAAATCCAGTTATTGTTACTATCATATTGTACCTCAAATTCAATGAAATCCATCAAGCAGTAAGCCTATTAAATGTTCCTACATGATCTGTACCATTATAATAGATATCCACATCACCATTCAAATCAAATTAAAAACAAAGCATAACAATCCTAAAGCAGCCTCACCCTTAAGTCATTACAGGCCATTTTCATTTTAAATTCTTTCTAGTTTCAATTCAAGGCAATTAGAAAAGATGCATACCTGTTCTATGTCCTTGGAATTGGAGGTCTGGTTTTCTCCAGGCTGCTCATTTTCCCATGGTAATTTATTTTTTCCTTTTCCTGCACTTAATACCCTTCGGGTACAGATAGTTGGACTGTAAGATCCATAAATTTGCATGCTGTCCCTTGTGTGGTCTCCACAGTGACAGTGTGCACTCTGAGTTCTGTTACCAGCCAAGAGCCAGTCTGTATCTGCTCCATGTGCCAGATGGCTTGACCTGCCCTGGGCAGATGATGGCATAAGTATTGCATATTCCACAAATCCCTGTTCTGTTAACCTTGGGAGGGTTTTTCTAGCCAATCTGGCCTGCACAGCACTCATCACTCCATCTCCATTATCTTGCAGTTCAACAGTATCCACAGCTTTGAAAAGGATGCTGGTTTTACCTGAGCCCATGGACGATGCCAACACAGCAAAGGCTTCAAGAGCTGCTTGGCGTACCCTGCGTTTGCTATCTACAAGAGCTGGGGCAAGATTAAAAGACAGTTTGGGTAAGTCAAAATCCTCGCTGGGATAGGTCAGGAGGGAGCAGATGCAAATGTTCACTACCTCCTCTCTCACTCTGGAATGCTTATGTTTGAGATGTTCCAGAAGTAAACAAAGCACCCGTTGAGGACCTACTTCCTTCATTAGCTTGAGGAAAATTTTCATGTATTCTTGTTTGATTACCAATTTGTTGTCTGCCAGCACTTTGACAGAAGATGCTATAACTGGTCCCAAGAACTGTTGTACCTGCTCTCCAAGGCGAATAACCAGTAAATGCAGGACCTGAAGTGTGCCATGAACCACTCTGAAGTTAGAATCATCTAACAGATTATAGAGCAAGCTAATGAAACCGACAAGACTGGAATGAGGGGTAGAACTAGGATTAAATCCTCCCATCACCTGTTTTAATTCCTCAACGGCCTGAGTCCGGTTCTTATAGTCTTCCTGATCTAACAATCTTGAATGCAGCTCTTGAGGAATAATCCCAAATTTAAGATTGCTGTTAGAAAGAGTCACTGCACAGGGGAGGGGATCTTCAGGAAATCCAGAGGCTTCCAGTTCCAAATAATAAGGAACCGGACTTCCAAATTGGGACTCCAGGCGGCGATTGTAGTGTCTCCTCAGGGCAGATGGCAAGCGAGAGATATAGGACTGAAATCTCTCTTGGCCAAGTCGTTCTCCAATTTGCTGAAGTGCAGAGAAAGCAGTCTCAGATTCTTCTTCTACCTCCTGATCGCCAAGCTTTCTGGCTAGGGATATTATTACCTCGGTGAGATCTAGGCTGAACAACAAATCCTCAGGAGTAAGCAAGATAGGGAACAGCAGTGCTGTGGCAGCTCGAAGCCGGGCATCTGTACTTTCCAGCCCTTGTTGTATAAGTGTTCTCAGCACCTGTCCAGAACTACGTTTCAGACATATATGTAGGATCTGTAGTGCATCTTTCCGTAGGGCTGGATTCTCTTCTCGTAAGGAGACAACTAGTTGAGGCAGAAGTGCTAAGCTAAAGGCCTCTTCCAGCTGGCCTGCCTCCCCCTGACCCCGGAGAACGTCCGAGAGGAGATGCAAGCAGAGTCGCTTCTCATCACTACCTCCTTCCACAAGCACTCGGCCCAGGGCCCGATACAAGGCTTCCTTCCGTCGGGGGAAGCCGAGTCGACCGCCCCGCCGCGGCAAAGCAGCCTGCAAAGCCTGGAAGGCCTCGGAAGGATCTGGCGCGGTCCGGAGGAGCTGAAGAAGCCGAGTCTCCTCTTCATCTCCTCCTGACAAACCACCTCCAGACCCAGACCAACTACTTGTGATTGCCTCCGCGGGCATCATGAGGGTCGAGGCCAGAGGCGAAGGTGTCGGCGGGCAGGTACTGTGGTCTCCGGCAGCTCCACGGCAATAGTTTTTCTCGCCTCTCATGGTGCCCCCACCTCGATTATCATCAGTCTCTGGGGCGGAAGGACGATTGCAGCTCTGGAGCCGATAGGCACAGAGGGCTGGAAGTTGCGGCAGCAGGCGCAGCGCAGAGGGCACAGCCGCCATGGAGGGTCGTCAGGTGGCAGAGGCTGAAGGAAACCATCGTCTCTGAAGGGCTCGATGGAGCCCAGCCTTCCAGTTCCTCTCCAAGCCCCAAGCTGCAGAGGAAGAAAAGGAACAGCTTCAGTTAGCTGCCAAGTCGCCCCCGGCAGGCTGCCTTCGGCAAAATGGCCCCTGCCAGAGCCCCAGACCCCACAGCAGCCACCGGGCGTAACCAGGGCACCACGTGACCAAACCGATGGCTTCCATGGTGATCTACCCAGAGCGGACCTCTTGACCCGGAAATCAACCTGTCGTGATGAATGCTGGGTCATGTAGTCCACGTCAAGTTACGAATAGGCTGCAGGCTCCTTGAAAAGGAAGTGAGAACATTACGAAAGTAGAGAACGTATCTAGAGCAGAGAAGGCAAAGAAGGGTGAAGGCACTAGGCGGAAATGACGTTTCCACTCCGAGCGGAAGATCTCCGCCCCACCCGAAAGGATTGGGGTTTGACTGGAGACGAGTGAGTATCCTGCCCCGACTCCAGTGGTCCACGACTCCTCCTCCTGTTGTTGCCGGCGTGATTCCTGGGACTCAGGTATTTTCCTTTTGCTGTTCTCCTGCGGCGCAGGCTTTGGCAGAGTTTTGCCGGAGTGACGCTGGTGCTGCAGTAAGAGGTAAAGAAATGAACGGGAGCTAGCAGGGAGAGAGGCGACATCTTCTTGTGCAGGGTTTGTTACCGTTGTAAATGCGTTGCTTTCTACAGCCCTGAGTAAGTGCGATCCTTTCCTCCTGCGGTCCGCGTACCCTGACTGGAGATTCGGACCAAGGCCAAGCTCATAGCTCGCGTACTTTTTTTCAAATTCTGGTCTTTGGGGCCCTTACATTCTCCGCCTCCCCCCCCCCTTCCCTTTTCCTACTTCGCTTACCCTCCGGTCGTGGAAGGTTAATCATTTTCTTGCATCTTTCCTTACTTTCATCACTTTAAATTCTCTTTGAAAACGTACTTAATCTATTTTTCCCTGTATCTCACCACCTCTCCCTTATACGTTCTCAAAGTCTCCTAATGCAGTTCCTCTCTGAGACTTACTCCTTCCCTCCTCCCTCACCCTTTGCCTCCCCAACCTCCCTACAGGATCCTTGCGCGTCTCTGCAGCCTTTCAGTCTCCTGGAAACCGAGATTGCAAAGACAGTTTCACTCGCGGTTGAAGTTCTTGGCATCATGGACCTAAGAGAATTCTGCCCTGTATATTTAGGGCTAATAATGGACGTCTCTTTGTTTTAGGCGAAGTGTGAATTGGTGAGCGTCCTCTCCTTTTTGTAAATGAAACTTAAGCGGACACAATTGAAGAGCTGGAGTGCCTGGTGGGAGGCTGAATTCTTTGAAGTGTAGAAGAGGTATTTTTTGAAGGAATAACACAACTACTTTAAAATGACCCACTGAGAAAAGGCAGAGTTATTATTTAAAGTCTCCAATTCATGCAGTTTAAATGCAAGTGAAGTCTAAGGATAATTGAGTTACATATACCAAACCACTTTATAAATAACGGTGCTGGATAATGCAAGTTCAAACATAATTTCTGTTCGTTGTCTTAAAGCACAATTTGAGTATCATAGGTTTCTTTTTTGTCTTTCGGAAGTAGAGTAAATGTAAATGAGGCTTATGTAAACATCCTTATGTTTTGGTTTCAGTTCTAGGTTCTTTTGATTTTAACTAGTCATTTTGGTGTTTAAATGAATCTGCCTAATTTGGTTTAACTTTATTTCAGTAGACCACTCCCCCCTTTTTTTTTCATTTAAAAAAAATGTAGGGATAGTGTTAAGGGCGGGGGGTGAAAACCAAGAGGTTATTGTAGCAGTCATTAGTAAAAAGGAATGTCTGTCTGGTTCTCATATTTCCAGTGTAAGAAACTCATATTTATATTTTTACTCATATATACTCAGGCTTCAGGAACCCAACTCAAACTAAACAAAATTAAGAGAATGAAGTATGCATTAGAATGTACATATTTAGAATGCCAGTTTATGTTGGAATAGAAGATAACCCTTTCCAGTGATTAGAATTTTCAGGTTGAAAAATCCAGTGCACTCTTTGCTGTATTGAAGAACTTGGGAAGTGGAGGTTGTGTGGTAATCATGAAATCAAAGAAAAGGAACTTGGAAAGTCTTGAATGATATATCATCATCAAAGTTATGGTAGAAGCTTAAGAATTACTCCTTTTCTCCATAGAGAATACTTTTCAAGGGTTGTGGATACTTAAGCCAACCTTTCTCTTAGAACAAAGCAAAATGAGTCTTCATTTTGACCCCTTTTCTCAGGGCTCCGTAGATCACTATGTTAATAAAGATTGCAATTTATTTTGTATCTGTTACATTTAATTTCTTTGATAAAGACTTGTTAGATGCATTATCCCCCATGGTGGTTATTTAGGAAATGGGACCTCATCGACATCATGTATCCTACTAATTATCTTTTAAGGTTATTTTGTGGCAGACATATCTCATTCGTTTAATGTATATTCTATTTATTTCTTTTACAAAGCAAATTTAAAAAAACTTATTCTTGAATTCCAGTAATCCAGGAAATTATAGGAATTGTGTATTGACTAGAAAACCCTTTTATATTTAGCCTTAAGTAGAGATAGGATAAAAATTTTTAAATCAAATTCCAGAATAGTGGAATACACTATGTGTTTAATAGTACACCTTTGAGGAGTGCCTGGATGGCTCAGTTGGTTAAGCGACTGCCTTCCGCTTGGGTCATGATCCCAGGGTCCTGAGATCAAGCCCTGCATCAGGCTCCCTGCTTGGCGGGAAGCCTGCTTCTCCCTCTCCCACTCCCCTTGCCTGTGTTTCCTCTCTTGCTGTGCCTCTCTCTCTGTCAATTAAATAAATAAATAAAATCTTAAAAAAAAAAATAGTACACCTTTGAAAGTTGAAAAGCTGTGATTAAGAATACATTGAAAATACCAGATTCAGGTAAAACAAATTAAAATACCAATACTTTTTAAAAAGTTTAGTTAAATTAATTGATTATAAGAATATTTGTGATACATTAATTGTTTGAGCTGGACTTATAAACACAATTGCCCTGACAACATCGTTTATTTCCACAGTCAGAGGTAAGATATTAATTGGCTGGATGAACCACCATAGTTTTTTCTGTGTGTGTGTGTGTGTGTGTGTGTGTGTGTGTGTGTGTTTAAGATTTTATTTATTTGAGAGAGAGAGAGAGCTCATGAGAGGGGGGAGGGTCAGAGGGAGAAGCAGACTCCCTGCTGAGCAGGGAGCCCGATGTGGGACTCTATCCAGGGATTCCAGGATCATGACCTGAGCCGAAGGCAGTCGCTTAACCAACTGAGACACCCAGGCGCCCTTTTCCGTGTTTTAAGTCAAATTTTACAGACATCCAGGAATATTGGAAATCAGTGTGAATTCTGTAAACTATTAAGACTTTTGTATAGTTTAAGAAGTTACTATGAAGAAATGCTGTGCAAAGGAAAGGTGCTATTAACAGTTCTTGATAAGACTACCATTTATTGATTATTTGCCATATGACACCCATGTGTCATACAGGGTGGTAAATACTTAATGAATATTGACTTATTGAATTTTCACAACAATTTTTTGAAGTTACATCTATGTTTGTGCTGTGGCACATGTTATGGATGTTTCCATGGAAAGTAATTGGACAGAGAAAGTAAAACAAATTAGTCACTGTAGCTACTTGGTTGGAGCTTTGGAACAGTTTTGGTGAGGAAGAGCTTTGAAACTATAGGATAAAATTTGATTTTTCCACTATTAATCATTCATCTATTTTATTATATATTTAATTATTATATATTATTTAATTATTTATATTTTAATCTTCCTTTTTGGGTTTCTGTTCTGAAATTTTTTAGTCTCTTACTTGAGCCAAAATATCAATAAGGTTAAGAAATTGTGAGTCTGTTTTTATATATGTGAAATTAAACAGGTTTTCTTGATGTATATCAGAGATACATTTTCATTTATTTAGGTTTATGTTTCAAAGCCACTGTGCATTTCTGAGTCAAAACTATAATTTTAAACAAAGATCCAATTTTTGTTGCATTTCTGGTACTAATCTGTGTAAGTTAACAGGATTTCACTTTCACTGCAACCAGTTTTTCAGTGGACGGATTAATTATGTAACTTAGAGCTTTTGCTGGATGTAAAAAAGGCTTTGAGAACTTTTCTTTTGTATTATTTCTGACTACATGATATAATGAATCATATTATAGCGGGCTTCTAATTTTACTTTTGTTTCTCCAGATATAAGGAAAGTCAATCTCAGAAAACAGGAAAATATGCCAACTTGTTCTTAGGCCCACTGATAAAATAGTATGCCATCGTTAATTGAATTCTTCTGTGAGGAGAGTTGAACTGTGGGAAAGAAATTTAAGAAAAGAACTGATCTGATAAAATACTCTTAAGTTTTATAAATCACAGTTTTTACAACAAAGTATAAGTGTGTTTGGATTTTTTTTTAACAATTCTTATTTCTCATCACCATTTATTTGCTCTCATTGTAGCAGATAATTGCCTCCCAACTGATTTCAGCACCACTGTTTTGTAGCTTTGGTGTCAATTAAGTAGTTACTAAACTTAGAGCCTGACCTTTATTAGCTTTGTTTCAGCACCTAAAATTATGAAGCTGCTGTAGACTATGGAAAGTTTGATTTTATCTAATATTGTCTTTATACTGTGCATATTTATGTAACAAGAATGCTGCCATTATATAAGTAACAGAAGGGAATGTTGTTCCATAGATCCCTCTGTATTTCATTTTAAAGCCCTGACATACTTTTGTATCTGATCTACATAATATGTGTATATATTTTATATATGTGTGTGTACTTGTATGTGACCTATTTTTAAGTTTCTGTCCTGCAATTTTTTAGATTCTTGTTAGAGTTAAAACCTTAATAAGGTTAAGAAATTATGAATTTATAAGTGAGGCTTTATAACATAAAGAACTCTGGAGACAGCATTCCGAGGTTTAAATCTTGCCTGGGCCTAATTTCTCTGTGCCTCAGATTACTTTATAAAATAATAATAATAACAACAACGGTACCTATCTCATGGTGTTATTCTGAAGATGAAAAGAGTTAATACGTGTACAAAGCCTAGAACAGTAACTGGCCTATTTTGTCATTCACAGGTCTTCCAAGTAACTCTTTATAGAATAATTTTCTCAGGAGTGGCAACAATTATAAATTGGTTCAGTAAATATTTTTTACAGGTCTGCACTGTTTGAAATTTTTTTAATTAATGTATAGAGAACATTGTTCTAAGATTAAGAAAACATTATATTCCCAGTAACATCTCTTACTACTTGTATGATCTTTGTTAATTCATTTAAACTCTCTGAACTTAAGATTCTTCATCTCTAATTCTTATGCCAAGTTTAGTGCCCTATATATACATTCTTTTTTTTTCTGTGCAAAATTTCAAAAACATGCAAAAACAATATCATAAACCCTCATATACCTGTCACCCAGCTTCAACAGTTAGCAACTCATGACATCATCTACATCTCCACTTACTCATCTCATATTATTTTTTAAAATATTTTATTTATTTATTTAGAGAGAGAGAGAGAGAGAAAACGTGCTCATGCATGTTGGAGGGGTACAGGGAAAGGGAGAGAGAGAGGATCTCAAGTAGACTCCTCACTGAGAGTGGAGCCCAATGCGGGGCTTAATCTCACAACCCTGAGATCATGTCCTGAGCCGAAATCAAGAGTCGGACACTTAACTGACTAAGCCACCCAAGTGCCCCTCATCCCATATTATTATAAGCAAACCCCTGATATCATATTATTTTACCTACAAATATTTTAGTATATAAAAGATAAAAACTCCTAAAAACATAACTACAGGATCATTTTTTCAGCAATGGTGATTAGTTAATATAATGAATAATCTAGTTAGTTTACAAATTTCCAGTTGTCTCCTAAATGTATGTGTCTGGGTGTGTGTGCATATGTCTGCACACAGGCACACACACACACAGTCACAAGTTATATTTGTTTGATATGTCTTTCAAGTTTGTTTTGATCTGTATGTTCATTCTCTTTCTTTTAATTTCTTTCGGTTTATTTGTGGAAGCATCTAGGTTATTCCATAATGTTTCTCACAGTCAGGATATTTTTGCTGATTGCATCCTTCTGTTACAGTTTAACATGCTTCTTCTGTTCTCTGTATTTTTGTAAATTAATAGTTGGATCTAGATTGTTGATTGCATGTTTGATTTTGGTGTTTGGAGGGGCTGGGGAGTTCAAGAATATCCATAGTTGATGTTATGGTCTTCTATCAAAAGGTCCTGATGTCTAGTTGTCTCTTTTTTTGTGATATTAGTAGCCCTTCATAATCAATACTTTTGATCGATACCTACGTTTATTCATTAAGTTTGTGAAATGGTGACACTTTATCATCCCTTCTTTATTAACTGGAGTACTTTTATGAAAAGAAACTTCTCCTTATGTATTTGGTACCCCAGGGGTACAGTTAGTATCAGAAGGACGGGATAAAAGATCGATTCTTTCCCTTTATTTACTAGTTTCAAATAATAAATTGGTTTATTAGCATCCTCCAGTTGTGATGAATTAGAACTTTCTTTAAATTGCCATAATTGTATTATCATTATGGACTCATGGATTTATTTATTTATTTGTTTTTAAGAGTTTCTTTATTTATTTGTTGGAGAAAGAGAGCACAAGCACAAGCAGGGGGAGCAGCAGGCAGGCAGAGGGAAAAGCAGGCTCCCTGCTTTGCAAGGAGCCTGATGCAGGACTCCATCCTAGGACCCTGGGATCATGCCCTGAGCCAAAGGCAGACACTTAGCTGAGCCACCCAGGTGTCCCTGGACTCATGGATTTAAGCATGTCTGATATGTCTTAATCAGTTGGAGTTACTGATACTCACTTTGTCCCATCTTTAACTAGTGATAGCCTATTCAGCTTGGCTCCTGTTTTTTATGATCTTAGTTGTCACTCATAGCTTTCTTACTATCTAGTATGTAAAAATTCCAAATTTATCTTGATATTTTGTGCCCAAGCCTTGAATCAGCCATTTGTACAAGGAGTTCTGGTCCCTTGAGGGGGAATGATATTTAGGGACCACATCTGGATGGTAGAAGTTCTCCTTGCTACTGGGTTGGTCGTAGTTCCTAGCCCTTTTCAGTAAACAGAGCTAGGAAATGTAATTAACTTTTTCCTTAAAATAATGTATATATTTTTATACATTTGTATATCTCATATGTATTTTCTATGTTATATACATAAAGTATATACTAGTACATATAATTAATGTTTCTGTATATAGATTTATTCCCTCTTATACTTTTTATTCAAAATCAGGGTACAAGGTTTATATTTAATATCTTAGTCTTACATCTTTATCTCTTTTCTCTCCTACTGAGAATTACAGATCACAGTGACCCTAGGGATGATGATATTAGAAATGCCAAGTAATTATGCAATGCACACATAACAGTTTCAGAATACAAATAACACTTTTACCAATGATGTGATTACTGAAAATAGCATAAGGGTTTTTTTGTTTTGTTTTAGGGCATATCCCACTAGTAACAGACTATCAAATTACTGTTTTAAAGTTACTTGGAATGGTATGGTTAGGCCACTAATTAGATAAACATTGGATTCCTTTGCTTTTATTTCCAAGTTTCTTGTGGATTCTGTTTTTAAGATTTAATTTTGTTTTATAATTATGTAAAATACTTTCCTGATTCCTCAGGCAAATCTATAAAATGGGATATATTTGTGATATCTCGCTTCTATCTGTCCCCTCCACTCTGTGCCCTCCTTCCTTCTGTAGATACCCTTTTAAAAAATATTTAATATTTCCTTTGTTTTTTAATATAAGTGAACCCGTATACTTGTAACTTCCCCTTGGATACATGGTGACATACTGTACACATATTTCTCTTCCTTGCTTGGATCAGGGAGATCCCTCTAGAGCTGTATGTACAGAGATTACTCATTCTTTTCCCACAGCTGCATACTACTCCATTTTATGGATATGTCATAGTTTTTTTCATAGTTTTTTCCTTTCTTTTGTTGCTGGACATTAGAGTTGTTTTAAAATTCTTGGTCAGTTACATCTTAGTCTCTCAAGCATGAAAATAAGCATAATGAGTTATTATTTTGCTTTTACAAATAGACTTGCAATTATTAGCTTTTTGCAGTTGTCATTATATATTTTTTGCCATTGCGTATCTTGAGTATATTCTTAGAAGTTGGATTGTTGGGTCGAAGGGTAAATGCAGATGTTATTTTGCTAGACTTTCCAGATTTACCTCCAGAGGTCTTATATCATTCAATATTTGCACAGCAGTGTGTGAGAGTGCCTGTTTCTCACAGTAGTACCAACAGAGTGTATTGCCAAGAAATAACTATTAACTCATTTTAATCTATTTGATCATAAGTGAAGTTGAGTGATTTTTCATATAGTTAAGAACCATTTGCATTTTTTAACTAGCTGTTCATTTTTTTAGCCTATATTTCCCATAGGGCTAGAGTATTTTAGAAATGTTATACATACTCTAATATGTATTTTACATATGTTGCAGATATTTTTCTCAATCTCATATTTCTCCTTTGCTTATGATTTCTTTAGTCAAATTATCGTAGCTAGTCAAAGCTTTGTAAGGTAATCAACTTGATCTGTCTTTTCACTTATGCTTCTGGGTTTTGTATCATAGTTAAGAAATTATTTCTAATCTTGGTTACAGAGGAATTTATCCTGTTATTTTAATAACATATGTTGTATGATTTCATTTTTTTAGATTTATACCTCTGATGCATTAAGAATTTATCCTGGTATAGATTTGTGAAAGGGATGTAATTTTATCTATCTTTATAAGGCTATTTAGTTATTCTAACATATTTATTTAAAAGCCCTGTTTTCCTCACTGATTTTGAAATACTGCCTTTATCATAAGCTAAATTTGCATATGCTAAATGATCTGTTTCTGTATTTTAATTCTTCTCCATTGGTCTGTTTCTCCAAACCAAACATTCTGTTTAATCCACAACAACAAATTTTACAAAAATGACAAAGTTCAAGTCAAGGATAACTGATTTGCCCAAAGTATATAGCTATTAAGTAGTCAAATGTAGACTTGAACTCAAATCTCTCTGGTTCTAAAATTCATACTTTTGCTCACTTTTCTTTCCTGTTTTCCATGATACTTGCTTTTCCTTCTGCACAAGGCTGTTACTGAGATGAAATTGTCAATGTGAACTTTCAAAAGTGAGATTTTAAAAATTACCAGTTATTGCTTCTTTGAGTTATTTTTAGCTATTTAGAGGTAAATAGCTGAACCAAATATACTCACAGTTCTAATTCATAATTTTGAAGGAGTTAACAGTATGATGTAGGATAATTTTTTAGCAGTTACACTTGTGCTGGCAATATTTTAACTGGTTCTCAAACGTTAGCATGCATATCAATTGCATGGAGGGCTTAAAATTATATTGCTGCCCCTTCCTGTCTATGTAGTTTCTGATTCTGGGCTCAAGAATTTGCGTTGCTAGCAGGTCCCAGGTGATGTTGATGCTGGTGGTACAAGGATCATATTTTGAGAACCATTGTTTTAAAGCTTCTAAAAAAAGTTAAAGTTTTGTGAGTTTCTCTTAAGTCAGACTTCTTCAGAGAGGAAAGGGGTCAAATTAAAAATTTTAAGAATGACGTTATGACGGACCTCCAGTGTAATTCATTTTAAGTTCCCTATTTTTACCCTGCCCTTTTAAAGTTTTTAGTTTGAGTTGTTTTGGTTAAGCATTAAAAGTATTATCTCTTTATTTAAACTTTATTCTCAATATTTCTTTTTTTATATTTTATTTAAATTCAGTTAATTAACATATAATCTATTATTTGTTTCAGGGGTACAGGTCTGTAATTCATCAGTCTTATATAATACCCAGTGCTCATTATAATACATACCCTCCCCAGTGTCCACACCCAGTTACCCCATCTCTCCACCTCCCCTCCCCTCCAGCAACCCTCAGCTTCTCTATGATTAAGAGGCTCTTACTGTTTGTCTCCCTCTCTGGTTTCGTCTTGTTTCATTTTTTCCTGTCTTCCCCTATGATCCTCTGCCTTGTTTCTTACATTCCACATATCAATAAGAACATATGATAATTCTCTTTCTCTGCTTTGTTTCACTTAGCGTAATACCCTCTAGTTCCATCCATGTTGTTGCAAATGGCAAGATTTCATTTTATGATGGCTGCATAATATTCCAGTGTGTGTGTATATGTGTGTGTGTGTGTGTGTGTGTGTGTGTGTGTGTGTGTGTGTGTGTGTGTGTACCGCATCTTTATCCGTTCATCTGCCGATGAACATCTGGGCTCTTTCCATAGTTTGGCTATTGTGGACAATGCTGCTATAAACATTGGGGTGCAGGTACCCGTTCAGATCACTACATTTGTATCTTCAGGGTAAATACCCAGTAGTGCAATTGCTGGGTCATAGGGTAGCTCTATTTTCAACTTTTTGAGGAACCTCCATACTGTTTTCCAGAGTGGCTGCACCAGCTTGCATTCCCACCAACAGTGTGGGAGGGTTCCCCTTTCTCCGCATCCTCACCAACATCTGTCATTTCCTGACTTGTTAATTTTAGCCATTCTGACTGGTGTGAGATGGTATCTCACTGTGGTTTTGATTTGTATTTCCCTGATGCTGAGTGCTGTTGAGCACTTTTTCTTGTGTCTGTTGGCCATTTGGATGTCTTCTTTGCAGAAATGTCTGTTCATGTCTTCTGTCCATTTCTTGATTGGGTTATTCTTTGGGTGTTGAGTTTGATAAGTTCTTTATAGATTTTGGATACTAGCCCTTTATCTGATATGTCATTTGCAAATATCTTCTCCCATTCTGTCCGTTGCCTTTTGGTTTTGTCAACTGTTTCCTTTGTTGTGCAAAGCTTTTTATTTTGATGAAGTCCCAATAGTTCATTTTTGCGTTTGTTTCCCTTGCCTTTGGAGATGTGTCTAGCAAGAAATTCCTGCAGCTGAGGTCAAAGAGAGGTTGCTCCCTGTGTTCTATAGGATTTTGATGGATTCCTATCTCACATTTAGGTCTTTCATCCATTTTGACTCTATTTTTGTGTATTGGTTTAAGGAAATGGTCCAGTTTCAATCTTCCGCATGTGGCTGTCCAATTTTCCTAACACCATTTGTTGAAGAGACTTTTTTCCATTAGATACTCTTTCCTGCTTTGTTGAATAGTTGACCATAGAGTTGAGCGTCCATTTCTGGGTTCTCTATTCTGTCCCACTAATCTATGTGTCTGTTGTTGTGCCAGTACCATACTGTCTTGTTTTGGTTTTCTTTTTCAACATTACTTTGGCTATTTGGCGTCTTCTCTGGTTCCGTACAAATTTTAGAATTATTTGTTCCAGTTCTGTGAAAAAAGTTGATGGTATTTTGATAGGGATTGCATTGAATCTGTAGATTGCACTAGGTAGCATAGACATTTTAACAATATTTGTTCTTCCAATCCTTGAGAATGGAACGTTTTTCCATTTCTTTGTGTCTTCCTCAATTTCTTTCATAAGTATCCTATAATTTTCTGAGTACAGATCCTTTGCCTCTTTGGTTAGATTTATTCCTAGGTATCTATGGTTTTGGGTGCAATTGTACATGGGATCGACTCCTTAATTTTTCTTTCTTCTGGCTCATTGTTGATAAAGAGAAATGCAGCTGATTTCTGTGCATTGATTTTTATATCCTGCCACTCTGCTGAATGCCTGTATGAGTTGTAGCAATTTTGGGGTGGAGTCCTTTGGATTTTCCACATAAAGTATCATGTCATCTGTAAAGAGTAAAAGTTTGACTTCTTTGCCAATTCGGATGCCTTTTATTTCTGTTTTCTGATTGCTGAGGCTAGGACTTCTAGTACTATGTTGAATAGCAGTGGTGATAGTGGACATCCCTGCCTTGTTCCTGACCTTAGGGGAAAAGCTCTCAGTTTTTCCCCATTGAGAAGCATATTCGCTGTGAGTTTTTCATAGATGGCTTTTATGATATTGAGGTATGTACCCTCTATCCCTACACTCTGAAGAATTTTAATCAAGAAAGGATGCTGTACTTTGTCAAGACTTTTTCTGAGTCTATTGAGAGTATTATATAGTTCTCGTACTTTCTTTTATTTATGTAGTGTATCACATTGATTGATTCGTGGATGTTGAACCAGCCTTGCAGCCGAGGAATAAATCCCACTTGGTCATGGTGAATAATCCTCTTAATGTACTGTTGGATCCTACTAGCTAATATTTTGATGAGAATTTTTGCATCCATGTCCATCAGGGATATTGGTCTGTAATGCTCCTTTTTGGGTGGGGTCTTTGGTTTTGGGGATCAAGGTAATGCTGGCCTCATAGAGTTTAGAAGTTTTCCTTCCATTTTGATTTTTTGAAACAGTGTCAGAAGAATAGGTATTAATTTTTCTTTAAATGTTTGGTAGAATTCCCCTGGGAAGCCATGTGGCCCTGAGTCTTATTTGTTGGGGAATTTTTGATTACTGCTTCGATTTCCTTGCTGGTTACGATCTGTTCAGGTTTTGTATTTCTTCCTGGTTAAGTGTTCGTAGTTTATACATCTCTAGGAATGCATCCATTTCTTCCAGATTGCCTAATTTGTTGGCATATAGTTGCTCATAATATGTTCTTATAATTGTTTGTATTTCTTCTGTATTGGTTGTGATCTCTCCTCTTTCATTCATGATTTTATTTAGTTGGGTCCTTTCTCTTTTCTTTTGGATAAGTCTGGCCAGGGTTTTATCAGTCTTATTAATTCTTTCAGAGAACCAGCTCCCACTTTCATTGATCTGTTCTACTGTTCTTTTGGTTTCTATTTCATTGACTTTTGCTCTAATCTTTATTATTTCTCTTCTCCTGCTGGGTCTAGGCTTTATTTGCTGTTCTTTCTCTAGCTCCTTTAGGTATAGGGTTAGGTTATATGTTTGAGACCTTTCTTGTTTCTTGAAAAAGGCTTGTATTGCTATACGCTTCCCTCTTAGGACTGCCTTTGCTGCATCCCAAAGATTTTGAACAATTGTGTTTTCATTTTCATTTGTTTCCATGGATTTTTTTAAATTCTTCTTTAATTTCCTGGTTGACCCATTCATTCTTTAGTAGAATGCTCTTTAGCCTCCATGTATTTCAGTTCTTTCTGACTTTCCTCTTGTGATTGAGTTCTAGTTTCAAAGCATTGTGGTCCAAAACTATGCAGAAAATGATCCCAATCTTTTAGTACCAGTTGAGACCTAATTTGTGACCCAGGATGTGATCTGTTCTGGAGAATGTTCCATGCGCACTTGAGAAGAATGTGTATTCTTTTGCTTGGGGATAGAATGTTCTGTCTGGTCCAGTGTGTCATTCAAAGCCCTTGTTTCCTTTTTGATCTTCTCCTTAAATGACCTATCCATTGCAGGGGTGTGTTAAAGTCCCCTACTACTATTGTATTATTGTCGATGTGTTTCTTTGATTTTGTTATTAATTGGCTTATATAATTGGCTGTTCCCAAGTTAGTAAACAAATATTTACAGTTGTTAGATCTTCTTGTTGGATAGACCTTTCAATTATGATATAGTATCCTTCCTCATCTCTTATTACAGTCTTTGGTTTGAAATCTAATTTGTCTGATACAAGGATTGCCACCCCAGCTTTCTTTTGATGTCCATTAGCATGATAAATGATTTTCCACCCCTCACTTTAAATCTGGAGGTGTCTTTGGGTCTAAAATGATTCTCTTGCAGATAGCATATCAGTGGGTCTTAGTTTTTTATCCAGTCTGATACCCTTTGTCTTTAATTAGGGCATTTAGCCTATTTACATTCAGAGTAACTATTGAAAGATATGAATTTAGTGCCATTGTATTGCCTGTAAGGTGACTGTTACTTTATATTGTCTCTGTTCCTTTCTGGTTTATGTTACTTTTGGGTTTTCTCTTTGCTTAAAGGACCCCTTTTCTATAAGGTTGGTTTGGTCATCACAAATTATTTTAATTTCTGTTTGTCCTGGAACCTTTTTATCACTCCTTCTCTTTTGAATGACATCCTAGCTGGATAAAGTATTCTTGGCTGCATATTTTTCTCATTTAGTGCTCTGAATATATCATGCCAGTCCTTTCTGGCCTGCCACAGCTTCGTGGACAGGTCTGCTGCCAATCTAATGTTTCTACCCTTGTAGGTTACCAACCTCTTGTCCCGAGCTGCTTTCAGGATTTTCTCTTTGTCTCTGAGATTTGTAAGTTTCACTGTTATATGTTGGGGTGTTGACCTATTTTTATTGATTTTGAAGTGAGTTCTCTGTGCCTCCTGGATTTTGATGCCTGTTTCCTTCTCCAGATTAGGGAAGTTCTCTGCTATAATCTGCTCCACTATATCTTCTGCCCCTCTCTCTCTTTCCTATTCTTATTTTAATATTGTTCCACTTAATGGTATCACTTGTCTCTCGAATTTTCCTCTTGTGATCCACTTGTTTATCTTTTTCTCAGCTTCTTTATTCTCCATCATTTCGTATATCACTAATTCTCTCTTTGCCTCATTTATCGTAGCAGTTAGAGCCTCCATTTTTTATTGCATCTCATTAATAGTCTTTTTGATTTCGACTTAGTTAGATTTTAGTTCTTTTATTTCTCCAGAAAGGGATTCTCTGGTGTCTTCTCTGCTTTTTTCAAGCCCAGCCCTTTTTTTTTTTTTTAATTTTATTTATTTATTTGTCAGAGAGACAGCACAAAAGCAGGGGTAGCTGCAGGCAGAGGGAGGAGTAGGCTCCTCTAGGAGCCCCATGTGGGACTTGATCCCAGAACCCTGGGATCATGACCTGGGTGGAAGGCAGACACTTAACCAACTAAGCCACCCAGGCATCCCAGGCCCAGCTAGTATCTTTATAATCGTTATTCTAAACTCTAGTTCTAACATCTTACTCATGTCCATATTCATTAGGTTCCTGGCAGTCAGTACTGCCTCTTACTCTCTTTTTTGAGGTGAATTTTTCCATTTTGTCATTCTGTCCAGGGAAAAACGGATGAATGAGAGAACAAAATAGTAAAATGGCAATAACAACCCCAGAGAAATATACACTAAACAAATCAGAAGAGATCTGAAACCTGGCAGGGTGGGGGGGGCGGGGGGGTGTGGGAGAAAGAAAAGAAAAAAAAGAATATAATCAGTCAGGTGTGCAGAATAGAGCAATACATTGGATTCTGTGTGTATTTTGGTCTGTTTTTCAGAAAACTAGGTCCCAAAATTGTAAAGAAGGAAAAGCTTATATATGTACAAAAATAAAATTAAATACAATGAAAGAGTAGAATGTAACAAAGATGGAAAATAAAAGACAAGAAAAGCAAAAGCAAAAACCAAGAACAACAACAAAGGAAGGGATCTAAACAGACAAGTGAACAGAACAGCCATACACTATCTCCTGAGTATATTTTGATCAGTTTTAGAGGAAACTACATCTCAAAATTGTAAGGAAAGAAAAACTTCTATATGAAAAAATAAAATTAAATACATTGAAAGGATGAAATGTAACTGTAAAAGTGAAAATTAAAAAAAGATTTAAAAAGGAGTTGATAAAATAAGAAATTGGTTGAAAAAAGGAAGGAACATTTTTTAAAAAATAAAATTTAAAAAATTAAAGTTGAAAGTGTAAAGAATCATGGGAAAAAAGTCATGAGTTCTATGTGCTATGTGGAGTTTTGTAGTTCTCATTGATCAGTAAACTTGGTATTGGCTGGATGTTCTTGCTGATCTGGGAGAGGGGCCTGTTGCCTTGATTCTCAAGTGTCTTTGCCCCAAGCGGAATTGCACCGCCCTGGTCATGGGGCCAAGCTAAGTAATATGCTCTGGTTTGCTCTATGTGGCTTTTGTTCACTGAAGGCTTTCAGCACAGCTTTAAAGGATGGGAATGAAAATGATGCCTCCCAATCTCTGGCCTCCCAATCTATGGGGCCCGAGAGCCCCACTCCTCAGTGAGCCCTCAGGGAAAAGCAGTCAGTCACTCTTGTCTCCCTGGTCTCCCGCAGCACTCCATGCTCACCCAGCCTGTGACTGAGCGTTTCTGTCTCAGGCACGTGACCCCCTTTCGAGTCTCCAAACCCCGCAGATTCCTGTGGCGTGCTCCCGTGCCACTCTTCCCCGGGGGTGGAAGGGGGTGTTTCTCCGGTTCTGCTGCTTGTTGGGCCCCTGCTCAGAGAACAGTCCCCTCTGTGCTATGGTTTGCAGTTTATGGCAACCCTGTGCTGAGAGCCCACTCCTGGGTTCACTGATTGCAATCAGCTTCCACCCCCCCATGCCTGGGAGCCCTGCCACACTCAGGCACCCCAAGTCTTCCTGTGACCCCGAGGATCCTGAGACCACATTGTCCCAGCTAGGGTTTGTCCCGGCTTAGCAGCCTCAGCTACATCCCTCACCAGAACAGACTTCTAAAAGTTCTGTTTCTGTGCTCTGCTGCTAAATCACTTGCCGGTAGCTGGCTGATGGAGGCTCCCTCCCCCCCCCCCCCCCCCCCCCCCCCCCCCGCGGTCTGTCTCCCCATATACAGCCTTGGATTCACTTCTCCACACCTCCTACCTTGCAGAAAGTGGTTGCTTTTCTATTCATAGAGTTACAGCTATAATTTTCTTCCATCTCTGGTTGAGTTCACATGTGTTCAGAATGATTTGACAGCTATCTAGCTGACTTCCTGGGACCAGAGGAAATTTAGGTCTCTTACTCCTCCGCCATCTTGGACTCCTTCCCTATTCTCAATATTTCTTAAAGGGAGTGAACATTGATTGTGTCATTTGTATCCTGTACAGTGATGTACAGAAGTATGTATGGGTGTTCTTTCACAAACTCATCTTTACTAGTACCCTTTCTTTGAGTTGTTTTTAAAACTTTGATCATTTTTATTATTTGGGGGGATACTAAGAAAGTAGGATAAAGAAGAAATACTATAGAGGATATAAGTGTAGGAAAACAGCTTCATTATGACCTTCATCGTAACCTTGTATATGGCCACATAGGCAAAAGCTTGGATCCTGGGACCACAGCTTATCTGAGCATTGGACACCTTGTGATTCTTCTGAAATGAGAGAAAGCCATCTCCGACTTGACTCTTTATAACCCCCAAGAGTCTGTCATCATGGAACAGCTTCCTTTCAATTCCCTGATTATGATGAGGTGTGGGGCTTTCATGTCCCCCCTACCCCAAAGAATAGAGCTGCAGAATAAAAAACTGCCTAGCTGCAGTCTAGTTTGGGTTCTTCACGGCTTGTGTTGCCATCATCTAGCCCCTTTTGTTTTGGTGTTATCCTTTTTGGTGTGTGAGACAAGGATTAAGGAACCTTAGTCTTTGGTTTACTCTTCTTTTCACTATAACTAATAAACTGTCAAAATTTAAAAGTGGCTTGTCGTATCTTTTCTGGTCAAATTAGCCAGGCTTTGATTATGTTAGTTCACTTGATAGTAAGTAAGCTTTGTTTCTATTTTAGTAACCATGAAAGGAAGTCACATGGGTTAGCTAGCAAAAAACAAGCCTTTCTAAGGATGATAATGATAATAGTAAATACCCTCTAACAGTTATTGAGTTATGTGTACTGTTTTATCTGTATTTTACACATGAGAAAACTGAGACTTTAAGATCACTTTCCCAAGGTCACATAGCTAGTAAATACTAAAGACAATGTTGTCACCCTAGGACCCTGATTCTTGAGCCCAGTCTCTTAAAATCATACTGTTCTGCATATATGGATATTTGAGATCTACACATACACGCACACACACACGTGTGTGTGTGTTTTGTGTGTACATATGTGTGTGAGTATTTTTACAAATCAGTATTGTATCATGCTTTCATATCATATGTTAATGGTAATTTATCGGTCTTGAATATACAAAACTTAGTTTAATATAAGGATCTGTCACTATATGATTCCTATTTATATAAAAACAAATCGAATCAATAACTCATTAACTTGATTTACAAATCAACGATTCTGCAATAGTTTGTGGGGCACAGGATGTCAGTGGTACAGGGTGGATTTCTTACCTAGCAGTGAGAGATGATGCAACACAGAAAGCAGAATACCTCTTAAGTAAACAACTTGAGAAATTCACTAGTAATAAAATAACTTGGTGATAAAATAATATTTATCAAGAGCTTACTTAGTGATGAGCGCTATTCTAATAGCACTTTATATGTATAAATTTATTTAATCCTCCAAACAGCCCTATGTTATTATATTATTATTATTGAATAACTTTTAGGTTTTTTACATGATAACCCTCTCAGATTTCCTTCTCTTTAGACTCAACATCCTCCGTTCCATTACCCAAAAGACATGATTTGAATTTCTTTTCTTCATCATGTGTTATACTTTGTTCAGCTCCCTTTTAAAAGATGGTACCTAAAATCTGTACTCCAGAATGTGGTGTGACATTACCAGAGCAAAGTGAGAATATCTCCTCTAGTTCTGCATATTATAGTTACATTATTGCAACTTTGGACAAATGTATAATGACACATATCTGCCATTATAGTATCATACAGAGTAATTTCACTGCCCTAAAAAATCCTGTGTGCTTCACCTGTTTATCCCTCCCTTTCTTCTAATCCCTAGCAACCACTGATCTTTTTATTGTCTCCATAGTTTTGCCTTTTCCAGAGTGTCATATAAGTGGAATCATATAGTATGTAGCCTTTTCAGATTGGCTTCTTTTACTTGGCAATATGCATTTAAGTTTTCTCCATGTTTTTTCATGGCTTGATATGAAGCATTTCTTTTTGGCACTGAATAATATCCCATTGTTTTGATGTACCACAGTTTACCCATTCACCTAATGAAGGACATCTTGGTCGCTTCCAAGTGTTAGCACTTATGAATAAAGCTGCCGTAAGTACCCATGTGCAGTTTTTGTGTGGACGTAAGTTCTCACTTCGTTTCGATAAACACCAGAAGGCAGTTGCTGGATTATATGGTAAGAGTATGTTTAGTACAAGAAACCATCGAAGGGTCTTCTAAAGTAGCTGTACCATTTTGCATTCCCTCAAGCCATGATGAGAGTTCCTATTGCCCCATATTCTCTCCAGGACTTGGCTATCCCCAGTGTTATGGATTTTGACCATTCTAATAGGTGTGAAGTAGTATCTCATTCTTGTTTTAATATGCAGTTCCCTAATAACATATGACCTTGAATATCTTTTCTTATGCTTTCTTGCCACCTGTATGTATATCTTCTCTGATTAGATGTCTGTTAAGGTTTTTTATTCATTTTTTAATCATGTTGTTCATTTTTATATTGTTGAATTTTAAGAGTTCTTTTTTCTGAATAACAGTTCTTTTTTTAAAATTCTTTATTTAAATTCAATTTAGTTAACATATACTGTAGTATTAGTTTCAGGGGCTGAATTTAGTGATTCATTAGTTGCATATAACACCCAGTGCTCATTACATCAAGTGCCCTCATTAATGCTCATCACCCAGTTACCCCTGCCCCTCAGCCAGCTCCCTTCCAGCAACCCTCAGTTTGTTAACTAGAGTTCAGCATCTCTTATGGTTTGCCTCCTTCTCTACTTTCATCTTATTTTATTTTTCCTTCCCTTCCCCTATGTTCATCTGTTTTGTTTCTTAAATTCCACATATGAATGAAGTCATATGGTATTTGTCTTTCTCTGACTGACTTATTTTGCTTAGCATAATACCCTCTAGTTCCATCCACAGCATTGCAGAAGGCAAAATTTCATTCTTTTTGATGGCTGAGTACTATTCCATTGTGTGTGTGTGTGTGTGTGTGTGTGTGTGTGTGTGTGTGTGTGTGTGTGTATATCCTTATCATCTTTATCACATGTTTCTCTTGAAAATATTTTCTCTCAAGGTATGTTTTGTCTTCTTGTTCTCTTGACATTGTCTTTCTCAGAGCAGAAGTTTTTTATTTTAATGACATCCAGATTATCAATTCCTTCTTTAATGAATGGAGCCTTTGGTGTCATATCTAAAAAGTCATTGCCATACCCATGTTATCTAGATTTTTCTCCTATGTTATCTTCTAGGCGTTTTATAGGTTTGCATTTTACATTTAGGTCTATGATACATTTGTGTTAATTTTTCTTAAAGGATGTAAGCTCCATGTCTAGATTCATTTTTTTTTTAGAAGCTGTATGATTTTTTTTAAAGATTTTATTTATTTATTTGAGAGAGAGAGAATGAGAGAGAGCACGAGAGGGAAGAGGGTCAGAGGGAGAAGCAGACTCCCTGCCGAGCAGGGAGCCCGATGCAGGACTCGATCCCGGGACTCCAGGATCATGACCTGAGCTGAAGGCAGTCGCCTAACCAACTGAGCCACCCAGGCGCCCTAGATTCATTTTTTAACATCCAGTTGTTCTAGTGCTGTTTGTTGGAAAGATATCTTTTCTCCATTGTATTGCCTTCGCTGCTTTGATAAAGATCAGTTGACTATATTTATGCGGTTCTATATCTGGGCTCTCTATTCTGTTTCATCAGTCTATTCTTTCACTAGTGCTACCCTGTCTTGATTACTATAGTTTTATAATAATTCTTGAAATTCAGTAATGTCAGTTCTTCAGTTTTGTTCTTCTTTTTCAGTATTGACTTGGCTATTCTGCACCTTCAGCTCCCATATCAGCTTTAGAATCAGTTTGCCAGAGCCACAAAATAACGTGCTGGAATTTTGATAGGGATTGCACTGAATCTGTAGGTCCAGTCAGGAAGAATTGACATCTTGATAATATTGAGTCTTCCTACCCATGAACATGGAATATCCATTTATTTAGTTCTTTGGTTTCTTTCATTAGAATTTTATAGTTTTTCTCATATAACTTGTGTACATTTTGTTAGATTTGTATCTAAGTGTTTCATTTTTTGTAGGTGTTAATGTCAACGGTAATGTGTTTTTAATTTCAAATTTCGCTTGTTTATTGCTGATATATAGGAAAGTGACTTGTATGTTAGCCGTGTATCTTCTGCCTTACTATATAATTGCTTATTAGTTCCAAAAGGGTTTATGTTGATTGTTCCAGACTTTCTGCACACAGTCACGGCAAAGGGTTTATGTTGATTGTTCCAGACTTTCTGCACAGTCACGGCACATGCCAACAAAGACGGTTCTATTTCTTCCTTTCCAATTTGCCTTTTATTTCCTTGTCTTGTTTCATTAGCTATAGCTCCGTTTTCAGTCCCTCCTCTTATTTTCTGTATCCATTCACCTTTCCTGTTTATTCTGTACTATTCAGTCTGAATAATATTCTTGATAAATCAGACAAATGAGAGTTGAGAGAGTTGAGAGTCTCAGACAATGAGAGAGTTGTTTTGTTATACAAAAGAGCACATATAGTTAATTGCATGTAAAGGAGTTGGGCGCTTAAATGTTTACAGACTTATAGATGGAGTTAATTTTGACCCAGGCTTTTTTGAGAATTTGAATTGGATGAAAAGAAGATTAGAGGAGAAAGGTTAAGAAAAACATCTGGCATATGGTAAGAAAATACTTGTATAGAGCTATAATAATTACATGAGCTATATTGGAGTGAAAGGTCATTGTGGAAAGATGGGAATTAGTGAAAGTGAAGATATGGGAAGAGGCAACTTAATAAAATGGCACTTAAGTGCTGTATTTATAGCACATCAAGTTGTGTGGAACTTTACATTTTAAAAAACCATTTTCATGTAACCTTCTGAGAGGGAGGTATTCTTACTTTATGAATAAAAAATACTTAGATTAAGAAATGTACCAATTCCATATAACAATAGTATGTGACCCAGTTAGGACCAAACATTATCTTATATTTCCAAGGTCCCTGTGCTTTCCTGATACTGTTACACCTCTGTTGCCTCACCGCAATACCCTATACTTGAAACTCTTACAGTTTATTGTTTTTTCATGTGCAGTATCTAATTTGGACTCTCAAAAGCCTTGTGAGGTATATAGCTCAGGTCTAATGATCTCATTTTACAGATAAGAAAAATAAAGATGAGAGAAGTTAACTAGAGGTAAAGCAGCTGGGACTGCTTTCTTAATCTTATCATTTATTTTCTCTATCTAGTTTCCATTCCTGTTGTTCATTTTTCACTTTTTTTTTTAAAGATTTATTTATTTATTTTGAGAGAGTGAGAATGAGAGAGAGAGAGCACATGAGAGGGGGGAGGGCCAGAGGGAGAAGCAGACTCCCCGCTGAGCAGGGAGCCCGATGCGGGACTCGATCCCGGGACTCCAGGATCATGACCTGAGCCGAAGGCAGTCGCTTAACCAACTGAGCCACCCAGGCGCCCCATTTTTCACTTTTTAGTCAAGATATTTTTTCCATTAAACTGAGACTAAAGGGAGTTAAACAGATTAAAACATCAATACTATAGTAAGTAAAAGTATAGATCCAGATTTAAACTTATGCCTATAGTTGCTGTCTTCTTGACAGTTGTCTGTTCTGGAGTAAAGAACCTACTGGAAGACCCAGAATTTTTTTTTTTTTTTTTTTTTCAGAAATTTCTTGAGACTTGTTCATACCATGATTGAGAATTATTCTGTTAGTTGTGTGTGGAATTATTTGGAGAGATCAGAAGTGGAGGTTGGTGATATCAGCTGCTAGGTGGCCATGATTAACATAATTTGTTAATAGATTTAAAATTCATTTGAAACAGGTGTGAAATGATGAAGTTCTCGATGAAGATAAAAGTTTCAATATATGGATATTTCCACTTAAAAATGCACAGGAGTAAAGTACTACACTCTCTCAGTCCTACCAGTATTGATATTACTTAATAGTGTTTGGAATGTTTTGATTTATTTGATAATAATTTAAAAATTGGAATCAAATCTTTTTTATTACCCCAATAACTTATGTTTGAGGTAGGAAGGAAACAATATTTCTCAGCAGCTGCTAAGATCCATTCTGAAGTATCGATGTATTAATTTCTTCTGGTTGCTGTAACAAATCGCAACAGAAATTTATTCTTTCACAGTCTGAAATTAGTTATCACTGGGCTGAAATTAAGGTGTTGGCTATGCTCCTTCTGGAGGTTCAGGGAAGAATCTGTTCCTTGTGTCTTCCAGCCTCTGGTGGCTGCCATATTAACTTGGTTTGTGGGTACATCATTCTAATCTCTGCCTCTGTGGTCACATTACCTTCTTTTCTTTTTTCCATGTCAAATCTCCTACTGTCTTCTTATAAGGTACATGTGGTTGCATTTAGGGCCCACCTGGATAATCCAGTAGATAATGTCTCCATCTCAAAATCCTTAATTATAACTGTAGTGTCTTTTTTGCCATACAGTAACACTGAAAGGTTCCAGAGGTTAGAATGTGGATGTCTTTTTTGGGGAGCCATTATTCAGCCTACCACTGTTCCTGTTGCTTCTTTTTCTTCTTTTTCCTCTCATTCCTTTTCTTTTCTCCTATTTTTTATTCTTTTTCATCTTCCAGAAGTACAAAGTGGCAGAAAGATTGGTTGAATATGATCTAAAGTTATGTTGAAGAGTTGAGTACATAAGGTCTAGATGAGTAAGTGAGCCTAATTGCCTTCATTATAGAGCATCAGATTGTGTTCACATTAATTTTTTGTTATTGAATTAGTTGATAGTAATACTTTTGTTATATTCAGCACCCTTGGGGCACCTGGGTGGCTCAGTCGTTAAGTGTCTGCCTTCAGCTCAGGTCATGAACACGGGGTACTGGGATTGAGCCTTGCATCAGGCTCCCTGCTCCACAGGAAGCCTGCTTCTCCCTCTCCCACTCCCCCTGCTTGTTTTCCCTCTCTCACTGTGTCTCTCTCTGTCAAATAAATAAATAAAATCTTTAAAAAAATAAATTCGGCACCTTTTATTAAAGTAATTACTAAGTCTTTGGGTTAAGTGTGTGAGTTAACATGAAATTACTTTCCAAGTAAAGCATCTTTTGATTAGATTGGCAGGCATTGATATTATTATTGAGAAAAGAGCCAAAAAATTATTAACATTGTTTCAAAACTCATTTTCCTTTGGGCAGTTTTTTTTCCCCACATTTGCATTTTGTTTCAGTGGTAACTCAGGCTGGAATTTAATGAAGGGAAACAAGAGTTGGCAGAGTTCCAATCCAAAAGTCCATTGTCAAGAGACCTTTGTGGTTTGGGGCGTATCACATAACCTTTGGGCCTTTGTTTCCTAGTATCTATAATAGGAATTGAATTATGTGATTGTTAATTATATGATTGCTAAAAGCTTCGGTCTGGTATTTAGTATAAAGTATTTAAAAACCAACAAACAGGCCAATAAACAACAAATTTCATTTATTTTGTAGTATTTGAAAAGGGAATCATACAGGCAAGATTATTTTGAAATAACTGTTCATGCTTTTTGTTTTTCTGCAGATGGACCACACGTCCCCAACCTACATGCTTGCTAACTTAACCCACTTACATTCAGAACAACTTCTGCAGGGCTTGAATCTTCTTCGTCAACATCACGAACTCTGTGACATCATTCTTCGAGTTGGTGATGTTAAAATCCATGCTCACAAAGTGGTACTTGCCAGCATCAGCCCATATTTCAAAGCTATGTTCACTGGAAACCTTTCTGAAAAAGAGAACAGTGAGGTTGAGTTTCAGTGCATTGATGAAGCTGCTCTCCAGGCCATCGTGGAGTATGCCTATACAGGAACTGTTTTTATTTCACAGGACACAGTTGAATCTCTCCTTCCAGCAGCAAACCTACTCCAGATAAAACTTGTCCTGAAGGAATGTTGTGCATTTCTTGAAAGCCAGCTTGATCCTGGTAATTGTATTGGAATTTCTCGTTTTGCAGAGACATATGGTTGTCATGACCTTTATTTGGCAGCTACTAAATACATATGCCAGAATTTTGAAGCTGTTTGCCAGACTGAAGAGTTTTTTGAGCTTACACATGCTGATTTGGATGAAATTGTTTCCAATGACTGTTTGAATGTAGCTACCGAAGAGACTGTTTTTTATGCCCTTGAGTCTTGGATCAAGTATGATGTACAAGAACGTCAGAAATACTTAGCACAGCTACTTAATAGTGTGAGATTACCATTGCTGAGTGTTAAGTTTCTCACTAGACTATATGAAGCAAATCATCTTATTCGTGATGATCGCACTTGTAAACATCTTTTGAATGAAGCCCTAAAATACCACTTTATGCCTGAACATAGACTCTCTCATCAGACTGTCCTGATGACACGACCTCGCTGTGCTCCCAAAGTACTTTGTGCCGTAGGAGGAAAATCTGGACTATTTGCCTGTTTGGATAGGTAAATAGAAGACTTTCTTAAAAGATAGATGCTAAAAGATTTTATACTTCTTAAGTGTGCTAATTTCCTCTATTTTTTAAATAGTTTTATTTTACTATTTACTTTATTTGCTTTTTTTTTTGGTTTGTTTCTTTTATTCTTCCTAAAACACTTATCTGGTTGTTTTAATCACATTGTCATCCATTCCTTTCAACATTCTCAGTTATTAACAACCTCCCCCCAGCTTCCCCATGCCCAAACTTTATGAATTTTGGTTACTTTTCTACCATTTTATGTCTTTTTTTTCTTTTAATTTATGAAACTGTTTACATTATTATTTGACCAGGTCAGTAGGGACTTACTGCTAACTATAACAGAAGATGCTAAAGAGGAGAGCTAGGAATCTTTGATGAGGTCAGCCTGGGGATAAGAGTGGGTTTGAATGAATACCATCAAGTAGAAGAATCACCAAAGAAATAAGAAAAAGTAGGATGCTGAATACAAATCATGGACATACATACTGATTTTCTTCAGTATATATATTTTTTAATGACAGCAGTAAAAAGTGCTTTCTTTTCTAATAATCTACAGTAGGAGTTGTCAGACTTTTTCTGTATAGAGCCAGATAGTAAATATTTTAGACTTTGTGGCCATATGATCTCTTATGACTACTCAGCTCTGCTACTGTAGTGTGAGAGCAGTGATAGACAATATGTAAACAAATGAGATGACTGTGTTCCAACAAAACTTTATTTACAAAAGTCTCTGGTGGGCTGGATTTGGCCCTTAGCCATAGTTTGCCAGTCCCTGATTTGGATCATTACACAAGTAACTTTTATACATTGAAAATACAGGGGTGCCTGGGTGGCTCAGTCATTAAGCGTCTGCCTTCGGCTCAGGTCATGATCCTGGGGTCCTGGGATTGAGCCCCGCATCAGTTTCTCTCCTCGGCGGGAAGCCTGCTTCTCCCTCTCCCACTCCCCCTGCTTGTGTTCCCTCTCTCGCTGTGTCTCTCTCTGTCAAATAAATAAATAAATAAATCTTAAAAAAAAATTAAAAAGAAAATGTAGTTGGATGTTACCTTTGCTTTACCCTTAAATGGGAATGCTTCATGAAAACTTTCATGTTTGATAAGTTTATTTAATACTGTGATTTCTTTCTGGCCATTTTCAAAAATTTAGTAGATTGCTTTTTCCCCCCTCCAATGGTAGGAAACTGTTGATGTTTTAGCAGTGTCAACTGATATATCTGTATCTTTTAGAAAGTCTCAGTTGCATTTTAATTGTCTAAATTAAACTAATTGCGGGGCACCTGGGTGGCTGAGTTGTTAAGCGTCTGCCTTCCTTTCGGCTCAGATCATGATCCCAGGGTCCTGGGATCGAGTCCCGTATCGGGCTCCCTTCTTGGCAGGAAGCCTGCTTCTCCTTCTCCCACTCCCCCTGCTTGTGTTCCCGCTCTCGCTGTGTCTCTCTCTGTCAAATAAATAAAATCTTAAAAAAAAAATAAACTAATTGCATAGTCTAAACCTAGTATCATTGAAATTGGTCTGTAGGTAGAATATTAGTTATGGTGACTACAAAAATTATTTCCTCTTATTTTTAAAGGCACTAATTATTGGCATAAAGTAAACTATACTAGTAAAATGTCATGACAAAAAATTCCAAATGTGTATTTACATGGTAAAAATTCTTGACCAGTTGCCTCTTGGTCTCTCAAGTATTAAAAATAACATACATAAATTATTAAAAAGCTATAAGAACTGTTCATATGTTTAGAGCCAGTAATCTTTCATCTTACATCTGTTATAAGAAAATAAAAATTTTTTTTTATTTATTTATCCACGCTGGGCGTGGAGCCCAACGCAGGGCTTGAACTTAAGACCCTGATATCAAGACCTGAGCTGGGATCAAGAGTCAGATGCTTAACCAATTGAACCACCCAGGCACCCCAGAAAAAAAAACAAATTTCAATGTCATTTGCACAAAGCCATTTATTGCAGTATTATTTATAACTATGGAAAAATGTGAATCAATCTAAAAAAATTAATTTAATTCTACAAAAAATATTTAACACCTGTGCATCAGACACACTATGCTGGATAATGGATCTTTAACAAGTTTATAATTTAGTTAAGGAGACAGATATTTAAGTAAATAATTATAATATGTAGTGTTAATGTAGTGATAAAGATAATACCATGGAAGTATTAAGGAAAGACATTTATCCCATTTGGGGGATTTAAGGAAGATATTGTGGAGAAGTTAACATCCAAGCTGAGTGTTGAAGTTGCTAAGCAAGACCCAAGCAAAAGGTCACAGGAAGTACACAAAGACACAGTGGAATGATAGAGTATAGAATGTGCAGAAGATTAAAAACTGTTTGATATTCCAGAGTATAAAATTGAAAGATCAAGGGCCCCTGGCTGGCTCAGTTGGTGGAGCATGCGACTCTTGATCTCAGGGTCGTAAGTTCGAGCCCCACGTTGGGTGTAGAGATTACTTAAAATAAAATCTTAGGGGAAAAAAATGCAAATTAAAAATAAAGTTCAAAGATCTAGACAGTAAGGGGTAGGCAGTTGTCAGTATGGACCAAGTCAAAGAAGGTATCCTGTGCCAAGATGAAGAGGATTTTTCTTATGTGGGTCAAGAAACAATTTTAAGGAGGGTAGTGAAATGATCAGATTCATATATTAGATCATCCTTGGCTGCCTTATGGAGAAAGATTGAGGGGCCAGAATTAGTATCCGAGTCATTAGGAAAGAGACTATTATTATAAAAATACAGGCAAGGGATTATGAGGTCTAAAGTGGAAGTAGCAAAGATAGAGAAGGGGGCATTAATTTAAGAAATGTTTAAAGAGAAAATTGACAGGATTTAGTGAATGGATATGGGGGGATGGTGAGAGGGAAGAATCAAAGATGAGTTAGATTTCTTGGTTAGATATTGGGTGAATCTTAGATACCACAAGAGAGAATATAGGAAGAGGAGCCATTTTAGAGGGGAAGGTAATGTGTTCAGTTTTGGACATAATGAGTTTGAAGTGCCTATTAAATATCCAAGTGAAGGATGTCCCACTAGCCAGAAATGATTGCAAAGCTCAACGAAGAGATCAAAGCTGGATATTTGGAAGGTTTTGGCATGTAATATCATTTGGAGGTATAAATTAAAACCATGAAGTCTTCTGGACTTCTTGACTGGTTTAAATGTCCCTTCTTTCTACCCACTGAGAACATATAGAAAGGGAAAAAAGATTGGTTCATAAATGAACCTCTGGAGAACATTGATATTCTAGATGAAGTCCACAAGAACAATATTTTTTATTATGTTAATCACCATACATTACATCATTAGTTTCTGATGTGTTCCATGATTCATTGTTTGTGTATAACACCCAGTGTTCCATGCAATACGTGCCCTCTTTATTACCCATCACCAGGCTAACCCATCCCCCCCACCCCCCTCCCCTCTAGAACCTTCAGTTTGTGTCTCAGAGTCCATCGTCTCTCATGGTTCGTTACATCATTAGTTTTTGATGTAGTGTTCCATGATTCATGTTTGCATATAACACCCAGTGCTCCATGCGGAACGTGCCCTCTTTAATAAGGCCACAAGAACAATCTTAGAGGTAGGAGAATCAAGAGAGAATAATATCATGAAAGCCAAGGAATTTAAATGTGTCAAGAGGGAAGAAGTGTGATTAACAGTGTAAAATGCTTAAGGAATGTTCCAGACAGATAAAGATAGAAATGTGGCTCTTGAGGTTGGCTATGTGGAGATCATTAATGACTTTTGGTGGAGTGATTTCAGCAGAATTGTAGGAAGGCTGTGGATATATTATAGCAGATTCAGATGTGTATAAAAAAATAAGGAAATAAACTGTGAAGACTTTTAAGAATCTTGGCTGAGATGAGGAGAGAGGTAAGGCAAAATGATAGGTCAGAGGAAGTTTTTGTTTATTTTGTTCTTGAAGAGAGAGAGACATGAGTATGTTTATTATCAGATGCCAGTAAAGAGGGATAAGGTAAAGATACAGGATAGAGGAATGGTCATTGATAAAGCAAGATTTTAGAGGAAATTGGAAGGGGTTGGTATCAAAAACAAAGGTAGAAGGTTTTTGTTTTTATTTTTAAAGATTTTATTTATTTGTCAGAGCACAAGCAGGGGGAGCAGCAAGCAGAGGGAGAAGTAGGCTCCCCATTGAGCAAGGAGCCCAATGCAGGACTCGATCCCAGGACCCTGGGATCATGACCTGAGCTGAAGGCAGATGCTTAACCGACTGAGCCACCCAGGTGCCTCAAAGGTAGAAGGTTTTAAATATGAGGAAGAGGGACTCTATGTCCCATAACCAGAATATGAGGATAGGTTTGCTGGAGTGAGGAGAGGTGGGTGAAGGAGTTTAAGATAGGTACTATCCAATAGCCTCAGTTTTTCTCTTTTAACTAGAAAAGGAAGGAGGTATGCAAAAGAGGGGAGTGGGGATTGGGTAGGTGGCTTAAGGAATCTCAGGAAGCTCTGAGTATTGTTTCTACTTACACATAGGGAGTCGTAAGGATGGCAGTACATTAGAAGTGATTTTGAGTAATTGTGCAAATAGGTTAAATGGACTTTGAGGCACACCACTCATGACACCACTCACCTCAGTGCTCTAAGTTACAAGTCAGATTCCAAGAAAGAAGCTCTCATTACAACTAATTATTCATTTGCCCTCAAAAACCATAAGGACTAAAACCTTTATATCTTGTATCTCGGTTTACCTAAATCACTTCTGAAAATCCATCATCATAGCTGAACTCATATTATCATTGAGAGGTTTTTTTTCTCACACCAATCAATTCTCCAGTTCTCCAACACTAAATGCATGTCCAATAATTCTGACACTATCCAGAGTTAGCTCAGACTCCACTGCTTAAGGGCTTAGTCCCAGAAGACTGTCCCCACTTAAGATGCTAGCCACAAATGGGGTGCCCATGCTACCCACATTTCTGCCTGGGTGACTGAAAGTTCAGGAGTTCCCACAATACCCCCCACCCCAAGTTTGCCAGAATGACCCATAGAACTCAGGAAAGTGCTTTACTTACCAGTTTATTACAAAGAATACAACTGAGGAACAACCAAATGGAAGAGACACATCGAGCAGGGTATGGGGAGGAGGGGGACAGAGCTTCCATGCCCTCTCTGGGCATGCCACCCACCCCTAGCATCTCAGTGGTCACCAGGCTAGAAGCTCTCCAAACCCCACTGTTTAGGGAGTTTTATGGAGATTTCATTATGAGGGTAAGATTGATTAAATCATTGGCCATTGCTGATTGAGCTCAACTTCCAGACTGTTAATCACATGGTTGGTACCTCTGGCTTCTCCCCCTCATGCTGAAGCTATCTAGGTGTCCTCTTGTAGTCACCTCAGTAGCATAAACTCAGGTGTGATTGAAAAGGGCTCATTATAAATAACAAAAGACATTCCTATCACTCAGAAAATTACAAGAAGTTTAGGAGCTCTGTCTTAGGAACCTGTGATATAACCCAAATATGTTGTTTTTTATTACACCATTATTGTATGGTCCTGTATATCATCTAATTTAACTTAATCACCCAGCCCGTTTCTTATTTTATTTTTTTAAAGATTTTATTTATTTGAGAGAGAGAATGGGAGAGAGAGAGTGCGCACACGAGAGGGGGGAGGGTCAGAGGGAAAAGCAGACTCCCTGCTGAGCAGGGAGCCTGATGCAGGACTTGATCCCAGGACTCCAGGATCATGACCTGAGCTGAAGGCAGTCGCCTGACCAACTAAGCCACCCAGGCGCGCCAGCCCTTTTCTTTTTGATTCCTCAAATCTGTCTGTCATATCCTGTAGAATTCATATTCAATCATAAGAAAAATCCCCTTTATTTTCAACTTCTTGTTCTAATGAAATATGACTGATGCTTAAGGATACTGTTTTTGCCAAAGCCCTCTCAAACCTGTTTTGTTTTGTTTTGTTTCCCCATACCTCATGTATCACAGGTCCTAAAGGTTGGGTAAGTGTTCTCTTTGTTCCTCATATCCACTTCCCAAATTTTTCATCTCCCCTCTCTCCAAAATCTCAACTCATTCCAAGCATTTGCCATCAGACTATATCATTTGATACACCTTCTTGGTGCCAACATCTGCTATCTCTTTAGTAACTTCATTTATTGAAGATTTTTATAGCTGGCTTACTTTCTCATCATTCTATATAAACAGTCATTCTTGCTGATTTCAACATCCCCATAGTATGATCCACAGTTATACAACAACTTTGCCTCTGTCCTTGATCTCACTTCTAACAGTCTTTTCTGCCTTTACCTTAGGCACTGTTCTCATGATTATACTTCAACTTCATCATTACCAGTGACTTCAAACTTTCAAAATCTTGGTTTCATGGATTCCGTTCTCTGACTACCACCTCCTTTCTTACTAGCTTATTTATTTTAGTACTGTACTGCAGTCATTCTTTGTTCCCTTCAAGACTTTTAATCCTTTGGCCCTATAATCAGAAAACTTACTGCTGCTCACTGATGACTACACGTCCTCAGCTTAGATTCCAGGAACATTGCTGTTGTCATTCCTTTGAATACTCTCATGGCTCCCTTGCCCTTCTTCCATCATACTCTTCTAGAGTTAGACTCAATTCTCCACTTACGCCATGGCTGCACCTAAGGAGCAATATGTGGCTAGAGAAACACACATACCTATCTTAAGTGGTCTCACTTAAGACACTTAGCAGTGTCAGCAACCCCTTTACTTTCCCTAAGTGATTTATTCTTCCACTTCCTTGGAGGACTGTTTTGTACCTCTTCTCTCCATAAAAACATCCAACCCCCCCCCCAACCCTCACCATTCCAACTCTCACCTGATGACTTTTTCTCTTACTCTACTAAGAAGATAGAAGCTATCAGAAGAATACTAACTCATCTGATCTCCAAGTCCACTAAGTTATTTCTATCTAAGACCAGTCCCTCCATTTCTCTACTTACTAATTTCCATTCCCTCTTCTGTGCACAAGGGCTCTGCTCTTGCATTTATCCCATACCTCTCTTACATCTTCTTCCTCCACTGTACTACATCATTGCCATCAGCATGCAAACATGTTCTGGTTTAAGTGCCCAGATTAAACCACTCGTCCCTGGATGCCATGGTCTTTTCTCTGCTTATCCTTATATCTGTCTCATCTGTTTTACTCTTTTTAGAAAAGTCCTTGGAAAAGTTGATATCCACTGTTTTTCCTTCATCTCCCTTTCTCTCTTGAACCACTCCAGTCAAGATTTGTCCCCATCACGTCACTGAAACTGCTCTCATTAAGGTCAAATAATTCCCTGGTGTATCGTTTTCATTGGAACAAATTCACATTTTTAAAACAAGCAATATAACAAAACTATATAGGCACTCAATAACTGTTGAATGAATGAATGTTCTTTAATCATACGGGATAGAGAATATATATTTTTATGCTATTGCACAGAGTTTGGAGACATTGAAATGAAATATGTATACTTGCAAGAGACCATATGTAATTTGCATGCGAAGTATAAAGAAAAAAATCTAAGGACCAGCTTAAGAAATAGACTATTAACAATACCTTTAAATTCCCTTGTGTCCCTCCTTGATGCATCTCCTTTCCTCCCCTAGAAGTAACCACTATTTTGAATTTTCTGCATATTATTTCTTTGCTTTTCATTGTAATTTTGCCACATATTTATGTGCCTCAATATAGCATTAGGTTTTACACATTTTTATGTAAGTAGAGTAATGCTACATATATTCTTCAGGGATGTGTTTTCTTACTGAACAATAAGTTTATGAAATTCATCTGTGAGATTGCATGAAGCAATAGTTCACTTAGTTTCATTGGTGTATGGTATTACAGTATATGGGTATAACACAATATTTTCTTTTTACAATGAACATATTAATAAGAATTAAAGTGTTACACACATACAGAAGAATGCACAAATCCCAAGTGTACAGGTCAGTGAATTATCACAAAGTGCATGTTACAAACCAGTTCAAGAAAGTATGTGACCAACACCCGGAAACCACTCTGGGGTTCCCTCCCTACCCTCCCCAAAGGTAACCACTATCCTCATTTCTAATCTAGAGATTAGAAATGTTTTTGAACTTGGTATAAGTGATACTATACAGTATGTATTCTTTTGATTTGAGCTTCTTTCCCTTGGCATTATATGTATAAGATTCACTTCTGTTAAAAGAAAAAAAAGATTAATTCTTGTTACATGGTAGCTGTGATTTATTTTCATTGCTGTATTCTCTGATATGCCACAATTTATTTTTCTGTTTTATGGTTGATGAACATTTGAACTGTTTCCAGTTTTTGACTGTTACAAATAATGCTGCTGTGAACATCAAACATACACATGTGTGCATTTCTTTTGGGTACATATGTAGGAGTAGAATTGCTCAGTCTAGGGTGGGTATACCACATGGTACTTACCATTCTCCTTTTGATGGGTGATTGTGCTGTGCTGCTGTGAACATTTCTGTATATATGTCCTGGTGGAAAACTGACTATAACAGGCATTCAGTAGTACAGATACACATGAATGAAATTGCTGAGTCAAAACATTTGTGTACCTTCAGTTTTACTAGATAATGCAAAATTGTTTTCCAGCATAGTTTGTACCAGTTTACGCTCTCACCTACAGAGTATGCATTTCTTGCTCACATTCTTGCCAACAGTTATTTCTGACTTTAAATTTTTGCCAGTCTGGAAAGTGTGTCATGGTTTGTTGTGGTTTTAATTGGCATATCCCTGATTACTAAAGAAATTAAACATTTTTATTTGTTTTGGGGCCATTTTGATTTTTAAAATTTAATTTTTTCTGCTTATTCTTTAGTGTGGAGATGTACTTTCCTCAGAATGACTCTTGGATTGGTTTGGCACCCCTAAACATTCCTCGCTATGAATTTGGAATATGTGTTTTAGACCAAAAAGTGTATGTTATAGGTGGTATTGAAACGAACGTGCGTCCTGGCATCACTATCAGAAAACATGAAAATTCAGTAGAATGCTGGAATCCTGATACAAATACCTGGACTTCTCTTGAGAGAATGAACGAGAGCCGCAGTACCCTTGGAGTAGTAGTACTTGCAGGAGAACTTTATGCCTTAGGTGGTTATGATGGACAATCTTATTTACAATCTGTAGAGAAGTACATTCCTAAAATAAGAAAATGGCAACCTGTGGCACCAATGACTACAACAAGAAGCTGTTTTGCTGCAGCCGTGTTGGATGGAATGATATATGCCATTGGTGGGTATGGTCCTGCCCACATGAACAGGTATTTAACTTAATGAAGTTGTATATACTTGTGGATTTTTAAAGTCTCATTAACAATGATTCATACACAACTTGTGTGTGTGAATGAACTTCCCTTTTTAATTTTGAAAGTAATATTGTTAGGCATTTGGGAAATTTAATCTGCTCTATGAGTATAAGTGTAATTGTTTTACATGAGGATTTAATACAAACCTAAAAATGAAATCCCTCTTACAAAATTTTAAATTCATTCATTTAATATAATTGGACTAGATTTTAAAATTCAGAGATCTGAATATAAAATGAAGTTAGACAACTTTAGATTTTGGGTGGTGAATGTATATAAATATGGGTGTGTGTGTGTGTGTATAAATGATCTGTTACCACATTGCTTAGCAGAATAAAAAGTGAAAAATGTAATTCCTATATGCTTATATATTATGCATCATAAACATAAAGCCTTATTTAAATATTCCTTTTTGGATTCTTATTCTATAATCATGCATGTATCATTGTGTACCTGAGTTCTGCTGGAGTCTGAATTTGAGATTTCTGTATTTTGTAGTATTCTCTGAATAAAGGAGAAAAATATATGAGAAAAATAAAAGCATAAAGTGACTTGCTTATATGGAAAATTAATCATAATTCTGAATTGTTGTTGAAAATTGCTGTTCCAAAGATTTTCTCTGATAGTAACTAGAGTGGTGTGTGTTTTGTTGGATTGTGAGCATTTAATGCAAGAGTATATTGTGGTTTGTTAACTGAGAAAGCAAGAGCACAACAGCATTTAATCTATAAATTTTTATTTCTCTGTAAGCTAAAATATTCCTCCTTCTTATTGCTCCCTCAGTTGAAGGAAGAGTATTTGGGGCATAGATATGCATTTTTATTCTTTGAAAATGTGCTGGCAGAAATTTATAAGATAAATGGTTGAGTATTTCTTTTGGGAGCTAATGCTCTTGAAGTTTAAGTTCTTGCTATAGTTTATCAACTCTTCTTGTCCAGTAATTGAGCTCTAATGGCTTTTATCCCAATGTCCTGTCAGAAATACTTATGGTTTAGTCTATGTTCTAGTCTAGTCTACAGTCTAGTCTCTGTTCTGAACTCCAGAATTATGCTACTGACTCTCAAATGCTTCAGGCTTTTTTGAGAAGTTAGGTTAGGACCAGAACAAGCTCAACAAGCCTGCCTTTGTGCTCACTTGTGTCAAAATAAGAGATTTAATGTCCTTCCGGGATTTTCTAGGAAAGCTTTTTAAATTCTGATTTGCTTTGGATATCCATAATGCAGCTTGGAAATGCCAAATGTTCTCTGGAATGCAGACTTGATTTAAAACCCTGAATTCTCCTAAATCACTTTGAGATTATTATGATTGGCCAGTTTATGTTATGTAATCTGCAGTGTTTGCTTTGCAGTAAACCACCACGACTTCTATAAGGCAAAAAATTCCTCTCCTTTCCTTTTTTTCATCTTCCCTTTTCCTTAACTGTGTAGAAGATCCTTAGTGTCCTTAGAAAACATGTATATTTAATTTGTGATTTTCAAAGCGCTTTCAGAACATGCATACTCATTTGGCTTTACTCTTACATAAGTCCTTTGAGGTTAGGTTATCCCTATTTTTTCAGGTGGAGGAAAGGGCTTATCCAGGATTACACATACCCATTAGGGATAGGGTTCATTCAGCTCTAAGTATACAGCATTAATACTTGAACCCAGGTTTCCTGAGTCCAGAAGCATTATGCCCTTAATATACCCTGCTGCTTGTATGACATAAGGGAATAGCCTATGGGTATTCTTGCTCCCAGTTCACAAGGTAAGCTTTTATCCTTGCAATTTTATCAGCAAAATGTAAACATCTGGGACAGACTACTCTTGTTTTTTATCTGTCTGTTGGAACTTCTAAAACTATGGTAGGTTTTAATTTTGCTTTGGTAGGAAGAGTGGTACAAGGAATATGCAAATTAATTCTTTCTTTTGTGAATATTTGCAGTGTGGAACGTTATGATCCAAGTAAGGACTCCTGGGAGATGGTTGCATCTATGGCAGATAAAAGGATTCACTTTGGTGTGGGTGTCATGCTAGGCTTTATTTTTGTGGTGGGTGGACATAATGGTGTCTCACATTTGTCAAGCATTGAAAGATATGACCCTCATCAAAATCAGTGGACTGTGTGTAGACCAATGAAAGAACCCAGAACAGGTAATAATAACTAACTAATATCTAAACATAGAGGATGATATTTCTTATACTGATAATCTTGGAATAGTAGTTCCTTGGAATATAATAGTATTACTTGTCCAGTAAAAAAAAAAACAAAACTTTATTGTGCTAAACTTGAGAGACTACTGATTTGACAAAACTGCATAGATTTATATACTGTGATTTTTTTTTTAAAGATTTTATTTATTCATTTGAGACAGAGAGAGCATGAGCAGGGGAAGAGGCAGAGGGAGAGGGAGAAGCAGGCTCCCTGTTGAGCCAGGAGCCCTATGTGGGCCTCCATCTCAGGACCCTGGGATCATGACCTGAGCCGAAGGCAGACTCTTAACCCTTTGAGCCACCCAGGCGCCCTATATTGTGTTTTAATATGCCAATGTGCATATTATCATTTCTTAAAGTTGGGACAACACATTTTTAGAAATGGTGGGAATAGAATGTATCTTACAGAAGCTCTTCTGTCCATATAACAAATGTCATCTTTTTATATGTTACACACACACAGAATCTTTGGATTGTTCTGTTTTTTTTATTGTACATCAGCAGTCTGTATGTTAACTTTCAAATGTTCTCACGTACACAGGGTGTTCGGAAATCTAGGAAAGGCTGGATTTCAGGGTTCCCAGAGAAAAACAAAAACATCTTTGAAGAATAGAAGAAATTACCTTTGAACCCAAACTCAAATCACATTATTTTAAGGGGAAGGTTTTAAGTTGCTGAAGAAAATGCTTTAGGGATATTTCTTGCGTAAGAGGGAAAGTCATAAAATAACAAGAATGAAAAAACAGGTAGTTTTGTTCCCTTTAGAACTGTGTATAACTGTATATACAGTAGAATTTTTAAAGCATAGGTTGTGTAGTTCAAGATATGTTTCAAATATTTCAGCATATTTAAAAACCTGATAAAGATGAATGATTTGTTGAAAAATATGTAAATATAAACGAAAGCATATGGAAAGATGTATACTACATTCTTTGTATTTTTCTGTGGTGGAATAGAGGGAGAGTAGGATTGGGGAAGAGAGGTGAAGGAAGACTTCAACTCTTGCTTTCATGTTAAGGGATTTTTTTTCCCCAGTAAGTACATATGGCAATGGTGCTTGTATAATTAACAATAGATTATTGAAATGTATTTTAAGAAAACATTAAAATACAAATTTATTTTTAGTGAGAAGTCAACTTCATGGTTAACATATTTGTTCCCTATTTTTACCCACTTTTCCTAGGGGTTGGTGCTGCAGTAATTGATAACTACCTTTATGTAGTTGGTGGTCACTCAGGGTCTTCCTATCTGAATACCGTGCAGAAATATGACCCTATATCAGATACGTGGCTGGATTCAGCTGGCATGATATACTGTCGCTGCAACTTCGGGTTAACAGCACTTTGACAAGTGTGGACTGGTGGAAGTCGTGTGGTAACGAACCTTGGGCCACATGAACAGATGCCCCACTTTCTGAAATCCAAAAGCTTAACATTACTTTCTTTGTAACTTGAAGTGGCATGACAACTCAAAGTTCTGTTGGGTACTTTGACAAGTAGCTTTGGTTGCTCTTGATTACACAGTGAATCAATAATCAAAAAAAAAAAATCTTGCCAATTTAATTGTGCACTTTTTTTTTCTCCTAATACTGGGATAGTTTTATGTTCATAAGTGTACATGTGGAGAAAATATTGCTGCTTTAAAAAAAAAATTTCAGCTCTCCTTCCTTAATATATGCACCATGATTTACTGGGATGAGAGATGCTTAGATGTTGGGAGTGTATTGAATGACTAGACAGAGTGCTGATACTGTCTGTTGGGTATAAATTCATGTGCTTCATATTTTAAACAAATAAAGGGCTGCTTTTTTGAGGGGGGTACTTTAAGGGTTGTAAATTATATACCATAGTGAGTTACCTGGATATTCTTCCTACTAAATGGCTTTAGGGCTGGGGATGTAATAAGTTTGCAAAACAAATGCTTTTACTATCATGATTTTGGGGTCTTATTTTAAGAAGTCAGATATTTACTGTTTATGCCTTTTTTATAGGGCAGGTTAATGCTGGATGAATTTAGTTACCCACCTGTGCTATGCTAAGCATGGATAGAAAGTTAATAAGCATATCACTTTCAGTTTTATTTTCTCATAGTATGGCAGGCTTCCCAGTGTTGATGTAAATATTTGACAAATGTTTGGTACCAACCTTAGGACATACTGATTTTTTTCACATATCCTTATATTAATTTTAGTTTTTTAAGATCTTTGGTTGCTTTTTACAGTGTTCAGATATAAAAATGGTGCTAACTGTAGGATCTATAAAAAGGCTATAATAATGTTCTTTTGGATGTTCAGTATGAGATATGCATGATATGTTTTAATAGTATTTTTTCATTTTTACTGGCGTGGTTCATTTGTGCTTATTAAAAATGTTAGCGATTATGCTAATGTTAACATCCAAAAATCATCTAAATGGCCCATGTTATGCTTTTCATGGTTCCCGAGTAGTGATTTAAAAAAAGATGCATTTTTTATCTTCTTGTGCTAGATATATGTCCTTTATAAAAACAAATATATGCATTAAATATAAAGCACTAGGCAGTTATGCATTACTTTGTACACTTTTTAGGTAATTGAATATTTTAAAGTTACTGAGGAAAACTGGAACTCGATGTTTACTTGAGTAATGGTTCTAAATTTGGTTCTACTTTGACTAAAGAGACAAGCAAGACTGTTTGCTATAGCCAGTGACAGCTTATTTAAAATAAGTGGTCAGCTCATTTTGTTTTAGCATGTTTAGAAAATATCTGTTAGTCTTGAACATATTACTTTGCATTTTATTAGGATGTCGGTACTTGTATTTTTGGTACTATAGTTGTTTTCTTTTCTTTTCCTTGATTTTTTTTAACCTATTATCTCTTTATAGTCTCTGCAAAACCAGTGTACATTTGTTTCCTGAGAAAAAATTCATACTGCATTCTTAAGTGCCATAATATTCCAAACTATTGTTAAGAAGCCATTTGTAATTAATAAAACGTAGGTTTGTTCATTAGCATCTATGTTATAAACTATTTATAGCCTGGCAGTTTGCAGTTTTTCTTGTTCTTCCATAAACTGCCAGTATAGATTTAAATATATAGTACAAAACTCTGTAGTCATCTTTAATCATGTAAGTAGTATGCTTTATGAATATTTGCACAGATTATAAACCTTGCAAGTGATTTTTAGTCTCTTCCAATTAAAAACTCAACAGGAGCTACTAATAAAATTGACAGGCTGAGTATTTTCTATGTTGCTTGTTTGAATAACAATGATATATAGCAATAACTTTTTAATTGATTTGAATAAACCTATTGAATAGAAACAAGGTGCACTATTGTGATTGGCCTAGACTTTATTTAAAGAAAAGCAATTTAAAATAGATTTCATTACATGCTTAATTTTAAGTCCTCAACTCAGTATTTTTTGTTTATATCAAATTGTTAAATGCATTCTATTAATAAACTATTTTTAATCTTCTATCCCCCAAAGATAAAGGAATTTGAAAAACTATAAAAATCTATTTTAATTGTAAACAGACCTATACTATACATTTTAACAATGTTTTACTCATGTATCATCATCCCCACTATCAAATTGTTATAAAACGTATAATCACTTGGTAAGTTAGACCAAAGGCATGTATTGATCATTGTTTTGGAAAAATCTAAACTTTATCCTGCTAAAGACTAAATGTGAAGCATCTTGGGCAATAGTAGGAACCATATACCAGAGAATAAATTACAAAAACTTGTAAAAAGAAGAGAAGAAACACCAAACTGTAAAAATAATAATTTTGGGTTTACTAAACCTACGGTACTATTCCTAACAACCAGAGGTATTGTAACCTGACAACTGATAACTCTACAGTAGACCTTCTCATACAGATTTGTGAGAAGTTTCATCATGAATATTTTGCTGACAAATTGTGTATTTAAAGTCACATGTTTCTTATGTTAAAAAGCATCAAAATGTTTGATTATAAATTCCCACAGTTAAAGATACTAGAATAATTTTATATACTCAGGCAAGGGGGAGAAAGCTATTTAAGATTGTCCAGAAATATTTTGGAAAAAGGGTGACAGTGGAAATAGAAATTAATTTTATCACTTGGAAGATACTTGCCTTCCATAATTATGAAGACTTAATCTGGTAGGAATGTTTGGCTATTTAATGTTTGTTAAATACAGTAATAGAACTTAAGTGATTTTTAATGTAGCCCAAAGGATATTTATGTAAGTTCCATAGGTTATTGCTAATATTGTTTCAAATATGAATGAATATTAAACTATAGGAAGTGGTATCTAATGATAGGAAAATGGCATTAGGTTTTGAAAAATTATTTTAATAGCTTGACAAATTATGGAGGGTCTACTATGTGTACGTGATATCGTGCCAGATTCTGTCAGGGCTAGAAATATTACAAATAATAAGATACAAGTCTTTTCAAAGAGTAAAGTATGGTGAGGGAGACCTGTACCCAAAATAACTCTTATGGTAAAGTGCGAATTTAATTCCTTATAGCCAATATCATCAGAAGTGATTAGAAACCTAATTTATGTGTAGACATTTGTGTCTTTTAGTGTCCAGTTAGGTTTTACAGACATGAAAAAGAGTTGTAGAAAACTTAATATTTGTAGAACTCCAAACTTCCTGGAATTGGATAATATATTTTCTATTAGAAAAAATAAAAGTATAGAAATTCTAAGAAATTAATTACTATATTATCAAGGCTCTGGCTAACATTGAAGGAAATATATGTACATATAATGCTGTGTTTATTTTCAGTTTTGGTGTTGGATTTCTGGTATTGTCACCTAAGTGCTCATTTTCAGGAAAATCAGATTCTACAATAAATATACTGCTTAAAAGTTCAATAAACTTGTGATAACCTCTATAACCTCTGTAGTCTGAAAGCTAAGAAATTGTAAGATGTCACATGTCAAGTTAACATCCAGTTCTACTTCTTAACCTTTCTTTTTTCCTTTGTAAAACAGCACTTTAATTAGACATGATTTAATTAGATACATTTATTCTGTGGCTGGGTACATATTGGGTTTTCACTTACAGTATATTGATTCAGTGTTGATACCCATTTAAAAGAGTGCAAAATACAGTAAGTTTAAATACTATAGGTTTACAAGCTTTCTTACTGGTGTGAATATGGAGTCAATAAAAATCCAGTTTACATCTCTGTAGAGAGAAAAATTGTTATCCATATGTCTTTTATATTATGCATATTTAACTAGAGATAATTTATTGTTAATTTTGTCAAGTTATCATGTGTAAGTCCCGTTTATTTTAAAATACTAAGCAAAAAGTTCCAAGTTTGCCTTAAAATACAAGTGAAATTAAAGAACTGGATGATAATGCCTCTATTTTTGCCTTATGAATTGTGCTGTATCATAAACCAGAGATGGTTTTGATTTTAACAGGATTCTGAAATTTTGTAGATGTAGAGTACTAATATTTGTACTCTCTTGCAAAGAATGTGATCTAGTGGATTATGTTAATGTTTAAGTGTTTTGTAAATGTATTTTACCTCTGAATATGTATCTTTTTAGCATCAGGGTTTTATTTTTTGTTTACATGGTAAAGTGGCATTTAACTTGTTGAAGGTTGTATTCTTTTGTATTTTATTTTAAAAGTTCCTTGTGTGTACTATTGTGGTGATGCTCTGTAATGACTATGGTTAAATTTCATTTAATGTGAAATGTTTAAAATAAATTTGAGAAACATGACTTTGTATGTGTCAGTTGTTGTGAACTGACCCAAACTAACTTTGTCATTTTCAACTCTTAGATGCTTTTTGGTAGATAAGTAGTGGTCACAAATGTTGAGTGGGGTGTGGGATAGCCAGTCTTTTACATCCTCATTACCAGGTTATAATGAAACATGTGTTAGGCTAAATTCTGCCACATGTTCAGACACTTATTAAAGAAACATTCTTCAGCAAAGCCAGCGCAAAAGAGTTCAGTTGGTAAGTTCAGTGCAGTCCCATTCTTTAACTTGCCTTGTAAGAGGGGTTTACTTGAGGCAGACAAGGCAGCGTTCGAGTATTCTGTTACGTTTATGCCCAGTATCAGATGCCCAGTATCAGATAACCAGCAGTCCTAAAGTAAAGAGTGTAAACAGGGATTAAGCCCCAGGTGCAGTCTTTAAAGATGTTGTAAACTATAGGCCTGCATGGATTCAGATAACCTGTCCATGCAAGGATTGGAAATATATTTAGACAATCTGTTTATCTTGAAACTCTTAATTTCACCAGTAAGAGCAACTTTTTGATTCATGTTAGTCTGTGAGCCACTATTGCCCAATAATGTCCCTGACATTTAATATACTAAAGAGCAAAACAGGGGGCACCTGGGTGTCTCAGTTGGTTAAGCGACTGCCTTCGGCTCGGGTCATGATCCTGGAGTCCCGGGATCAAGTCCCGCCTCGGGCTCCCTGCTCAGCAGGGAGTCTGCTTCTCCCTCTGACCCTGCCCCCTCTCATGTTCTATCTCATTCTCTCAAATAAATAAATAAAATCTTAAAAAAAAATAAAAATCATAAAGAGCAAAACATTGGATACTGATCAAATTATGGATAACGTGTTTGTAGCTGCCTTGAGTATGGATTTCCTGGTTAAAATACAGCTAACCATTCTTCAACTGCATTCTTAACAGGGCAACTCCTAGAGTTTAGGTAGAAACTTAACAGATACATGCCGAAGTATATTATAGATGGCAAAATATACAATATCCATTTTAAGAGTACCTATTAAAATATTGAAATTAAGATTTCTTGACTGACTGGATGCATTTGAAGTTATGCCTGTGATTTCTAAGACATGCACGGATAGCTCTCATGTTACCCAGAAGTCATTGTAAAATCTGTCAGCAGAGAGTTGTTAAGAGCTTAGTATGTGTAAGATGTGATGCAAGGTGCAAAAGAGTAGTAACAAGCCATATTCTACAATCTGCTTGAGGAATAAAAAATACACCTAATATTTTCCCCCCAGGGAGGGAGAATAGAAGAAAGAGTGCTACCCAGGCAGAGGTCTAGCTGTGCCTCTTGTGTTCTTTCATAAAATTAGTTGATGGTTCTCTTGTCTGGGGCCAGTGCGGTAATGAGGGTGAAAGTTTCAACTTTAGTTTGGAAGACAGTGTGGTAAGTGGATTGTACAATAGACTCATAATGAATGGAAAGCAAAAAGCTATTCTGATGAAGAGTCCAAACTCTTAAGGCTAGTCATAAAATTCAGTTCTGTGATTAGATAGAATAGCTCAAATAGGTTTTGATACGTTTTCCAGGCTTTTTTTCCCCTTCCTTTTTAATAGTAATGTACCCATCACCCAGCTTCAAAAATTAATTATTAGCAATTTTGCTAATCCTTCATCTATTCACCCTTTTTTTCCCTGCAATATTTTTAGAGAGAATCCCAGACAAGCAAAATAATATGGTAAATAATTGAGACTATATCTCTAAATGATAAGGACACTTAAATTTTTCATTCTATAAACCACATTGATAATAATCTCACTTAAAAATTTAATACTTCTATGATACTTAGTACACAATCTATATTCAAATTTCCCTGATTGTCCCAATTTTTTTGTCGTTATTGTTGATTGAGGCAGGATCTATAAAAAGTTTATACCTTGCATTTGACTGTTGCGTCTCTGAGTCCCTTTCAGTCTCTACCAGTCACTGCATCCCTCTCCTTTATCATGCCATTTACTTACGAACAAATGAGATCATTTGTCTAGTAGATTGTTCCACGTTCTAGATTTGGCTACTTGATTTTTGTGCTATTTAGTTTATTGTCCTTCAAATTTTCTGATAGTTGGCTATAGAGTCTTGATTAAATTCAGGTCTTTTTTTCTTTTTCTTTCCTTTTTTTTTTCTTCTTTTTGGCAAGTGTAGTGGATGCTGTGTATTCTGGGAAATGGTATTGAGAGATCCCAGGGTTTTGCTAGTGGTGCTTTGTGCACTCAGTTGTTATTGCTTATAGGCTATTCAATAAGTAAAGTCAGGAAATTCTTCCTCTTTTGTATTTTAAAAGAAAAGGGATTTTACTTAAATTCTTGGATTTTAATGCTTTTATCTTAGCCTGAAAATCGGTTTCTATCAACATTTGCATAATTGCCTATTTGATTTATCTTAAACATACTTACAATAGCTTCAAAATAACAATGGTGATACAAATAGGACCAATGAATGCAATTAAGAGTCCTTGTGGTTCTCTTTTGTTCTTAGAATATATTTCACAAGGATAAATATTAAAAGCACTGCTTTTAAGGTTGTCTGGCTGGCTCTGTCAGTCATGCCATGCATGACTCAAGAGTCATGACTTCAAGCCCCGTGTGGACCTGGAGCTTACTTAAAAAAAGGAAAAAAAAACAAAACAGTGTTTTTAGAGTCAAATGATATAGTATTTTTATTTGATTAAAGTATGATTGATTAATGTATAGTTAGATTACTTTAATTAAAGTTTTAATATTTAGGGATATCTTTTTTGATGTAATTTTATTTTCTAATTACATAAAAATGTACTGGACCCTGAAGTTGAACTACAGGAGATGATGCATTCACTGAAGTTTTGTCTGCATTTCCATCTCTTCCACTCTGTTCATTTGTATTCCTCTATAGGTAATCATTTTTATTAGATGTTGGTTTCATTGAAAATATAAGTATACCCCCTTCCCCATTTCCGTACAAAAAAGATAGCATGGGGGGCCTGGATGGCTCAATCAGTTGAGTGGCCAACTCTTGGTTTTTGCTCGGGTCAGGATCTCAGGGTCCTGGGATCAATCAGGCTCAGCGGGGACTGTGCTTCAGGATTCGTTCTCTCCCTCTGCCCCTCCTCCCACTCATGCACGCTCTCTCTGTCTCAAATAAATCGTAAAAAAAAAAAAAAAAGATAGCATATTTTCAAATTTTTTTCCTTTTTGCTTAATATATTCTAGAGATTATTCCATACCAATGTGTAGAGGTAATTCCTAATCTTTTTTACAGTTGCATAGTACCTTACTGTGTGGCTATACCACCGATCTTTTAAGTCTTCTCCTGCTGAAGGGCACTTGGGTTGTTTCCAGACGTTTGCACTTAAAAATAATGTCACAGTGAAAATAGCCTTGTTCATCTTTGTGCATTTGCCAATTTGTGTTTTGGGCATAGACTTTTAGAAGTGAAATCACTGGGCCAAAGTGTAGATGATATGTAATTTTGCAGGATCTCACCTGCTTTTTTTAGTTCAGGCTGCTATAACAAAAATGCCATAGACTGGGTGACTTATAAATAACAGAACCTTATTTCTCACAGTTCTGGAGGTGAGAAGTCTAAGACCAGGTCCCAGCATGGTCGGGTTCTGCTGAGACCCTCTTCAGCATTACAGTCTGCCCACTTCTCCTTGTATCCTCACATGGCCGGGAGTAGCTCTCTCATGACGCTTGTTAAAGACACTAATCCCATTCATGAGGGCTCCATTTTAATGACTTCATGATTTCATCTAATCCTAATTACTCCCAAAGGCCCCACCTGATAATACCATCACAAGGAGGAGGGTAGGGTTTCAGTATATGAATGTTGGGGAGACACAAATATTCAGTCCATAACATTTCTCAATTCTCCCAAGAGATTGCTTTTTGCGTTCCCATCAACAATAGACAAGAGTATCTCATAGGCTGTTTTTATTAATTTACCTACTCAGGGCCTTATTAGAAGGTAACACTTAGGGTGCCTGGGTGGCTCAGTCATTAAGCGTCTGCCTTCGGCTCAGGTCATGATCCCAGGGTCCTGGGATCGAGTCGCACATCGGGCTCCTTGCTCCGCGGGAAGCCTGCTTCTCCCTCTCCCACTCCCCCTGCTTCTGTTCCCTCTCTGGCTGTGTCTCTCTCTGTCAAATAAAAAAAAATAAAAAAAAAAAGAAGGTAACACTTGGCCTCCCGTTCTTTTTGGCTCAAATTATGTATAACATTAAAATACAATGAAAGAAAGGAAGCTTATTTTTCATGTATATGAAAATCTTTAAATCCCTTACTGAGTAAGGTAGAGTCTAAATAAGGATGGACCAATCACTTCTGTCATCCTGATCAAGAAGAAAGTCTTTTAAAGAATATTCTTGTGTGTGCCCTGAGGAGAGTAAATAGTTTGAGACTAACATGCTGCCGCCTACTGTGCTAAGGAGGCCAATTAGAGTTTAAATAAGCAGGGGTCCTAGAATTTAAGAGAGTAGGTGATTCCCAATGAATAGAGGACTATGTCTCAAAAAGTTTTAGAGCCAAATGGTAGATAAGCTATTTGGGACAGTATCTGGTGGATAAATGATTTTGAGCAGGAACAAGATGTGGTATTTCATTATTATTGAGTATCTAGGAAAATTTAAACTATTTCCTCCAAAACTTTTGCTTTTTCTTCTGACATTTGTACTTTTCCTTTGTTTTTGCATTTCAAACTAATTCATCAATTTAATACTATTTTGCTGTTAATACTATAATTTGTTCTGAGCTTAATTGCCACAGAATTTAGTTCATTTTCTGCAGCAGCACTATTTACCTACTAATTTCATTTCTTAATACAATATTGAAAGAGGAATAAAAAATAATGGTAGATAACACTTTCATGATGCTTACTATCTGCCAGGCACTAAGTTCTATACATAATTGTTAAATCCTCATCGCAACCTTATGAGATATATTCTATTATCATCTCCATCTTACAGTTAGGAAACTGGGGAACGGAGGAGTCAAGTTATAGTTCCAAAGCCACACAACCAGAGTCCAAGTTTGAACCCAGGAAATTGGCCTCAGGGTCTAGGTGTTTAGCAGCCATACTCTTGCCTCTCTTTGACAGCATGAAAAATTAATAGTTGAGAACTGATAATAATAGAGATAATCCAGTGGTAATGTGATCATAGGTGATTCACCTGAAAGTCTGCAATTCCATGATGTTTTTCTTGGGTGAGAAATGTCAATTCTAAATCAGGCCTTCTGGCATTTCTGTAAGCTCTTTAGGGACAGGAATTCCTAACTCTTTTCAAAAGAAGAGGTCAAGAAAGTGGAGAGGAGTCCAGAAACTATGAGGGTCGAGGAAATAGATGAAAAAACCCAGGAGTCAATTTACAAATATTATTTGAGCTGGGGTGTTTTTGGCAGAGAGCATAACCGACCTCATCAATGATGTCACCACTGTATGTTATCCTCAAGCTATGAATGTGTACAGTGACATAGAACAGAAGGAGAACTGGATTTGCTTAGCCCAAATTATAAAGTAGGTTAATACTTTAAGGCCAAAAAGTTCAGGTGTGGTTCTTTCTCTCCTTCCCGCGCCCCCCGCCCCATTCCATACTGAGGAGCTTCTGCCACCTAGTGTTCATGTAGAAAACTGCAGGAGTTGGGAATTCCCTGTAGCTGTCCCGCCGCAAGTCCAGTTGAAAACCCATTCACCAAGTATTTAAACGGGACCTAGTGGTCCTCTCACATTCCCCTCAAGTCTCTTCCCTTCTGTCAGAAATAGAAAAGATTTGACATTATTAATCCTTGTGGAATATTTTAGCTACAGTAAATTCCTTTTTAAATTTGAATGTGTTTGAAATTTGCTTTATCTTTATTTTGGGATTTATAGCTTTCTATTGGAAATTAAAGGTGGTTAAGATTTGGGGGTAGAGGTAGAGGAAATAGGACCTTACAATTACCCTGGAGAGCACAAGTTAGGCAATCTGTAGTCTCTTTCCTCTACAAACCTCCTCCAGAGATGCTAGACAGGCAACCGGCCCGTTTCAACAAAGACATCACAGCAGTTGTCTGCCGAGCTGCCCTCTTCTGTACTCCCAAAGCCTGAGGTGCTAACCCTGCCATAGCACTTCCTTCTATACAGTCATCATTGATTCATCTTTCCCCTTTTCTAGACATGTGCTCGCCTCCAGGGCATAAATAATATCTAATTCACCTAGCAAATAGTAGTATGTATTAAATAAATACTGTAGAGAACGTCTGCTCTCAACTTGTTCTAGCTTGTAGCCCCCAAATCAAGCTTCTTAGCCTGCTCGGGTAAAGATTCCCCTAGCCAGCCAGTTATTTCCTTCAAGGCTTAACCTGATGTCTCCTTGACCTGAGCACAATTCAGCTTTTCTGTTTCCTGTTGCTTGCTTTCCTCTTCTTTTTTTCCGACCTAAAAGTCCCATGTGTTGAACTATTTATTATGTCTGCTTTTCACAATCTCCCTCAGTAAACTTTTTTTCCCTACTCTACCCTTAAAGCAAGCCAATTATGCTCAGTCTATTTTAATCTTTCTTTGTTATACTCTGTTAGGTTAACAGAGAAATAGAAAATCTATTTGGTTGTATCTGCTTTGGGACAATTTATGTCATCAGGGCCTTGCTTCCCAACTCTGGCACCTGGATACTAGTTTTGAGGTAGAGGAATGTAAAGGAATGATGTCATTCGTAAAATAAGTTCTTGAAGGTTTGAGAAGATGAAGGCTTCTAAAGACAAGTGTCCACGTAGAAAGAAATGTCTGAATAGATGACCACAGCAGTTTTCTTCAGTCTCACTTTCCTATTGAAGTTTCTCCACATTGAGAGCTTGTATCACCATGATACTGGCCCCCAGGAGTATACACTTCCTCAAAGCCCTGACTCCTTGGCTCTTGGTGCTCTTCAATACTATGAAGCCATGTTGGACTTTTCGAAAAGGCTTTCTAGTATGAATTAATTATCACTGGGTGGAAAAATCGTGGTTGATCATTTTCTTATTTACACTTTTTTTGGATTTACTCTTTTTTATTGATTTATGTATTATTTTTATAATCATATTAAAAATGGGACTTTACAAAATTCAAAGGGAAAACAAGCAAGTAACGAAACTATAAATAAGCATATAAACAGATGGCTAATTTTACCATGGCTAACTTGTTTACACAGCTCATTTGCTCTCTAAGCTGCTGTTCCATTCCACACCATTTTTGAGGGTCCTTTTGGGGTAGCTCACTTTTCCGTTTTCAAATGATATTCCTCTTTTTTGAAAAATGATTTTATTTATTTATTTGTCAGAGAGAGAGAGAGTGTGTACAAGCAGGGGGAGTGGCAGGCAGAGGGAGAAACAGGCTCCCCACTGAGCAAGGAGCCGGACTGGGGACTTGATCTCAGGACTCTGGGGTCATGACCTGAGCTGAAAGCAGACACTTAACTGACTGAGCCACCCAGGCGTCCCCAAATGATATTCCTCTTGATACCTTCCAGCAGACCTCACTGAGAAAACAATAGATGGACTATGGAACTGACTGGTCACTCAGTATAAATAACACACATCCTCACGTAGAAATCAGCATATAAAGAAATCATCTAGCTCCAGAGGGCTCCCCACTAACTTCCTCTTCAACTTAAGACAGAGTGAAAGGCGGGGCGTCCGGGTGGCTCAGTTGGTTAAGCAACTGCCTTCAGCTCAGGTCATGATCCCAAGGTCCTGGGATTGAGCCCCGCATCAGGCTCCTTGCTCAGCCAGAAGGTTGCTTCTCCCTCTCCCACTCCCCCTGCTTGTGTTCCCTCTCACGCTCTCTCTCTATTAAATAAATAAATAATAAATAAAATCTTAAAAAAAAAAAAAAGACAGAGTCAAAGGTTATGCTTTCCCTGGGATCATATTAAATTTGAGGCTAAAGGCTGTTTAGGTGACCAGATAGTGAATCCTGGGCTAGTTGAGTGCGTAGGAACCTGTTAGTAAGGCATCAAGCCATTGAGATGAACTTCAAAATCTGTCTTCATTGTAGCTTTTATTTATTTTTTAAAGATTTTATTTATTTGACAGAGACACAGTGAGAGAGGGAACACAAGCAGGGGGAGTGGGGGAGGGAGAAGCAGGCTTCCCGCTGAGCGGGGAGCCGGATGAGGGGCCGATCCCAGGACCCTGGGGTCATGACCTGAGCCGAAGGCAGATGCTTAAAGAATGAGCCACCCAGGCGCCCTTCATTGTAGCTTTTAAAGCAGAAGAATTTGGTGCTGATTTTAAATGTTAAGAGCATTGACAAAGGAAGATGAAAATTAAATGTTTGCTTTGGCTATAGTTCAGCAGCAATAATTGAAGTCACTTTTGCATGAACTGCTTGCCCTTCATGCCTATAGCACAACTATTTTTCAAGTAACTAAATATCATTAAATCATTTAATTATAATACTAAACTCTCGATATGCTCAACATGTACAGCTTTTTGTGTATGCGTCCTAGAAGTCATCTGCTTATATAGCTTAGTTGTTTACTCATACTCTAAAAATGACATAGAACATGGGAGTCACCCTAGCAAACATGCCTATGGTAGTTTTCTTTCTTTTTAATTGGATCAGATCCAGTGACAATGCCTCAGATATTAAATCAACTATAATAATAATGAAAAGCTACTTTGAAGGATAAATCTAAGTAATATTATTTGCTAAATAGGAGGCAAAAGGTTTCTTTTGCTGCAAAGTTGGACATTCCTTTTTAAACTTGCTTTATTTGTCCTTTATGCCCCTCTGATTGAAGCCGGGGTTTTAAAATCATTTTTGCTCTCCCCCATAGAGTTTAGTTATGGTTTTTGGCATTTTTATTAAAAATGGATTCTGAGGGCACCTGGGTATCTCAGTCAGTTAAGTGTCTACCTTCGGCTCAGGTCATGATCCTGGGGTCCTGGGATTGAGCCCCACATCAGACTCCCTGCTTCTCCCTCTCCCTCTGCTCCTCCTCTGGCTTGTGCTCTCTTTCTCTCTCAAATAAATAAAAATCTAAAAAAAATTTTTTTTATTATTTTGTCACATCTTTCACTGCTTCCCCCCTCCCCCACTCCAGTATTCCAATTTTTCTAAGGGTGTTTAAGGTTGTAAAGAATTTTCCATACCCTCATCTTCACATCCTGCAAATAATCTATTTTTCACTCCTTTTCTACCTACTATTTGGTCAGCAGGAGAAATTGCTTCTATCTACCAACAACCACTACTGTAACAATAAACTACCTATTATCCTTAAAATCCAACCATCTTGGGGTCCAGAAGGCATACTTAGATTCTATTATACATTAAGTCCATTACTGATAGGAGCAACTGCCCAAATAAATAATTTAAAAGAAAAGATCTAAAAAGTTTATTAGTAACAGAGAATCTGGGAGACTTGCCTATATATGAAAGAGGTAGAAAAAAATATATTTTTTATTAGCACGTTCAAGGTAGTCAAGATTTTAACAAACATCTTAATCCTCACAACAACCCTGTGAGGTAGGTAAGTCATTGTTTTGTGATAAACTAGTATTATTCCAAATAAAGTGCAATTCTTAAAAGAATAATCTGCATTAGGAATAATTATGCTAATGAACCACTTATATATATGCTAATAGTTGTGTTTTTGTATACTTTGATTCATGCAATAAGGTGTCCACATAAAAATTCACTGTAAATCAAATCCTATGTAAATACATGTGGGGGACTATTTAAATAAACTCTGGGGTAATTTTTTTGTAAAATAAATCACTATTTTTTATCTTATGCAAGGTGCAATTTTCACAGTATTCACTCCAAGTGAGGCATTCTCAGCAATGTTATACTCACATTTATTCATTCTTTTGTAAGTTATTTCAACATGGCACCAAGCCAATGTAAGATTTAATTTACTGAATTAAATCTTACCAATTTGGTATATGGCAGTGAACTGTGTTGTCACACAGAAATCTCCAAGTATACTGCACGCAGTCCCAACCCAAAACCTAAGATGGACTGTTTACTGAAATTAAACAATAAAGTGAATGTTGGTAAATTGCAAAAAGTATTTTCCCTTGAGGAGATTACTTAATTTTTTTCCTTGAAATTGCAAAAGGAACAAAAATCTTAGGGTTTTGAAAACAAACATAATTTCTGATAACTATAAAATTCTAGTGATTTATATTGCAAAACAAACCCTCACGCTATCAGTTTACTACTTACAAGGAAGCCAACAGTTTGTTACTCCAAAAATTTAGGTACTTCTTTGTTCTCTGTGCCAATATGACTTAAGAGGAAACAAATATTCCAGGTACCGTTTTCTCTTAAATATATATTTAAAGTACATTTCTATTGTTAATCCAGCATTAGTAAGCATCCAGTTGCTGATATTTATTTATAGTTGTCTTATCTTCAGAATAGATTTTTATTAGAAAATTTCCATTACATTTAATTATGTTAGATTAGTTATATAATTTATTTGTAACAATAACTTTAATTAAGCTTGCAAGTTAACACTTAAAATCTGCTGGCAGGTTTATAATACTTTAGAGCAAGTGGTTAAAGTAATTTGCAATTATAAAGAAATAATTCAAGGTCAGAAAATCATTCTCACCAAAGTATTTTTAAAAACCGCTGCAGGGAAATTAGGCAAATCAACAAGTAAAAAAGATTAAGCCATCTATAAGTTCTACATTCAAATCCATACTAGATCCAACAGTGCACTTTGGATTTTAGTGAGGTAGGGCAAAAAAATATAGTCAGATACATTTTGAACTGTTAAATTTATATAAACTGAAATACTGACTTGTACACTGGTTTTATTTGAATACCCAAAAAGAAAAACTGAGAATTCAAATGATGAAGTATTTTCTTGGTTTCAAGGACAGAACTGTAAAATCTTTTGAGTACATATAAATAAAAAATACAAAGGCTACAAGATGTATTTTATTTCAACATAAAGTATGCTTATATAAAAATAACCCAGGACATAGAAAAAAGAAATACAAATATTTTTGCATAGATTGTCTATATATAATATTTACCTGGGGCTAAACACTGGAAAATATACCTCTGAAACTAGTATAGTTCAACTATTTCCTTGGATACCAAGTATATACAAAATAAAAGCCCTTCATCTGGGGGAGCATGGGCAGGAGGGAAAACAATTTAATTTAGCATCAGTCTATATTTATTTCTCTGTTGCTCGAATATAAACCAATGATGACAAGAGGAGAAATTCTGGGGGTTTATTTAACAAAATTAAATTCACATTTCTGAGGCCATCGTAGTGCATCCAATGTCCATCAATTTGGAAAGCTGCAGAATAATGATGTTCCTCTTTGTTAAATAATGTGGCACCTTCCAACAAATACCTGCAAATTAAATGACAAAGTGTAGCAAAAAAGACAAAACGTTATATTTAAACATTCCTGAAGTTGTTGTTGTTTTAAGTAGGCTTCAATTCCAGCGTGGAGCCCAACACGGGGCTTGAACTAACAACCCTGAGGATCAAGACCTGAGCTGAGATTAAGAGTCGAATGCTTAACCAACTGAACCACCCAGATGCCCCTTAAATTTTTATTTAAGGAATAAAAATATTGATATTGTTTGCATTGTAGTACCTAAAAAAAGATATCTGCCTGTAAAAAGCACATACTATAACTGATAATTTGGAGTAAAATATTTAAGAATTTAAAAAAATTGACATAATTTAAGTATTCTGAAAAACATTTTAACAGGTTAACTCATAATTTGTATCATTCTATTAAATAAGAGAAAACCTTTTAAAGGCAAAAAAGACCCTGTATGTCCTAACTTGTATGCATACATTTTTATCTATAATGCTGAAAGTAACATTTTTTGTTTAAACGATAACCTTCTACTATACACTACTTTGACTTGACATACAAGTAATAGCCAGTCATTACTATTTACTACGTGTCAGGTACTAGACTAAACACTTTACATGTGTTATCTCATCAAATCTCACAATAATGTACCAGATAGGTACTGTCATCTCAGTTTCATAGAATAAGAAACTGATGTGTAAGCTGGTTAAGTTAGGGCCCAACGTTACATTGCTTGTAAAAGGTGGGTCTGGGATTTGAATTCAATTCTGTCTATTCCATAGTCCAACTACCATGCACATTGCCAATGACTAACCCCCTGTAGTAGATTCTAATCTTATTCAGGATATACAGAATTACAGATAACTATGATATTTTCAACAATATTTCCTTAAGGGCTAGTCACAGTCATGATAGAATAGCAGAAAAATAGAAAATAAATTTACTTTTTATTAGTTTTATAAAACACACAAAAAAACACCTACTTGTGATCAGATAAATCCAAGTAATATGGTACATATGCCAGATCTTCAGATTTCCAATGCTGCATATTTAAGACAACAAAAGGGGGTGCCCCATGGCAGAAAACTCGCTGGGAAAATTCTCTTAAGCCACCACACCTAAAATTGAAAATAGGCATGAACTTTATTACACTTGAAACAAAATTGCCTTTTATCACTTCTGGGTTGTCTTTATTACTTAATTTCATAATAAGTATAATTATCTATTTTAGGTGTGGGTAATGCTGTGGCTATATTAGTATTTTATATATCTATGCCTAGAAGTTTATAGGCTGTGAGATTCTATACAAGAAATAATACTTGCAAAACTCCAGGAAAAGCTAGCTATTTTTTTCTAAGCTTATAAAATATGTAGTTTTTTGAACTGACATAAAAGCTTTTATATGTCCATACATTTTTTTTTCCCTCTCTCAGCTGGTTTCAAAGGATAATACTGGCAGAGAGGTAAATAGTAGGACTCTTCCAGTCCTCTTTATATTGCATAAAATTCCCTAATTGCATCTTTTTGCCACTAGGATGAAACAAATTCTGTTTTCTTAGTAGTCTCACATATTAAGCATATGGATCAGAATACCACAAATCAGAATACCACAAATACAGTAAAATCTCGATTAACCGGAATACTCAGGGCACAGTATTTTGGTTCACAAACGTTACTGACTAAAGTATTAACCAGAAAACCATTTTGTTTCAGTATTTGCTGTTAAAATACATTAGTTCACTTTCTGGATTTAAGTACAATTAACTGAATGTATTTTATTCTTCCCTTCTTTTGTGATTAATTAGCTGTAAGATCATCCTTCTAAATCTTAATTCTCATTGTACAATACTGTAGATATATAAATTGTTAAGAGACTGGGATGAATATGTTCTGCCCCTTTTGAATTTTTTTAAACTATGTTATATTTTTTGGTTGCCATTTACCTCTTTCTCCTAAATGAGGAATGCAGAAAAAAATCCAGTTAACTGAGAGTCCGATTAGCTGGGTTCCGGTTAACCAAGGTTTTATTGTACCTACTCAGCAGTGGGGAAAAAAAGAAAAGGCATTTGCTTTGTATTCATCAATTAAATGTAGTATATTCTATATAGTGAAATTTTATAATGACAACACAGCATAAGATGGCATAGTAAACTATCGTAGGTGTTAAGATTCTAAAAACATTAGGCTTCCTAAATATATGTGAATTGCTATATCCTGAAGTATTAACATCAAAGAACATATCTGTTCAGGTTTCTTTATAAAAAACAGAAATACTTTCATCTTAAATGTCTATCAATATACTCACCCACTCTCTTCACACAGTTCAATCCTGGAACAGAATAACTCATCCACAGCCAGTCGTATCAAGTTTCCATGAGGAATTTCTTGGGGAGGACTACAACAAATACAAAATGTATGTAAGAATTGCTTTGGAATTTTACATGTTAAAAACATTATTAGGATAACCAATTTTACAGGTCAATTCATTATTAGCAAACCAAGTATAAAAGTATAACCTCTGTTTTTCTTTTTTTTTTAAATATTTTATTTATTTGACAGAGAGAGACACAGCGAGAGCAGGAACACAAGCAGGGGGAGTGGGAGAGGGAGAAGCAGGCTTCCCGCTGAGCAGGGAGCCCGACGTGGGGCTCAATCCCAGGACCCCGGGATCATGACCTGAGCCGAAGGCAGACGCTTAACGACTGAGCCACCCAGGTGCCCCTAACCTCTGTTTTTCATCTTTGTATTTGTTATAATTATAGAAACCTCTGTTTTTCATCTTTGTATTCGTTGTAATTATAGAAATCAGTTGAACTTAATAAACATTAATACATGAAGTTTTCCAAGAAACATTAAATCTTTCTGGAAACTGATCCTGAAATATGCAGTTGTTACTTTAAAAAATTTTTGAGAGGTTTCAGTAGAGGGGATTGTGGTTTTGGGGGAAGAAAGGAGGACCCAGTTAGGACAGCTGCCAATTAGTTACATGACTAAATGCAAGTTACAGCCATTGTTGGCTTCTGTTACCTGATTTGTTAAAAAATTTCTTCCTACATGCTTCAGAGATTATTTTTTTTTTAAGATTTTATTTATTTATTTGACACAGAGAGAGAGAGCGAGAGCAAGAACACAAGCAGGGGGAGTGGGAGAGGGAGAAGCAGGCTTCCCACGGAGCAGGGAGACTGATGTGGGGCTCGATCCGAGGACCCTGGGATCATGACCTGAGCTGAAGGCAGATGCTTAATGACTGAGCCACCCAGGCGCCCTTCAGAGATTGTTTTAAATATAGGATTAAAATATAGGCAAAAGCCTTAAAAAGTTATAGAGAATACAGATACATACTATACATATAGTATGATGAGAAATATTTCATTGAGAAGCTTAAAATATTAGTATTAATATAGGATTATAAATATTTTTGTTTCAGAACATACACAAATTGATACTTGTTTTGAAAAAACAGATTTCTAAAATGCTTTTTAGTCCATTACAATTTAGAGTAATGAAACTTTTTTCCCTGACAGATTTCAAACTCCACATCATCATATCAGCAATACAGGGAAATGGACAAAGTGTATTTCAGAAACAAGAAAGACATTAATTGGCAGATTCTTAAAAAGAATAAAAGATCTTCAGCTTTCCGTAAGTAGCATGATGTTTCAATATTAAACTAAATACGCTATAAACAAATGTGAATTCAGTTAAGTCAGGGTATGTGATGTACATTCCAAAAAGGGAGTATCTATTAGGCTGCTTCTCTGGACAGGGCCAAATACACTCTGAGACACAATGTGTTTGGGTTTGTTTTTTGGTCCTGTTTTTCCACTGGCAGTTATCTTCTTTCCATCTCATGTCCCCTGGGGCTTTGATGTTTCCCAACACTCCACTAGGGCTTGCCAGTTTGGCCTTCCTCCCTATCATCATTTATCAGCCTGGAGGTCTGCCTTCTCTCTCAAAGCCAAAATTACACAGCAGGCTATAAACACCTCTCCTAGTCAGTGAAAAAGCTCCTCATATCCATATCCTCTCCACGTATGAAGAGTCCAAGTTTGGGGTTTCTGTCTATAATTATGCCCTGGCCATGACATGAAAGAATACTTTCAATCTTGTTCATGTAGAAATAGCCAACCCAACATAAATCCATTCAAGAGGTGACACATTCTAATATAGTATTAAAAGTTCTGTAAGAGGTTACGTTTATGACACAAAAATTATCTACACATTCATATTAGCAATTCAAAGCAAGAATAAAACATTTTGCATACTGACTAATTCATTACTTTTCAAGTGAAATAGTTATCAATTGGTTTTACAAAGTCAATTCCAAGATATTTGGATTTAATAAACAGTAACACTTTTGTCATGGGACTTACTATAGCCCTGCATTTGTGGGGTTGCTATGTGTAAGTAATTACACAGGGTCTGTACTTTAGGAAATACTTTACCTATATTTATTTATTTATAGCAACATTCATCTAAAAAGTATATTATCTTTGCTAAAAGTGTCAGACTTCAAAGGAACTTACTTTATATTAATTGTGCGTTGCTGATCTTCCTGCACTCGAGTTGGGCATCGCCAGTTGGAACAATAACTCTCTTGCGTGGTAGACATGAGATTTTCGAGATTTTTTGTAAAATTATCGTGCTCATTCCCAAATAGATCAATGATTAATGAAGCCTTATGAACTTCAGATTTGTATTGCTGTTTTTCCATCTTGTCCCAAATCCAAAGTAGCTTCACAGTTGTGAAACTGTAGGTGTCCATTAAATAAAGGAAACAGTCTACAAACTCTCTACCTAAATGAAGAGAGAGTTCCCTGGGGAAATTTTCATTTTCATTAAGAATGACATATAATAACATCAAGAATCCATCTATGGTGCAGGTGTTTTTCAGTCTTATTTCAACGTAGAGTGGTGTACAGGACACTGCTTTGCGGCCAGCTTTGATAGTAAAAACACCTCCCCAAGGAAGAACAGGCCTCCAAAATGAGCGGTCTTGGTTATAGTTATTTTTAATTGATGCTTTGATCTCTTCATACAGTGTCTTCATCCTGCATTTTAAAAGTTTAAGATAGGACATGTAAATTTGTGATTTCATATGTTAAATGCACGAAACATGTTTAAATGAAAACAAAGCTATCTAAAGCTTCAAATTAGGGGCGCCTGGCTGGCTCAGCTGGTAGAGAATGTGACTCTTGATCTCCTGATTTTAAGTTCGAGCCCCACATGGGGTATAGAGATTACTTAAAAATAAAATCTTAAAAAAAGATTTAAATTAAATTTGGTCAGAAGGCCTACCAATATAAGGAAAAAACTTAAAACAATTCAAGCTGAGCCATTTTTTGAAATATGCATGGCCTCTGGAAAGACCATTAAGAAGTACAATCTTTTTTGGGGTACAGGATGAGCATTTAATAGACTTCTATACTAATTATATTGCAGATTTTATCTTTGATATAAGAAGACCCTGAAATAAAAAATTCTAAATGCAAACAGAGCTATTTGAAGATGCAATCTAAATTTGGTTGGGTGCATTCCTAATGTAAACCTCTTTCTCCCTTCAAAATACAAGCTGTACTTCATTTCCTTTTTAATATGCATAATTCCACTTATGAAATTGCTATAATGGAATTCTTAGTTGGGCTACAGAATAATGGCCAATTATCTTTGAAAGACCACATATGAAAAGTAATCCAGAGTACTTAACTGAATAGTGGCACAGCTGATATAAAAATCATTTCTATGCACTTTGGGATTTTCACTTGCAATTTAGGACCATGCTGGATATTCTATAGTTCTAACTACAGAGGCATGCTGTGAAGATCTGACTCAGAACTTGGTAAGTAATCTGATTCCCATCTTTGAATGTTTTGGGAATGAACTGGGTGTCCTCTTTATTTAAACTGTTATTTATCCTTCTCCTAACTTTGAGGTTAGCTAAATGATTTGTTTTTAGTCATTGATAGTATTATAACAAACATGTTCGTGTCATGTGTGTTATATAAAGCAACATTTTAAAAAAGTTAAAGAATACTGAATTGAAAACACTGCTTTACTTGGCACAATAAATGTCTAAACTAAAAACATCACAGGGTTTCTCAATGTTACTTCTATGGAAAAGTATATTTTCATGAAAAAGGAAAGCAAAGCATCTGAGGAAGAGGAAGTGAGAAGTCAGTGACTCAGGTGTCTTATTTTGACAATCTTTTCAAAGTGCCACACACATCCTCCCAAGCACAACATAAATCCAATACTCAATACCGCAGACCTATGTGTTTTATTTCTGTGAGAAATAAAGTTCACATGGCATATAGAGTTGTTGAATCACTATGTTGTACGCCTGAAACTAATGTAACATTGTGTCAACTATACTTCAGTTAAAAAAAAACTGTTTTACACTTTAAAGAAATTAAATTCAAACTGATTTTACAATACTAGCAGACTAAGAATTCAGTTCTACAATATATTAAACGCGGGCGCGCGCACAGTATTTTCGTCTTGAGGCAAGACTGAGGGCTCTAAAATATTCAACACTATATTTAGTCTTAAGTGTAGATGTTTATTCATAGTCGGTAACATGTTGTTGGCTCTAGTCAACCATTTAGGAATCAGAGGGCGTGGTAAATCTGGAGCCTCAGGCAAACACAAACTGTTTCTTCTTAATGTTTCTGGAGCAGATTTTTAAAAAGTCATATAGCATTCAAATACTTTTAAAAATCAAAATAACCTTCTTCATGGTTTTACTTATTTCTATTTAATTTTTAAAAACTTTGTAGCAAGGTCACAAGCCTGAGCTCAGATTCCCAAAAGTTGCATTGGGAAGGAGCCGTAAATCTCTGCACTATTTTTCTTCAAATTATCTTTTAGACACGACCAAATAAGGAGTAGTACAGCAACAGTTATACTTAAGAGAAATAAACTACAATTTTATATATACTTACATATACATAAAATGAAACTAACTTCTTCAGCCTTTCTCTGGGGGAAGGGAAAGGACAGGTGAGGAAGGATTGAAGAATAGAGGACACTTAATCGTTTCAGTATTAAGGTGGTGATGTTATAAAGTAAATTACCACAAAAATAAGTAAAAAAGGTGGTGAGATGGCTGCAAAGAGCTTTACTTCAAACTGTCTTAAGATTTCACCACATCGTCGAAAAGACTGTTTCGTTAGGCACTGTATTACAAGCCCTGGAGGATGTAGCCTGCTGGCATTATTGTCCTGATTCAACAGGCCCTCCAGTTTAAATAAACCTGGAAAACTCTCCAACCTCTATTTCCTTGGCAAAACGACGCCTTTCTCTTGCGGTCATTTTCAAGGGTGACCATCTGTACTCCACGCTGGTCGTGAGGACCAGACCATTCGCCCTAGGCACTGGATGCCAGACTCCCTAAGAGCTCGGCGGTCCTAAGGGTTCCCTCTCGAATCAGCACCCCGAAATAATCTGAAAAACGGCCACGCGCTCCCCCTTGAAGCAGCGCGGGGCTTCGGGGCAGGGACCTGCTGGGCGCGCGATGGGCGCCCGCCTCTGTCCTCCGCGCTCCGGCCACGCCTACCCCGCCCCCGGCCCTCTGCGCCCGCTAAGGCCTGGCACCGAGGGTTGGCCCCGCACGGCTGGCAGGTCCCCGAGCCTGGAGCAGGTGAAACGGCTGGATAGCCCGGCCCGCGTCCAGGTAGTGTTTCCCTAGGCGCCTGGGACTGCGGGCGCCGGGCGGGAGAGCCGGGCCGCGGAAGGCGTTCCCACACCGACCAGTCTCCGTCCACCAGGAAGCCGACTTCTCGTACCTCCCCGGGGACCGAAAACCGTCGGTGCCGCCGCACCGGTCGCCGCCGCCGCTTGCTCATGGAGAGCCCCGGCTGCCGCCGCCGCCGCCGCTTCATCTACTAGCACCGTCCGCTGTCTGGGCCTCCCCGGCGTGAGTGCTGGGTTCTGGCACCGCCTCCATCGCACCCGCCGCGGCGGGAGCCACAGCAGCTCCAGCGCCCAGGCCCGATCCGACCCGACCCACGGAGCCAGGACCGCAGGATGCGTAGCTTCTTATTACGGAGAAAGATTCGGCCTGACCTCCGCCCCCCTCCCCCCAGTCCCTAGTACCGAGCCGCTTGACGGTGCTGCTGCGCAGGCGCGAAGACGCCCCTGCCAAACCTGCGTGTGTCGGGTGTGTACATAGCATCCAGATTCGCCCAATGGGAGCCAAGATCAGGTGCGGGGGGCGGGACCTTGTAGAGAGGGGCGGTGTTCCAGTGTTAGAGGGTGGGTGGGGCAGCCGGAAGTGGGCAGGGCTTGCATGGGGGCGGAGCTTTCTTGGCAAACCTTCCTGGCTTTTTGAGGTTTGTATCCTTTTTAGGACCTTGATTTTCGTTTGTTTCTAGGTCTTGTCTTCTTAAATTCTTAACTCAGAAGGGGAAAGGTTTGTTTTCCGAGCAAATTTTAATTATGCAAGCTTTTAAGTATATAGTTAAGAAAAGGTGAATTAGTGGGTTAACTGCTCTCTTTAGTTTTCAAGGTAATCATTGGTCAGGGTGCTGTAATTTACAATATAAGGTAATAACATTTATTGTCATTAGATAGTTCTAGTCCCACTGTAGAGATGAAAAAAAAATGAGTTTCAGAAATGTTGAAGTACCACACATTAAGTGACTGCTGGGAATTGAAGCCGGAGCCGCTTAATGCTACAGTCAGTGGGCTCAACCATTATTCCTATTACGTAAGACCTAGTTCTTGTATCCTTCTTTAAAGAGTCAGAGCTCATATGGTTAGCTCCCGGAGAACACAGGCCACCCTGGAAAACTACCTTCCCCGCCATTACAAATGCGGATACTGTTGGGATATTCCCCATCCAACAGTACAGCAAATAATGATTGTCTGGAAGGTGAAACCCAACCTCCAGAACATGCAATACAGAGAGCTCAAGGCCAGTCCAACACATTAGTTGTTGTCCTCAGTCACAGCTGAATCTGGTGGATCCCTTCTTGACTAGTGATCGTCAGTCAGGACTATGGCGGGAACCTTCCTCATCGACCTCCCTCAAAGGGTCTGGTGATAGAGGAATGGAGCGTCGGAGAGAAGGTTGACTTACTCAAAATAATTACTGCAGATGGTGATGGGAAGAAAGGGACATCTCTCAGAACAGAGGGAGAGAGGAAAGAGGCTCTGGCCAAAAAGGAAGAATTAATAATTCTGGCACAGTCTGCTCTTTTCAGTTTCCCTGTTTTTCTTATTTTGTATGGCATTTCACAGATGAAGAAACCGAGGTTCCCAGAGATTAAATAACTAGTGTGTCTGTATTGGGATTTACATGCAAAAGGTTTACTCTCAATATTAAAACTATCCTGCAAGTAGAACACTCGTGAAAAATGTTTATAAATGTGGATTATATGATCAATATAATTCCACAAGACACGGAATTAATTTTATACTGATTGGGTTATTCTCTTCCTGAAAACAGAACCCAGTAGTGGTGGTTGTCACCATTGCTGGAGAATAGCAGAGAGATGGCTCATTGTGCTGAAGCTTAGCTAGGCGACAGAAACATGGATTCTTTGCATACTTGGATAATTCACAAACCTCACTGAGGCCTTTAACTGAGATTTCCATTCTGCTTCCTCTCTGCACCTCAAAATCTGACAGCTGAGATAGAGGTTTTTTTTTTTTTTGGTTTTTGTTTTAGACAGCTCTATTGAGGTATAATTGACATGTACTATGTGGAGCATATTTAAAGTATGTAATTTGTGAAGTTTTGATGTATATATACCCCATCATCTAGTCAAGTGAATATATCCATCATCCTCAAGTTTCCTGAAGCCCTGTTGTAATTTCTTCCTTGCATCCCTCCCTGCCTCCCACACCTAAGCAACCACTGATCTACTTTCTGTCATTATAGACTCATTTGCATTTTCTAAAGATTTATGTAAGTAGAATCAGACAGTATGTATTTCTTTTTCTTTGGTCTGGTATTTTTTACTCCGTATCACTCTCTAGACATTTGTTCAAATTGTTCTGTGTACCAATAGTTCATTCCTTTTTATTGCTGAGTGTATTCCATTATATGGATGTACTGCAACTTATCCACTCATCTGTTGGTGGACATTTGGGTTGTGTTTAGTTTGGGGCTATTACCAATAAAGCTGCTATGAACATTTGTGTACAAGTCTGTGTGGACATATATTTCCTTTTTTCTCGGGTAAAAATCTAGAAGTGGAATGGTTGTGTCATATGGTAGATGTATGTTTAGGTTTTTAAAAAACTGCTAAATGGTTCTCCAGGGTGGTTGAACCATTTTACATTCCCATCAAGACTGTAGTCAGAGTTCTATTTCCCACACATCCTCAACAATATTTGGTATGATCAGTCATTTTTAATTTTAGCCATTCTAATAGGTGTGCAGTGGTTTTAATATGTTTTTTTAATATGTTAAATTTTTTAATATGTTTTTTCCTAATGACTAATGATGTTGAACATCTTTCTGTGTGATTATTTGCTATCCGTGTATCTTTTTTGGTGAAGTGTCTGTTTAGATCTTTGTCCCATTAAAAAAATTGGGTGGTTGTTTTTGTAAGTCTTGAGAGTTCTTTCTATGTTCTGGATACAAGTTCTTTATCAGATACATGCTTTGCAAAGATTTTATTGCGGTCTGTGGCTTGTCTTTTCATTCTCAACAAGATTTTTTTCTTTTTTTTAAGATTTTTATTTATTTATTTGACAGAGAGAGACACAGTGAGAGAGGGGACACAAGCAGGGGGAGTGGGAGAGGGAGAAGCAGGTTTCCAGCTGAGCAGGGAGCTTGATATGAGGCTCGATCCCAGGACCCTGGGATCATGACCTGAGCCGAACGCAGACGCTTAACGACTGAGCCACCCAGGCGCCCTCAACGAGAATTCTGAAGAGCAAAAGTTTTAAATTTTAATAAACTCCAATATGTTCTTTTATGGATTGTGCTTTTAGTGTCATTTCTAAGAAATCTTTGCTTACTCTAAGTTCACAAAGACCTTTTACTGTGTTTTGTTCTAGAAGTTTTACAGTTTAGGCTGTATATTTAGGTCTATGATGCATTTTGAGTTACTTTTTTTTTATGGTTTAAGGCATGGATTCAAGTTCACATATTGTTGTTCCAGCAATATTTCTTCAAAGGCTATTTTTTTCCACTATGCTGTTTTTCTGCTTTTGTCAGAAATCATTTTATAAACATTTTATTTCATATTTATTCGTCATCAACTATATGGCCGTGTGCTAGCATGGAGATATGTACCAGTAAGTGTTCTTTGGTTGCAGAAACTAGAGATCAAATATTATCAATTTAAATAAAATAGAAATTTATTAGAAGGATGTGAAGAATAATAGAATTAAGGGAAAAGTTGAGCAATTAGGTCTCAGATAACCTGGTTGATCAGAAGGCAGGTAGTTCTCCCCAGGACAGTAAGATCCTACTAACAAAAGAAGAGGGAATGGTGGTGGGCAGATATCTCCTATAGCAGTGCTTCCCAACTTTTTTTACAGCCATACATGATAAATAATTAGATTTGGGCAGTGTATGAGGATAAACTGGTGGAGATTAGGAGGTGTCTAAATTGGGCGTGGTAAAAAAAATCCATCGCATTTTCTTGATATCATGTAATTGTAAGGAAAACACAAGTATTAGGGAGATATGAAACACTGAATTTATATAAAACTTCTCAATAAAATCTATTTAAAAATTTGATGAGAAATTTGAGCTTGTTTCCATGATATGATTTTTATTTCAAACCTTTATTCAAACTTAATTACAATAATACATAAGGAAAGGTGTACCTATCATAATTACATAGCTTGATGAATTTTTACAAAGTGAGCACACCTGTTGTGTGTTCCAGTTACATATACTCGCCTAACAAATTACCCCTAAACCTGGTGGCTTAAGATAGCAATATTTATTTTGCTTATGAATTTGCAATTTGGGCAAGGCTTGGTAGGTTAAATTAAAGGCTGGGGGCTGGAATCATCTGCAGGCTCCTTCACTTATATGTTTGGCTGTTGATACTCCCCTATTGGCTCGGACTATAGCTATGTCTGTGACCAGAACACCTCCACAGGGCCTTTCCACGTGATTCCTCGGTTTTTTCATAGCATGGTGGCTGGGTAGCCAGGGTGAGCATCCCAAGAAAGAGGGCCAGGTGGAAGCTGCAGTGCCTTTTCTAACCAGCACTGGAAATCATGCAGTGTCAGTTCCTGTGTATTGTTTGTTGGGCACAAGTCACTAAGACCAGCCCATATAAAAGGGGAGGGAATTGGACTTCACCTTCCCATGGAAGGGGTCTCAAGGATCTGTGGATATGTTTTTAAACTCCCACACTTACCTAACCAGCGCCCTGATCAAGAAGCAGAACAATACCAGTGCTCCAACCTTGCCTTCCTGTCATTACCTGCTGCCCCAAAGGTAAACACCATCCTGACTTCTAATAGCATAGAATAGTGTGGCCTGTTTTTGTAATTTATATAAATAGAACCATACAATATGTACTCTTTTGTGTCTAGCTTCTTTCAGCATTGTGAGATTCATTCATGTTGTTCTATGTAGATTGTTATTATTACTGCTTAGGATTCTTTTGTAAATAGCACATAATTTATTTATCCAATTTATTGTCAATAAGTATTTGGGTAGTTTCCAGTTTTGGCTAATCTGAGAGGTTCTGTCTGGTTTGAAATTCTAGTACATGTCTTTTGGGACTTGTATATGTAATATACACATACATTCCTCTTGAAAATACATGCAGGAGTGAAATGACTGGATTTATGGTATGCATATGTTCAGGCAACTTTGATAGGCACTGCTAAACACTTTTCCAAACTCGGACACCTGCAGTGAGTAATCATGATCATGATTTATTAATACTGGAGTTTATGCTTGAAATGACTATACACATCTCATTTCAAGACCTATTAATAATGATATTCTCAGGTTCTTGATGGTTACCATCGGCAGAAGGCTGGGCTCAGCTGGCTCTGTTGAGCAGTATTGTGGCTTCTCCAGCATGTTGTCTTCTCACACGATGGCTCAGGGCTGTAAGAGCAAGTGTTTCAGTAAACAACACAGACCCTACATGACCTTTTATGACCTAACCTCAGAAGTATACCCAGTTTTTGTACACATAAGGAGGTGATGACAAATAGCAGAAGATGATTTATTTTTTTCACTTGACAAAACATCTTTTATTTGTCATCAATCAGAAATCAGATATTCTTTTTTTTTAAGATTTTTATTTATTTGACAGCGAGAGAGACAGTGAGAGAGGGAACAAAAGCAGGGAGAGTGGGAGAGGGAGAAGCAGTCTCTCCGTCGAGCAGGGAGCCCGATGCGGGGCTTGATCCCAGGACCCTGGGATCATGACCCGAGCTGAAGGCAGACGCTTAAGGACTGAGCCACCCAGGTGCCCCAGAAATCAGATATTCTGATCCTTTAAAATTGTAATCTAATCATTCTTCGGCTGACAAGTGTAAGGTTGAAATTCCTTATGGTAATGACAATGGATTTACAGTCCGTTCAAATTTTTTATATCAAGTACCTCAAAATAATGATGATGTTTTTCCCTAAAAATACACAGATGTTGATTTACTCATCTTAATAAGCATTATTTGGGATTCTAATTATTAGTAGTGAACTATTTTTAATATCACTTTTCCAAAGGGTGAATTTTTGTTTTGAATCTATAAACTTTGTTAGTAGATGTTAAAGTAGGTCTAGAGAGATAATGAAGTGTGTATCCGGGATAGTAAAAGTGCCTGAAAAGATGAGAGAGAGGACGACTTTGATATTTGAACTTGGAGACAGAGAGCCTTTCTGAAGAAGTCCTCGTGCAGACACAGCTAGCCCATGGTGACATCTCAAGGAGAGATGTAGTGGAATAAAATACCCTGATATCATTTTTCTACCCCCTCTGATATTGTGACATGTTGTCAATGCTTTTATTATTGTATTCTTTGAGAGTGGCATCTTTTCTATCTCCCTTGCTTCATTGATTGACAATATTGATAATTTCCATGTTGGTTGACAAAAATGAGTTGATTCTGCAATTGCCTAAGGTCAGATCCATTTTACTTCTGTCTTTTGTGTTGTGGTCGTCATATATTTTTTACTGCTACATGGGAACTTAAGAAATAAGAAAAAAAAAGCCCTTTTTATTTACCTACATGATTGCCATTTCTGGTGCTTTTCATTCTTTTCTGTAGCTCTAAGTTTCCATCTGGTATCATTTCATGGCAGCCTTAAGGACTTCCTTTAATATTTTCTGTATTGCATATCTGCTCTGTTGGCTTTTAAAAATGGCTGTGCATTCTTTGACACTTTTTCCACAAAGATACTGAGTCTTTATCTCCTCATCTTGAATCTGGGAAGGCTAGTGATTTCTTTGACCTGTACAGAACAGCAGAAATGAAACACTATGACTTCTGAGGCTAGGTCATAAAAGACTGTGAAGTTCCTGCTTTATTTATTTGAACACTTGCTCTTAGAGCCTTGAGCCACCATGTGAGAAGACTGCCATGCTGGAGAGGCCACATTCTGGTCAACAGAGCCAGCCAAGCCCAGTGGTCTAGTCATCCCTGCCATGGTGCCAGAGATGTGAGTGAAGTTGTCTTTTTTTTTTTAAAGATATATATATATATATATTTTAATTTTATTATGTTATGTTAGTCACCATACAATACATCATTAGTTTTTGATGTAGTGATCCACGATCCATTGTTTTCATATAACACCCAGTGCTCCATGCAGTATGCGCCCTCCTCAATACCCATCATCGGGCTAACCCCTCCCCCCTCCCCCCTCCCCTCTAAAATCCTGTTTGTTTCTCAGAGTCCATAGTCTCTCATGGTTCATCTCTCCCTCCGATTTCCCCCCCTTCATTTTTCCCTTCCTTCTCCTAATGTCCTCCATGCTGTTCCTTATGTTCCACAAATAAGTGAAACCATATGATAATTGACTTTCTCTGCTTGACTTATTTCACGTAGCATAATCCCCTCCAGTCCCATCCATGTTGATGCAAAAGTTGTGTATTCATTCTTTCTGATGGCTGAGTAATATTCCATTGTATATATGGACCACATCTTCTTTATCCATTCATCTGTTGAAGGGCATCTCTGCTCCTTCCACAGTTTGGCTATTGTGGACATTGCTGCTCTGAACATTGCGGTGCAGGTGCCCCTTCTTTTCACTACATCTGTGTCTTTGGGGTAAATACCAAGTAGTGCAATTGCTGGGTCATAGGGTAGCTCTATTTTTAAATTTTTGAGGAACCTCCACACTGTTTTCCAAAGTGGCTGTACCAAATTGCATTCCCACCAACAGTGGAAGAGGGTTCCCCTTTCTCCACAACCTCTCCAACATTTGTTGTTTCTTTCCCTGTCAATTTTTGCCATTCTAACTGGTATAAGGTGGTATCTCAATGTGGTTTTGATTTGAATTTCCCTTATGCCTAATGATGATGAACATTTTTTCATGTGTCTGTTAGCCATTTGTATGTCTTCTTCAGAGAAGTGTCTTTTCATATCTTCTGCCCACTTTTTGACTTGATTATTTGTTTTTTGGGTGTTGAGTTTGAGAAGTTCTTTATAGATCTTGGATACCAGCCCTTTATCTGTAGTGTCATTTGCAAATATCTTCTCCCATTCTGTGGGTTGCCTCTTTGTTTTGTTGACTGTTTCCTTTGCTGTGCAGAAGTTTTTATCTTGATGAAGTCCCAAAAGTTCATTTTTGTTTTTGTTTCACTAGCTTTTGGAGATGTATCTTGAAAGAAGTTGCTGTGGGCGATGTCAAAGAGGTTACTGCCTATGTTCTCCTCTAGGGTTTTGATGGATTCCTGTCTCACATTGAGGTCTTTCATCCACTGTGAGTTTATCTTTGTGAATGGTGTTAGAGAATGGTCGAGTTTCATTCTTCTGCATGTGGCTGTCCAATTTCCCAGCACCATTTATTGAAGAGACTGTCTTTTTTCCATTGCATGTTTTTCCTGCTTTGTCAAAGATTATTTGACCATAGAGTTGAGGGTCCATATCTGGGCTCTCTATTCTGTTCCACTGGTCTATGTGTCTGTTTTTGTGCCAGTACCATGCTGTCTTGGTGATCACGGCTTTGTAAAATAGCTTGAAATCAGGCAATGTGACGCTCCCAGCTTTTTCTTTTTCAACATTTCCTTGGCGATTCGGGGTCTTTTCTGATTCCATACAAATTTTAGGATTTTTTGTTCCAGCACTTTGAAAAATGTCTTTGGAATTTTGATTGGGGTTGGCATTGAAGGTATAGATTACTCTGGGTAGCATAGACATTTTAACAATGTTTATTCTTCTGATCCATGAGCATGGAATATTTTTCCATCTTTTTGTGTCTTCTTCAATTTCTTTCATGAGTGTTCTGTAGTTCCTAGAGTATAGATCCTTTACCTCTTTGGTTAGGTTTATTCTGAGGTATCTTATGGTTTTTGGTGCTATTGTAAATGGAATCATTTCTCTAATTTCTCTTTTTACAGTTGCGTTGTTAGTGTATAAGAAAGCAACTGATTTCTGTGCATTGATTTTGTATTCTGCCACATTACTGAATTGCTGTATGAGTTCTAGTAATTTGGGGGTGGAGTCTTTTGGGTTTTCCACATAAAGTATCATGTCGTCTGCAAAAAAAGAGAGTTTGACTTCTTCTTTGCCAATTTGAATACCTTTTATTTCTTTTTGTTGTCTGATTGCTGTTGCCAGGACTTCTAGTACTATGTTGAACAATAGTGGTGAGAGTGGGCATCCTTGACTTGTTCCTGATCTTAAGGGAAAGGCTCTCTGCTTTTCCCCATTGAGGATAATATTCGCTGTGGGTTTTTCATCGATGGATTTTATGAACTTGAGGAATGTTCCCTCTATCCCTATACTCTGAAGAGTTTTAATCAGGAAAGGATGTTGTATTTTGTCAAATGCTTTTTCTGCATCAATTGAGAGGACCGTATGGTTCTTCTCCCTCCTCTTATTAATGTGTTCTATCACATTGATTGATTTGCAAATGTTGAACCATCCTTGCATCCTGGGGATAAATCCCACTTGGTCGTGGTGGATGATCCTTTTTTTTTTGAAAAAACATTAATTTATATTTAGCCAGCTGGACTCAGTTTAGATGATTCCAATTTTGTTGGCAACATCCAAAGCATCATAGTCAGGAGCCAGTTGAACATATGCCTTCTTCTCTCCATCAGGCCTGATCAAGATGTTGACCTTGGCCACGTCAATGTCGTAGAGCTTCTTCACAGCCTGTTTGATCTGGTGCTTATTGGCCTTGACATCCACAATGAACACAAGTGTGTTGTTGTCTTCTATTTTCTTCATGGCTGACTCAGTGGTCAGGGGGAGCTTGATGATGGCATAGTGATCAAGCTTGTTTCTCCTGAGGGCGCTCTTTCGAGGATATTTGGGCTGCCTCCGAGGCACAGTGTCTTGGGTCATCGGAACGTAGGTGATGTGCAGATTTTCTTTTTTTTGTGACTGTGGACGCCTTTCAGCACCGCTTTCTTGGCCTTCAAAGCTTTTGCTTTGGCTTCGGCTTTGGGAGGGGCGGGGGCTTCCTTCTTAGCCTTTGGCACCATCTTCGTAAAAGGGGGTGGATGATCCTTTTAATGTATTGTTGGATCCTATTAGCCAGGATTTTGTTGAGGTTTTTGGAATCCATATTCATCAGGGATATTGGTCTGAAATTCTCCTTTTTGATAGGGTCTTTGCCTGGTTTGGGGATTAAGGTAGTGCTGGCCTCATAGAATGAGTTTGGAAGTTTTCCTTCCATTTCTATTTTTTGAAACAGCTTCAGTAGAATAGGTATTATTTCTTCTTTGAATTTTTGGTAGAATTCCTCAGGGAATCCATCAGGCCCTGGACTCTTGTTTTTTGGGAGGTTTTTGATCACTGCTTCAATCTTGTTACTGGTGATTGGCCTATTCAGGTTGTCAATTTCTTCCTGTTTCAGTCTTGGCAGCTTATAGGTTTCCAGGAAGGCCTCCATTTCATCCAGATTGCTCAGTTTATTGGCATATAGTTGTTGATAATAATTTATAATAATTGTTTCTATTTCCTTGGTGTTAGTCATGATTCCTCCCCTTTCATTCATAATTTTATTAATTTGGGTCCTTTCTCTTTTCTTTTGGATAAGTCTGGCCAGTGGTTTATCGATCTTATTAATTCTTTCAAAGAACCAACTTCTAGTTTCGTTGATCTGATCTACTGTGTTTCTGGTTTCTAACTCATTGATTTCTGCTCTAATTTTAATTATTTCTCTTCTAATGTGTGGCTTAGGCATAGTTTCTTGCTTTTTCTCTAGTTCTTTAAGGTGTAGAGTTAGTTGGTGAATTTGGGATTTTTCTGTTTTTTTGAGTGAGGCTTGGATGGCTATGTATTTCCCCGTTAGGACTGGCTTTGCAGAATCCCATAGGTTTTGGATCAATGTGTTTTGTTCTCATTGATTTCCATGAATTGTTTAAGTTCTTCTTTGATTTCCTGGTTGACCCAAATGTTCTTGAGCAGGGTGGTCTTTAGCTTCCAAGTGTTTGAATTTCTGCCAAATTTTTTCTTGTGATTGAGTTCCAGTTTTAAAGTATTGTGGTCTGAGAATATGTAGGGAATAATCTCAATTTTTGGTATCAGTGGAGACCTGATTTGTGACCCAGTATGTGGTCTATTCTGGAGAAAGTTCCATGTGTGCTCGAGAAGAATGAGTATTCTGTTGTTTTAGGGTAGAATGTTCTGTAAATATCTCTGAGGTCCATCTGGTCCAGTGTATCATTCAAAGCTCTTGTTTCCTTGTTGATTTTCTGCTTAGATGATCTGTCCATTGCTGAGAGTGGAATATTGAGGTCTCCTACAATTAACGTATTGTTATCAATATGACTCTTTATTTTGGTTAACAGTTGGCTTATGTAGATGGCTGCTCCCATGTTGGGGGTGTATTTACAATTGTTAGATCTTCTTGTTGGATAGACCCTTTAAGAATGATATAGTGTCCTACTGTGTCTCTAATTACAGACTTTAAAATCTAATTTGTCTGGTATAAGAATTGCTACCCCACCTTTCTTTTGAGGTCTGCTGGCATGGAAGATGGATCTCCATCCCTTCACTTTCAGTCTGGATGTATCTTTAGGTTCAAAATGAGTCTCTTGTAGGCAGCATATGGATGGGTCCTGTCTTTTTATCCAACGTACAACCCTGTGCTGTCTTATGGGAGCATTTAGGCCATTCACGTTGAGAGTGATTATTGAAAGATATGAATTAATTGTCATCATGTTGCCTGTGAAGATGTTGTTTTTATAGGTTGTCCCTGTAAATTTCTGTTGTACATCACTCTTGGGGTCTTTCTCCTTTTATAGAACCCCCCTTAATATTTCTTGCAGGGCTGGCTTAGTGGTCATATATTCTTTCAGTTTCTGCCGGTCATGGAAGCTCTATGCTCTTTCATTTCCATTCTAAATGAAAGCCTTGCCGGATAAAGTATTCTTGGCTGCATGTTCTTCTCATTTAGTACCCTGAATATGTCTTGCCAGGCCTTTCTGGCTTGCCAGGTCTCTGTGGATAGGTCTGACGTTATTCTGATGTTCCTCCCTCTGTAGGTAAGGAATCTCTTCCCCCTAAATGCCCTTAAGATGGTTTCCTTGGTTCTAAGATTTGCAAGTTTTACTATTACATGCCGGGATGTTAGCCTGTTTTCCTTGATCTTGGGAGGGGTCCTCTCTGCCTCTAGGACGCGAATGTTTGTTTCATTCCCCAGATTAGGGAAGTTCTCAGCTACAATTTGCTTGAATATATCTTCTAGTCCTCTCTCTCCACTCCCTCCGGGATTCCAATTATTATGACATCGAAACGCTTCATGGTGTCACTTATTTCTCTGATTCTATTTTCATGGATTCTGAGTTTTTTTTCCTGGCCTCCCCTTTTCCCTTTCTATCTATTCCAGGTCGCTTATTCGTTCTTCTGCCTCACTTACCCTAGCTGTTAGATTATCTAGATTGGATTGGATCTCATTGATAGCATTTCTAAGTTCTGCCAATTCAGCTTTCATTTCTGCCCTTAGAGACTCCATTTTGCCATTAATTGATTTCTCCATTCTAGCCATTGTCTTCACAATTGCTAGCCTGAATTCCATCTCCAACATCTTGGTTATATCTGCATCCATTTGTAAATCTGCAGCCTAAGTCATAATCTCTGAGTCTTTTCTATTTTGGGGGCTCCTCCTCCTAGTCATTCTGTTGATGGGTGTTTGAGGGAATGTATAGAGTCCAAATTATTGGCCAGAACCCAAGCAAAAATGCACCTGTTTTCTTAGGACCTTAGGGTTGCTGGCCTCTTGTTTTCCCAGCCTGTCTTCTGGGGGCAGGGCCTGCCGGGCTGCACTGTTACTCAGGCAACCCTCTTTGGGCAGAGTTGCCCTGCCCCCCCTCTCCCCGCCCATGGCAGGGGATGGGCTCAGCGGGGAATCAGTTTTGGGGGCTTTTGTTCTCTGGCCGCTTTCCTCGTCTCTTCCGCGAGTCAGAGCAGAAGAGACTGTTTCCAAACCTCTGTCTCAGGGCAGAGAGACCACAGTCTGTTCTTCAGTGAGCTCTCCAGGCCACACTGTCTCCGTTTCTGTCCGTGCTGCTATAAACTTCAGTGTCCTGGGTTGTGCGCCCCTCCGCAGCGCCCCCAGTCCTGCCTCCAGGTCAGAGCACGTCTCTGCCCTTTGTGCTTCTAAAACTGCCAGCCGCCCCCAGATCGCACGCGGGACCCCGACTCTCCGGGTTTCCGCCCCGGGGGCTGCCCTAAAGTTCTTTCCCGGCGCTACAGGTCTGTGAGTCTGTGCCCCGTCCGCAGGGCGTGCGAGGCTGTTGCTCACCAGCAGTGTAGGATCCCCACGGCCAGGCTCCCTTCCGCTGCCGTTTATCCTCTGATATCTGCCCGCGGAATCAGGGCTCCCCACTTCATACCTCAAAACCAACCGCCTGCAATATTCTGTTTGTGGAGATCCAAATCTTCTTACATCTCAGGCTGGTTTCGTGGGTGCTCAGAGTGGTCTGGTAGATATCCAGCTCAATTCCGGGGACCAGTTGAAATAGGGTCCCCTACTCCTTCGCCATCTTTCCTAGTCCTCAAAGATATTTATTTATTTGACAGGGAGATAGAAAGCACAAGTAGGCAGAGCAGCAGGCAGAGGGAAAGGGAGAAGCAGGCTCTGCTGAGCAGGGAGCCTGATGCGGGGCTCGATCCCAGGACCCTGGGATTATGTCCTGAGCCAAAGGCAGACGCTTAACTGACTGAGCCACCCAGGCGCCCCATGAGTGAAGTTGTCTTGAATCCTCCAAACTTCTCATTCACTAGGTAAATAGCCCTGAGTGACTTCTCTTGATGCCACAAGGAATGTAAGGATCACCAAACTGAAACTTGCCCAAATTCATGGTTTCCTTAGTCATGAGCTATAATAAAATTATTGTTTTAAGCAACTATTTTTTCGAGCAGTTATATAGTATTAGATAAGAGGAACAAAATTTGGGGTGTTGTAACAAAAACCTAAAGCATGGCACTGGCTTTGGGACAAGATGTGAGGCAGAAGTTGACAGGGCTTTGAGAAGACTGTTAGTGGGATCCTGACAGTCATTGAGGAGGATGTCAATGAGAGCTTAGAAAATAAGGAAAATGTTTTTGGAAGCTGGGAGAAAGGAGGATCTTGTTCTGTTATGGCAGATGGTTTAGCAAATGTGATACCATGGATAATCATAAAATGTATTTAATGAGCTGATGGATCTGGCTTAGGAGATTTCCAGGCAGAAAGCTGAAAGTTATATTTTATTTATTTGTTTTTAAATTATGTATCATAAGATATGGATAGAGCTGTACTAAAGAAGGAATTATTCAACTTTCAAACAGAATTTAGAGGAACTATATAGGAACAAGATCTGAAAATGAAACTATTTCTTATCCTTAGTGTCTCCCAGCAGAAGATACTCAAAGAAAGATAGAGCCACAGAACAAAGATTAAATTCAAGGTTCTGTTAGAAAATCATGGACTCAAAGTAAAGATGAAGTGAGGATATGATTGTAAAACCTTTTGTTATGAGTTCAGAAAGAGATAAAAAGCCTTGTAAGGTTCTTAAGGGGTTGTAGTACAGATACTCTCTCCTAAACAATAAGGCTTTTAAAAATCTGAAGGGTATTGTCCCACAGTAACTTCATAGGGAGCCCAAGGTAGAAAAGGACTTATCTAGAAGATATTTGTATATGTGGCTTTTTACCGAATAGAATAGATTCTAAATCCACAAAGTTTTTATAGTAATAATATCAGCTTATACTGAAAAAAGAAAACCAAAACCAAAACACCACCAAATGGAGACTGTACAAAATGAAGAGAGGCTTTTGGATTCTTAAATTTCTGTGGGCAGGAAGCAGACTCCGTAGGCTACTCAGCTACAGAAATGGATTAGTTCTATGGAAAAGGAAGCATGACTTAGAAGGCAAAATTAAGATCTGAGGGGTAACAACCAAAAATTATGGAAAATCATTCCCAGGGAGCAGGATTAGGCCCTAATCATGAGCTGGTAACATATGCCCAGCTGGATTTTATAATTTCAATGGATTGGTGACTTTCTATTTTCTTTATTTACTAAATGGGTATCTATTTATTGCACTTGTTCTATGTCTGTCACACCACCCTATTTTGGGTATGTGTGGGGCACATAACTTGTCTCTTTAGTTTGCTGATTTCCAGATCAAGATCTGATCCCAGGAAACTGCATGGAGCCTCATCCCTACTTGGACTTGATTTAGATGATAAGATCCTGGGCTTCAAACCTAAGCTTGATGCCATTATGGAATGAGACCTTTGGAGAGTCTAGAGAAGGGACAAATATATATTACATGAGGGAGGAATATAAACATTTTTGGCCAGAGGGTAGACTGGCAATTTAAAATCATTTCTACAAATTCCTTGGCACTCCTCCTATTTGGAGGGCTATGTTCTTTCCCTTTGAAATGCATTAGCTTGTGATTGCTTCAACGATGGGATATGGCGGTGGTAATGCTTTGTGACTTCTGGGTCTAGGTCATAAAAGATCATGTAGATTCTGTCTCATTTGCTAGAACTCTTGCTCTCAAAGCCGGTAGGTAAGAAGTCTGACTACCCTGAGGCCCCATGTTGGTGGGACTACATGTAGGTTCTTTGGTCTAAAGTCCCTGCCAAGCCTGGCCTGCCAGCCATCTCTGCCAGTGTGCTAGATATGTGAGAAGAGCCATGTAGATAAAGCCAGATATGTAAGTGAATATATCAAGTGAACTTGACTGATGCCACAAGGAAAAGTTTCACCCAACCATGCCCTGCACAAATCTCCAACTCACAATATTGTGAAATATAGTAAAATACTTGTTTCAAGCCACTGAGTTTCAGGGTAGTTTGTTACCAGGAATATATAACTGGAACATACATTGATGATGAATTCTCTCTACTTTTGTATTTCTGAAAGTATCTTTATTTTTGCCTTCATTTTCGAAAAATTTCTAGATAAAGAATTTTAGATAGTCTTTTTCTCTAAGTACTAAAATGTTATTCATTCTGTTGTTTTCTGATTTGCATTCTTTCTCTTGAGAAGGAAGTGATAATTCCTACGGACCCTGAATATAACGTGTCTTTTTTTTTCTGGATACACTGAAGTTTTTCTCATTATCTTTGGTTTTCAGAAACGTGATTACAATATGCCCCACCCCCCAATATCTGCCTTGCTTCATTGAGCTTCTTGGATCTATGGGGTTATGTTTTTCATCAAATTTGAAAAAAGAAAACTCCCATCATCTTGAAAAAATGTATTTTTCTGTGCCAATGTCTCTCTCCTCCCCAATTACAATTATGTTAGCTACTTAATATTATCTCATAGTCCATTGAGTCTCTGTTCATTTTTTTTTTCCAGCTGTTTTTCCTTTCTGTGTTTACTTAGGATCATTTCTATTCCATGTCTTCAAGTTTACTTGTCTTCTCTTCAGCAGAGTCTAATCTGCTATGCGGTCCATTCAGTAAATTTTTCATTCACATATTGTATTCTTCTAGTTGTAGAATATCTTTTGGTTTCTTTTTATATTTAACAATTTTCTATTTTGAGATGTCCTCCTTTTCCTTAATCACACAAATGTTTTCCTTAAATCTTTGACCATATTATAATAGCTATAATAGAATCCTTCTCTGCTAATTTCATCATCTTAGTCACTTCTATGTCAGTTTGTATTGATTGATTTTTTTCTTTGTTATAGTTTGTATTTTCCTGCTTCTCTACATACATAGTAATTTTTTAAAAAAGATTTTATTTGTTTTTTATAGAGAGAGAGTGAGTGCATGAGTGGGGGGAGGGACAGAGGGAGAGAGAATCTCAAGCAGATTCCACACTGAGTGTGGAGCCCAATGTGGGGCTCAATCCCAGGACCACAAGATCATGACCAGAGCCAAAACCAAGAACCAGACGCTCAACCAACTGATCCACTCAGGCGCCCCTACATGCCTAGTAATTTTTAATGCATGCTCTAGGTAATGGATGCTATGTTGTTGTGAGTTTACATTTTGTTGTGGTTAATGGAGTGTTTTCTTCTGGCAGGCAGTTAATTTACTTACATATCAGTCTGATTCTTTTGAAGCTTTGTTTTTAAGTTCAATTTTGAGATAATTCTTCATTCACATGCACTTATAAGAAGTAATACAGAGAAGGAATTCTTAATCTCAGGAAACAAACTGAGGCCTGCTAGAGTGGTGGGGGGTGGGAGGGATGAGGTGGCTGGGTGATAGACACTGGGGAGGGTATGTGCTATGGTGAGTGCTGTGAATTGTGTAAGACTGATGAATCACAGACCTGTACCTCTGAAACAAATAATACATTATATGTTAAAAAAAAAAAAAGAAGATAGTAGGAAGGGAAAAATGAAGGGGGGGGGAAATTGGAGGAGGAGATGAACCATGAGAGACTGTGGACTCTGAGAAACAAACTGAGGGTTCTAGAGGGGAGGGGGGTGGGGGGGATGTGTTAGTCTGGTGATGGGTATTAAAGAGGGCACGTACTGAATGGAGCACTGGGTGTTATATGCAAACAATGAATCATGGAACACTACATCAAAAAAAAAATTAATTAAAAAAAAAGAAAAAAAAAGAAATAATACAGAGAGATCCTGTGTACACTTTATCTGGTTTCCCCAGAAGGTAGCATCTTGCATGACTATGGAACAATATTATAACCAGGAAATTTACATTGATACAACTCAGTGACTTTATTTAGATTTCACCAGTTTTACATACACTCATTTGTCTGTGTGCATGTGTATGGGTGCACTTAGTTCCGTGCAATTTTATCACATGTTTAGGTTTGTGTGACCATCAACACAATCAAGATGCACAGCAGTTCCATCACAAGAATCTTTTCTGATACTCTTTTCACTCAGAATATTTCTCGATATTTATCCAAGTTGTATGTATCAATAGTTCATTCCTTTTTATTTCCAAGTAGCATTTCATGTTATAAATATACCACAGTTGTTTAACTATTCATCCTTTGTAGGACATCTGAGTTATTTCCAGATCCTGGTAACTAGGAATAAAGCTGCTATGACCATTTGTGTACAGGTTTTTATGTGTACATAGTTTCCATTTCTCTGGAATGAATGCTTAAGAATACAAGTGCTGGGCCATATGATAACCACATGTATAATTTTGGCTGCCATTTTACAATCCTACAAACAATGTATGAGTGCTCCAGTTTCTCTATATTCTCACCAGTATTTGATGTTATCATTATTTTTTATTTTAGCCATTCTGACAGATGTATAATACCATCTCATTGTGGTTTTTATTTGCATTTCTAGAGTGGCACGTGATATTGAACATCTTTTCATGTGCTTATTAGCCATCTGTATATTCTCTTTAGTAAAACGTCTGTTCACGTCTATCCCAATGTTCTAACCAGATTATTTGGCTACTGTTTCGAGAGTTGTGTATTCTAGGTATAAATTTTCTTGAATTTGTGGTTTAAAAGTATTTTCTCTCAGTCTTTCTTTTTTAAATCTGACTGTCATTTATGTATTTATTTATTTAGTTGAGAGGGAGAGAGAGCGAGAAAGAGCAGTGGGAGGGGCCAAGGGAGAGAGAGAATCTTAGGCACTCTTTATGCCCAGTGGACCCAATGCAGAGCCTGATGTGGAGCTTGATCTCAGGACCCTGAGATCATGATCTGAGCCAAAATCAAGAGTCAGATGCTTAACCAACTGAGCCACCCAGGTGCCCCTTTTCTCTGTCTTTAGCTTGTCTTTCCATCCTCTTAACAGGGTAAAAGTTTTTAATTTTGGAGTGCCCTAATTTATCATTTTTTGTTACAAAAATTTATCATTTTTGTTACCATGTTTTGTTAAGCAACACTGGGCGTTGTTGCTTTTGTTATCAAGTCTAAGAACTCTTTGCATAGCCTTACATCCCCAATGATTCTTTTCCTATTTTAAAAGAAAATTTTTATAAATTTATGTTTTACATTTAAAATTCATTTTAAGTTAGGTTTTTGTATTAGATGTGAGGTTTAAGCCAAGGTTCATCTTTTTGTGTATATGTATGCAGTTGTTCTGGGACTGTTTGTTGAAAAGAAAGCTACATTCCTCCACTGAATTGCTTTTGTACCTTTGTCAAAAATCAGTTGGGCATTTTTTTTTGATGGGTCCATTGCTGGGTTCTTTATTCTGTTCCATTGATTTGTGTGTCTATCCCTCTGCCGATACAACTGTCTTGATTAGTGTAGCTATATAGTGATACGGCTGTATGGTACACAAAAAGGAGTTAATATAGCAACCCTGTCCCTGCTTTCCTTAGCATGGAACCCTGCTTCCAAGGTTGGCCCATGGCTAGCATCTGAGAATTAAGATTTCAGGATAGCTCTCACCATCCTAACTGATAAGAGTGGCTCACTGTGCCTGAACTGCAAACAATGATGGTGTATGCTGAACATTTGCTTTCCTTCTGGGCATCTGGAATTTTAGTGTGTGCTAGGCAGAGTATGCCTCTGTGACCAATCTGCAATAAAAACTGTGGGCCCTGAGTCTCTAAGGAGATTCTCTGGTAGACAACATTTCACATGTGTTACCACAACTCATTACTGGAGGAATTAAGCAAGTCCTGTAAATCTAATGGATGAAAACTCTTGGAAACCTGTGCCTGATTTCCTCCCAAATTTTGCCCCATGTACCCTTTTCCTTTGCTGACTTTGCTTTATATCCTTATACTATAATAAATAGCCATGAGTATGACTATATGTAGAGTCTTATGAGTCCTCCCTGGCAAATCACTGAACCTGGGAGTGGGCTTGGGGACTCAACATTGGGTAGAATGATTCTTTCTACTTTCTTTTTCTTTTTCAAAAATATTTTTAAGCTATTTGAGATCCTGTGACGTTCTGTATGAATTTTAGAATAAGATTATCTATGTGTACAAAAAACCTTTATTGGAATTTTGATAGGAATTGCATTAAACCTATCAAGGTGGGGGAGATCGACATGTTTACAATATTTAGTTTTCCAATCCATGAACACAGTATGGCTCCTATTTGGTTAAGTCTTCTTTGATTTCTTTCAGCAGCATTTTGTAATTTTCAGCATACTTACACAGTACACATTTTGTTAGATTTATACTCAAGTAGTTGATTTTCTTTGAAGCAATTGTAAATAGTAGTATTTTAAATTTCAGTTTCCACGTGTTCATGGTTAGTATGAAGCTTGTTTTTAAAGTATTATTAAGGTGTTATTAAGTAGTCTCTTAGGACTAGATTAGCCTTACTCCTAAAGTGTAGTGTTTATGAGGTATCCCTTGAATGCTGCAGAATTTTCCGTAAGGTCTGTCTACTCTGGAGATCAGAACTAGACTGGCTCCCAGACTTGGGTGAACTCAGGTAGTTGTTCAGCTCACAGCTGCCTGGTAATTATTCTTTTTCCAATGGTAGTTCTTTGTGCAGCTTTATAAATTACCTGTGTGTGCACACAACTTACTATCTGACAAAAAACTCATGCACACTTCTGGATCTTTTTCTCTGAGCACCTCTCTTCTCTCGGGTACTCTACCTCATGACTTCCAGCATCTTTGCCAAGTATACCTCATAAAGCTGGAAAAAAGGTAACATTAATAGTCAGATATTATCTCCACTGATTTCTTATCCCCTTCCCCCTCCCCTGCTGATTAGATCCCTCTACTTAATTTTTCAAGAGTGTAAACAGAATTGGAAATACCTCTACATCAGTCTTCAATCCTAGATGAGGTAGATTGAAAGAGATATAATCATGACCAAGCTCTGGAAATTATCTGATTCCTGCTTGGTCCCTCCATGGTGATCTGCCTTTTGATTTTATACCCAAGATGATCACCTGTGATAACATTTGATCACTAGTTTTTTCATTAGGAGCCCTGAGAGGGGTTTTTGCCTAGGAGTGATAATACAAAACAGCAAAAATGCAAACTAACTGTTCAGGATGTAAATACTGTAGAACATCTCTTGCTTTTGTTCTCTTCCCTTGATGTAAACATATAAATTATCCTATGAAAACAGATTGGTCTAAACTCTGCTTACCATGCTGTCATAGTGCCAGTTTCCAAACGAGTATATTCAGATTTACAGGAACCATTGTGACATTGCCAATGGCTGGAAAGTACCCTGCTAGTCTCACTAGGCTGACTCACAGGACTGTCCGAGGTTCGGTTGGTCAGAGGTTTCCTATATCATGCACTTGAAACTGAGCCTTGATGACATTATTTTGAAAAGATGTTTTCTCTTTGCTCTTGCTAAATTGAGAGAATGTAAAATTAGTATACCAATTTGTCCAGGTACAGATGTGAAAGGATGGAGATATAAAAAGATACAGAAACATGCCTTAGCGGGATGCCTGGGTGGCTCAGTCAGTTAAGCAGCTGCCTTCGGCTCAGGTCATGGTCCCAGGTCATGGTCCCAGGGTCCTGGGATTGAGTCCCGCATCGGGCTCCCTGCTCAGCGGGGAGCCTGCTTCTCCCTCTCCCTCTGCTTGTGCTCTCTCTGTCAAATAAATAAAATCTTAAAAAAAAAAAGAAAAGAAACATGGCTTAGCTCTGTTTTGTGCCATTTAATACCAAAATTTGCATTAGAAGGCCATTACTTCCACTTTGGTTCTTATGCTAGTTTTATGATAAGTCACTGGAGGAGCATGATATATATATATGATTTTTTTTTTTTTTTTACCACCTCTGTGATTGTAATACTCCTAGCACTAATGGTGTCTATCAGTAGAATTAAGAAAAATCATTAATCTATTCTTTTTAAAAGATTTTATTTATTTATTTGACAGAGAGAGACACACAGCGAGAGAGGGAACACAAGCAGGGGGAGTGGGAAAGGGAGAACCAGGCTTCCCGATGAGCAGGGAGCCTGATGCGGGGCTCGATCCCAGGACCCTGGGATCATGACCTGAGCCGAAGGCAGATGCCTAACGACTGAGCCACCCAGGTGCCCACAAAAATCTATTTTAAAATGTTTCACTGATTTTTCTATTGGGAGTAACAGAGTTCAGTGGTGGTCAATGTAGGGAAACCCAGCTTCTCTGCAGGATTCTAGACTTAAAGTCCATGCTGCAATTCAAAAAGGAGAAGGCCAGTTTAGAATTTGGAACTTTTTTTGATAGATTAGTGGTTGCCTATATTGGCTAGGCTTCAGAATCATTTGTGGAATTAAAATATATATAGATATATTACTCAGAATGAGATCTTGTCATTTGCAACAACATGGATGGACTTAGTATTATGCTAAGTGAAATAAGACAGAGAAAAACAAATATTATATGATTTCACTTATATGTGGAATTCAAAAAACAAAACAAATGAAAAGCAGAAACACTCATAAATACAGAGAACAAACTGATGGTTGCCAGAGGGGAGGGGGGTGGGGGGATGGGCAAAATGGGTGAAGGGGAGAGGGAGATACAGGCTTCCAATTACAGAATGAATTAGATTAGGAGGATAAATACAGCATGGGGAATATAAGGTCATGGTATTGTAGTAGTCCTGTACGGTGGCAAATGGTAGCTCGCTTGTGGTGAGCATAACATAACTATAGGCTTGCCAATCACTGCTATACACCAGAAACTAATGTAACATTTTGTATCACCTATACTTAAAAAAAAGTTAAAATACTGTACTTGCTCCCATCTACTTGAAAAGAAAATACAGATATGAAGATTCCACTCCTAAAGACTGAAACAGTAGGTTTGGGTGGGGCCTAGAAATATGTATTTAAAAAAAGGCTTTTCAGGTAATTCTGCTTGTTTTCTGGTTTGAGAACCACAAAGAAATAGAATATATACATTAATTAGAAGAGTTATCTTGAAACAAGCCTGTATTAGTCAGGACTCTTGGTTACAAGCAAATGTCAGAAACCCAAGCAAGCTTAAGCAAAATGGGATTTACTGGCTTATGTAACTGGGAATTTCAGCGTGGAACTGGCAAGGGTGCTCCATGACTTTCAGGTGATGTCATTAGTTTTCTCTCTCCTGTCTTCCTCTCTCAGCTCTACCAACAGGTCCTTTCATGGTGGGAAAGGTTGCTTCCCACAGCTGTAAACTCTCATTTTTATTGTTCATGATTCAAAAGGAAGAGTCTTTCTGTCTTCTTATGTCAAATCACATGGATGGACTCTGGGCCTGCTTGGCGTAGGTAAAAGGAGCACGGTCATATGATTAGCCAGAGGTCAGATAGGACCCTGGAATTATGTTTCATTACAACCATATAGGATGAAGAAGGGGCAGTTTTCCAGTGCAAAAAGGGGTATTGGGGAGATAAAAACACAGATGTCCTCTACAGAAGTCTGTCTCTCTGAACATAATGTAAAGACCTCTGGTGGTACAGTGATTTATCATGGGGCCTTTTGTAGCAGTAAGCATTTGATCAAATGATGCAAAGCTATTGGAGTCACCAAATTTCAAACAGGGAAGCATCTGTTTGCGTTATTGTACAAGGTAAGTATAGGATATACCTGTAATAATTTGAAAAATGTATCTTCTCTTAACCCTGATTTTCATGGGTTTGGTAGGACAGTCTCCTAAAATGGCTTCCAGTGATTTCTACCCCTTGGTATTCACAACCTTGTGTAATACCTTCCCCTTGTGTGTGGGCTATATCTCATGATTTGCTTCTAATGAACAGACTGTGCAAAAGTGGTGGGATGTCACTTCCAAGATGAGATCATGAAAGACTGTAAATTCCATCTTATGGGCATTTTCCTGCCTTTTTGATGTGCTTACTTTGATGAAGCAAGCTTCATATTGGAAAGATTCAAGTGGCAAGGAACTGAGGACAGCCTCTGGTCAATAGCCAGCAAGGAAATGAAACTTGTCAATAACCACATCAATGAGCTTGGAAGCACATTCTTCCCCAATAAAGCCTTGAGATGACTATGGCCCCAGTCAAAACCTTGATTGCAGTCTGTGAGAGACTTTGCGCTTGAAGATCCAGCTAACTGTGCCCAGATTCCTGACCCAGTGAAACTGTGAGATAATAAATGTTGTTTTAAACCACTACTTTTTGGATAATTTGTTATGCAGCAATAGATAACAAATACAATGAGAGACTTTAGATAAAAATTTTAGTATTCTATAGCCATTATTCATGGATTATTGGGACATGGTAGAGCATACTTACTCTCTTTGACATGGGTTCTGGTTATCCAGTGCTAGCTGCTGAGTTGTTGCATTTTTCCTTGAGTCTCCTTTAGTTAGATCTGGAGTTCTGTGTTTCCTTTGCATTTACTCACTTCTGAATCATATTGCTTACCACCATACATATTAATTAAGTCCAGGGCTAGGACTCGAAGCAAGTGATAGGCTTGGGCACAAAACTGAGGAGGCCCTAGGCATCACACTTGGCTCACCTAAGTCCCAGCCCTGATTGAGCCAATAGTGCCAGTTTTATGTCTTGGTTCCAACTCTTATGAAGTTATCTGTTTACCTGTGATGGTATCCTGAAGCTTCCCTAGAAATTAGGCTTTGTCCTATACCCAAGCATAGGTATATACCCAGTGTATGTATGTATGTCTTTGTGTGTGGCAGGTACGTGCTCATGTTTGTGCAAATCAATTTTTCTACACTTTCTGCCCTCTGTTATTCTCTTTCTTAGCGTCTCCTCCCCAAGGGAGGAAAAATTGATATTCTGGTTAGCTAGGGCCTAGGATATTCATTGGAGTCTGCATTACTAGTAGGCAGTGTACTGTGCTTTCTTGAATTGTCTTGTTGAGCTGTCTGGACAAGATTGTCTGTCTGTTCTGTGTGGTTACATAATGGCAGATTCTGTTTTCCTTTTGGACCTCGCCATTTTTTATTTGTGGGGGGAGTTGGGAAGCTCCATTTAGGCCTTCAGGGCTAAACCATATTCTTCAATCCAGCTTCTGTCAGACCTCAGCTTTGGGAGTTATTGGGGGCTGGTTTGGACTTTAATAAAGTGGTAAATTCCCCATTGGTTACTTTTTTTTTTTTAAGATTTTATTTATTTATCTGACAGAGGGAGAACACAAGCAGGGGTAGCAGCAGGCAGAGGGAGAGGGAGAAGCAAGCTCTCTACTGAGTAAGGGGCCCAATGCGGGGCTCGATCCCAGGACCCTGGGATCATGACCTGAGCCGAAGGCAGCTGCTTAACTGACTGAGCTACCCAGGCGCCCCGTGGTTACCGTTTTTAACTATGGTTCTCTTGCTTGGAAAACATGCAGACAGGAGACATGATTGGTAGGGCAGGACCCGAACTTAATAAGAGCCTAATATCATCCAAACCTCACCTTGCATTCCTAAATATTGCTCTTCACTGTGAGGCGGAGTGACTACAAGCAGAGAGCCTGGAATTTAGAGTCAAAGTGCTATGTGGGAAGACTTTGGCTTTTGTGTGAAATGCAGCAGCTGATTTAAATTGTGGCAGCCCAGCTGCAGATGGTGTTACTGGCATGGGGCCGCTGGCTGGATTTGGCGAGAAAAAGGTTCATTTTGTGGTCAGAACAGGTTTGAGTGAGATGGAAGCCTGAGCAAGCAGGGATCTGGTCTTGCTAGGGGAGAGTATTTCCTCGGGGAGAGAAGAACCTCTTTAGGTACCTGTAGACCTGCAGAGATAGATGTTATGAACAAAGTACGTAGGGAAAGGGCAAACCTTTTCTGGGGCCAGAGAAAACTAACCTCGGAATGGTAGAGCTTTGGTCCTCTGGCTTTTTAGGACTGTATTTTGTGATTAGACAGCACTCACTTCATGTCTCTGGTCTTTCAACAAGGACAACTTTTGTTTTCCTGGGAAGATCAGGTCCTTTTGCAGTGGGAAACTAGATAACAGCAGGGATTATTATTTATTTGGATTTTTATTTTTTGATGGTGCCCTTGGAGTAGTGAAGATTAACCAAGACCTCAGGAATTAAAAAAAATCCAAGGAAAACAGGTTTTGATGAGAATCATTTGGCAAAGATTGCTGCATCTCCTTGAAAAAAGGAGAAGACAGGAGCAACCTCACAGATTACCTCTAAAAAAAGAAGACAGGAGCAACCTCACAGATTACCGGCATCTGGAGTTTCGGTAAGCCATGGATTTCATTGACTTCAGTTATATTTAATTTCATAAACTGTAGTCTCCAAATGTTTAGCATGAACTGACCAGCATCCTTGTAAGATAGAAACCATGGAGAATTTTCCACTGTCCCCCCTTGCTTTTTCTGTCTATATCCTCCCCTCGGATAACACTCAATCTCTATTATGATTCATGGCAGGTGACAGCAATGTGGGAAACTTTCTTTGTCTGGGAAATGCCACTGGGGCAGTTATCACATTTGGGTCTAAATTTTCAAATGAATGGGAGAGTAACATTGATATTCATGTGTTTTATTGACAATGTTGAAGTTGAGGAATGAGACACCTGGGTGTTGGCGGTTATGATTATTTTAACTTTGGTGGTGCCAAGGAACAACACTCACTCTTGGTAAAAACCACAAGGCTGCAGCTGAAGAAGGCAGCTAGGCCTCTGAGGTTGCTCTCTGGCTGACACTGAGCAGAATGAGATTGAGGGGGGAGAATTGGAGCTCTGATTTCCTTGGGACTTTAATTTCTCCATGGGAATTTAATGAGGGTTGGGAATTAAGGGTGCATAAATTTAGGTTAACTTCCTGGTGAATTGAACCTTTTAAGATGATAAAGTGGCCCTCTTTATCTCTAGTAATACTTTGGGCTTTGAAGTCTGTTTTTTATATTGATAGAGTCATGTACCAGCTTTCTCTTGGTGTTTGCATGGGATATCTTTCTGTGTTCTTTTGTGGTTTTGACCTTTCTGAATCTTGTATTTTAGATGTGTATCTTGTAAACAGCACACAGTTGGGTTTTCTTTCTTTAATCCAATCTAATTTTGTCTTTTAATAGGAATATTTACATTTAATATAATTTTTGATATACCTTTAAGTTGACTGTTTTACTGTGTTTTGTATTTGTCCTACCTATTCTACGTCCCTTTTCTCTGAAAGTTTTTATCTGAAAGCAGAGAAAAGTTGGACTTATTATTGTTATTCCAGTTTTTTCTTCAATTGGAAGTTAGGCATCCTTTTTACTATTCTTTTAGCAGCTACCCTAGAAATTACAACATGTAATAGTTATTTTTAAGGATTTTATTTATGTGAGAGAGAGAGAGCACACAAGCGAGCATGGGGGGGTGAGGGACAGAGGGAGAAGTAGACTCCCTACTAGCAGGGAGCCCAATGCAGGCTCAATCCCAGGACCCCCAAGATCATGACCTGAGCTGAGGACAGATGCTTAACTGCCTGAACCACCCAGATACCCCACAGCATGCATTTTTGACTCATCAAAGTCTAATGTTAATTTATACTTTCCTCCCAAATGACGTTAGGACCTTGGAACACTTAACTCCCTCTTGGCTTATTGTATTGTTATTGATATTTTAATTCTATATATATTTGAAACCTCATAAAAATATTATTTTATTATTTTGCTCTGTATGGTCAATTTTCATTTAGATTCACCCACATATTTACCATTTCTATTGCTTTTTATTCCTTCACACTCTCTGTCCTTCCATTTGGGATCACCTTTTTTATGTCCAAGGAATCCTGTAAAGTGTATGCACTTTCACTGCTGTTCACTCAGTTGATCCCAAGAAGTTCTCCAGGTAGCCGAAGGGTCTGGGAGAAGTTTGACCTTCTCTAGCACCATGGCATCTGACAACAAGGCCCAGGTTTGGCTCCATTCTGCAGCAAGTAGCTACAGAGCTCTGTAGCTCTGCCAAACTTGTGAGGAGCTGCTTCCATGACCCAAGGCATAATGGGCAGCTGGGTCTGGGAGAGTCATGGACTCAGGGCCTGTGAGAGCTTTTATTTCCAGGAGAGCCCAGTAGATGGCCAGCAATTTCTGCTCTGATGGTGTATAACACAGGGCTGAGGAGAGCAGTTTCTTGCGTAAGAAACCAATTTATGGCCAATTTATGGCCATGATGGGTGGGTCCAGAGACTGCAAGAGGCTTAAGAAGAGCTTGCTAAAGCTTCAGTGGTGAAGGAATCTCTGGGCACTAATGAGAATGCCTGTTATATTTTAATTTGGATGGATTCTAGAGCCTTTTGTTGGTGGAGGGACAATTAAATGTGGGCTAATTTGCAAATAATAGTATAAATGACCTTAAGGAAAATGTGTAAGTGAGGAATATGTTGTCTCCAGAACCCAAAAAGAACTAAAAGATATTGTGGGTGCTGAGGTCCCTTGACCTTGTCAGGGATGGAGCAGGCCTTGGTTTACTGAATACCTATTAGAAATTTAAGTGAAGCAATGGGACTTTGCTCAATGAGCAATGAGACAATAGCTCAGTCAGTCCCCTTTTCTTTTTTTTTTTTTAGTGTGTGTGTGTGTGTGTGTGTGTGTGTGTAAGATTTCTTTATTTGAAAGAGAGAGAGACAGAGCATGAGCAGGGGGGAGGAGGGAGAGGGAGAAGTAGACTCCCTGCTGAGCAGGGAGCCCTGTCAGTCCCCTTTTCTGAGCTCTTTTGTGAGTAATTGTCCCAAAATGAGTGCTTCCAATAAATCTCAGAGGAGATCAATGTAATCAATATAATGTTAATACTTGTGAATCAATATAATGTCATACCTGTGATCCTAGAGAAAATTGGATGCAGTTAAGATCTTGCTTGCAAAGATTATGGGTGATATTAAGGCTGTTGAGGTATCCTATGGGCAGTGAAGTAATAAGTACCTTATTTTGAAGGTAAAGGCAAACTGCAGTTGAGAGACTGTTGAAATAGTCACTAAATAGAACATTTAGTCAAATCTACAATAGCAAAATATTTATTAGTTGTTGATTGGAAAGTCAATAACTTTAATAATATTGGGGCTAGGATCCTTGATGTTTAGGACCATGGCATTTAAGGTTGTGGTAATCCACTCTGAGGTACCATTAATTATTTCTAAGCTCAAATACAGGCAAAATTGGGTTGTTAAATGAAAAAGCAGTGAGGATAATCACCTCTTCTCTAAATGGGTCATCTTGTATAAAGGATTTCAATCATTGAATATTTTAATTTACATTGGGCCATATTAACCTTTTTACTGGGGGGAGAAGTTCTGTGGTATCCCATTTGTCAAGTGCAGACAACTTAATTTTAATTTGTTACTCATTGGGTCAGAGATCCATACCCACTGCGGTATATTTTAGGTCAATGCCTTGGCTGTGGGGAATTTAGGCTGTAGTTCCAATGGTTAAGATGAGGCATACCAATTTGTCGCCTATTTTATAGTAACTCCCTACGAGTATAGGGTGTACTATGTTTAAATGCAGTGGGATCCCTTATACTGGGTTCATGAAAGTTTGCCAATTGGTGCATTTTATCAGATATTAAAGTTAATTCAGAACCTATGTTATATTAGTGCAAAAGCCAAAAGTGCCCTTTTATCTTTCACTGTATAGATTCTTTAAGTAAATTTTGGATTCCATTTGGATCAAATTGTGGACTCTGTTTCAGTTTTTTTGTTTGTTTCTCCCCTCTGTATTCAGACCTGCTTCTCTCTCTCTCTCTCCTGTGTGTGTGGGGGCAGTGGGTTGGGAAAAGAGAGGGGGAGAGAGAGATTCTTGGACATATTTCAAAGATATGGAGTGTCCTCGATCTTGCTCTTATTTATAAATTTATTTTTCCAAGAGAGCCTCACGTCAGTATCATCAGGGTTAGGGGATTCTCTTGTGGCAATAATTATTTTATAGGGCTTAAGGGCCCCTGGCTTAAATCAGATTTGAATTAGACCCTTTGTTGTGCCACAAGGGTGCCACGGGTGTTTTTCCTATAACTGAGGATTCAGATCTTAGTTATGACAGAGGCATATGCAGCATAGCAACAGAGGTATTTAGAGGTCTTGGTAAGCTGTTTACTCTTAGGACTGAGGGCATCAGCACACTACAGAATGGCTGCTTTTGTTTCTCTTCTCTCTCTCTTTTCCTCTCTCCCTTTCTTATTACCTAATGACTATTCTTTCATGAGTGACCACTGATGGACTTGTATCTTGCACAGGCTATAGTTTTTCCTTTGAATAGTTTACACATCAGAAACTGTGGCTGGTGAGACACAACCAATTGGTTGTGGAATAAGAGTCTTTACCCAGAGCCTAGCATGGGTCCCAGTTCCATTCTAAGACGATAGATAGGTCTGGGTTGAGACACAGTATTTGAATCAATATTTGATTTTTGGCATTTAGGGAAAGGAGTACAGTATGTTTTTCCTATTTTTCTCCACCTTTACCCTTGGAGTGGATAGAATCACCCAGGAGCAGAGTATGGAGATGAGAAGGGAAAAACCGGGGCTATCAACTCCTTACCTGTTCACTGTTGGCAAGAGAACCCTTAGCCTGGCAAGCTAGATTTAATAGTAGTACTCTGTATCTGATTATTCCTTGATTAATTAATCCTATGAGATTGATGGGAAACAGAACTAACAGTTTTTGAGATCCTGACATTCCCTGTGTGAAATGTCTGTACTTGAAAATGTAGGCAGACTGGAGATCCTTTGTGTAAGATCTCTACTTAAAAAGAACCTCATTCTCTCTCTCAAATAAATAAATAAATAAATAATCTAAAAAAAAAAAAAGAACCTCAAATAAGTGATTCATTTGTAGATATCTGGTGGCCTGAGCACAGGCCTTGAAGAAAAGAAATGCTGGTCTTATGAGGTCTGCTTTTAGGGCAGAAGTGTTGGGGAGTTGGAAAAGTGGTGGATGACATTGATAACAGCAGGATCAGGGTGGGGGAAGTGAATGCAGTGGTGGTGGTGGTACAAGGGCAGTGAAGATAGAAGAAGAGAAATGCTTTTTACAATTTGTTTTCCCAGAAACCAGAGTCAGAGGCTAGGATTTGGGTGCAGGTAGTTTATTTGGGAGGTGAATCTTGGAAGCAGGGGAAAGAAATGTGGTGTTTGCTTGACATGGCAAGCAGCAGGATTGGAGGAATTTGAGGTTACACAGAGCTGTCCACCACAGTTATGGCTGAAATCAGAGGTGGACCTTGAGGATGAGATGTGGACACCAGAGGTGTTTGCTCTTGTCCACCCCTCACATAGCTCACATTCACATGTATCCTACATTAAGTCCACTTTTTCACTGAGTCTTTAAGGAGGTGGCTGGCCTTAATATCTATATAAGACTCAATCTAGTGGGTTAGAAGAATAAGCATTAGTTTTTGCTGTGCAGTTGGTCACAAGGCCATGACTGATATTTTCTCCCTCCTCTACATTCTAGAGTTCTCTTAGCATTTGGGTGGAGGTAGTAAGCCTGCTTGGGATGGTGATACAGACAGAACTTCATCCCTGAGGGGCCTGAACCCTTGGTTGTCTTTTGCTTTTATTAGGTATTGGTTGCTGCAGTTGTCCATTTGCTCTTATACCTGGATAGGAAAACATCAGAAAATGTCAGCAAGTGGATGTCCTAGGTACCGATGTGCCTTGCTATGCCCTTATTTATAACCAAGAAGCAGCAATTTTGGTCCCTTATGATAATCAGAATTCAGGATCTACAACATCGTAACATTTTTGCTGCCTGCTGGGCCACTGGCATAAGGATCTCAAAGTGATCAGGTTGCTAATTGTAGTTTCAGATTCAGTGCAGTCCTTGCCATGCTGCCTGGTGGGAGTACCCCCTTGCCCCACCCTGCCAACCTAAGAACCAAGACCTCTAATCAGACAGCCCAAGATGGTAGGAAGTAAAGCGCATATTCTGCACATGGAGTCACTGGGAGTGACAGAGAGTGGCCCAGCACCACATCCACTCCTTGGTTCTGTACCCATGTATTCAGCTATTGGGTCACAGATCTCTATATTAGTCATAGGTTGAACTGCTTGTGCTGCACCTGGAGGACAGTACCCCTATCTTGCAGGGTATCATCCCTGAATTAGTACCTTAGCTGAACTTTAATAGGGTGTTCTATTATTCCCATTAGTCCTTACTTCCGGGGGAATCTTAGCTCATATAGAACACTCCCCTAAAGATGCTGCTGAAATCAGGGGTTAGGCTGAGAGAATGTGACTCAGGCTTCAGAGGCATCTGCTATAGGGGAGAAATGTTGGTATTATTTAAAATGACCATAAAAGTTGTGAAGGCTGCTTTAATTTTTGCCTCACAGATAATTTTTTTCTGGCTTTATTGAGGTATGGTTGACAAAAAACATTGTATATATTTAAGAAATACAACGTGATGTTTTGATATATGTATATATTATGAAATGATTACCACAATCAACCTAATTTATCTATCACCTTACATATTTACCTTTCGTGTGTGTGTGTTAAGAACACTTAAGATTCACGCTTGGCAAATTTCAAGTGTATTATTAATACATTATTATTAACTATAGTCACCATGCTGTACATTAGGTCTCAGAACTTACTCATCTTATAACTGAAAGTTTGTAACCTTTGACTAACATCTTCCTTATCCCCCAGTTGTTGGTAAGCACCATTCTACTCTCTGTTTCTATGAAGTTGACTTTTTTGGATTGTAGTATAAGTGAGATCATGCAGTATTTGTCTTTCTGTGCCTGGCTTATTTTACTTAGTATAATGTCCTCCGGATTCATCCATGTTGTCCAAGATTTCTTTCTTTTTCAGGGCACAGTGATATCTATTATTTCTGTATATGATGAATGGATAAAGAAAATAGATATACTTACCCCATTCAATACCACACTTTCTTTATCCATTCGTCTGTTGACAGACATTTAGGTTGTTTAGGTTGTTTCCTTATCTTGTCGATTGTGAATAATGCTGCAATGAACATGGGAGTGCAAATATCTCTTTAAGATACTGAATTCACTTCCTTTGGCTCTATGCCCAGAAGTAGGATTGCTGGATTCCACAGAAGTTCTCTTTTTAATTTTTTTGAGGACTCCCCATACTGTTTTCCAGACTATCTATACCAATTTACATTCACACCAACAGTGTTTAAGGAGTTCCTCTTTACATCCTTGCCAACACTTGTTGTCTTTTGACTTTTGGTAATAGCCATTCTAACAGGTGTGAAGTGATATCTCACTGTGGTTTTGATTTGCATTTCCCTGATAATGAGTGATGTTGAGTCCCTTTTCATTTGCTTGTTGGGACTTTGTATATCTTTTTTGAAAAATGCCTATTCATGTCCTTTGCCCATTTTAAAATCAGATTTTTTTTTTCTGTTGAGTTATAGGAATTCCTTAAATAATTTGGCTGTTAACTCCTTATTGGATATATGGTTTGCAAATATTTTCTCCCATTCCATACATTGCGTTTTCATTTTATTGACATGTGGAAGGGGCATAGGAGCTTTCTGGGTTTTCTTTTATAAGGGCACTAATCCCATTCATGAAGGTTCCACCCTCATGACCTGATCACCTTCCAAAAGCACCACCTCCTAATATAATCACATTGGTGGTTGGGATTTCAACACATGAATTTTGGAGGACAAAAACAGTCAATTGCAAAATTTTAACTGAAACTAGGTAATATAAATGCCAGGTACGTTGTATTTACCCCTCAAAAAAAAAAAGGAGGAGGAAGAACAAGAAGAGAGTGACTCGTTTTGAAGTTGAAACTTCAACCTCTTTCCTCTCTCCCCACCTTTTGAAAAAACTGTTCATGCTTGGAATTTACCAAAGATGCACAGGCCCTAAATGGAAAATCTGAACATATGTGTAATATCTGAACGAACTTACAGAATTTTTTTATTTACTATATATCATTTGCATTAAAAAATGTCTACTTTCTCAATCTTAGAATAACTAATTTGTGCTTAATCTGGTATTTATTACTGTGGACATTTTTTTCTTATTCTCCTTGTGCTCTCTGCTTAGCAGTGTGGTGTTGCTGAGAGGTTAAATAAGCAGAAAGACAGCAACGTCAAGGTCGAGTCGAGTGTATAAAGACATAACATACCCAGAAGAAACTGAATCCATGATACATTTGATGTTGCATGATCAGCAAGCACTCCACCTTCCCATGCCTCTTAACAGTTTTTTTCTGATTAACTATTTTCTGATCACTTTGTTGGATAACAATAGTACTTAAAAATATATGACACTATACAAGTGTAAGATAATATTTTCCCAGTACACTATATGAAAGAATTGGAAGACAGGGGAGAAGGTGGTTGTTAATATGCTCTTAGGCCAAGAAGGAAGTTGAATTATTTGACTTAGTCAGAAGAAAAAAATGTTATTTAAAACTGCAGCTAACCAATGGTACCTGTTTCTGTCCCACGGGAGTGGCATAATTTTCATATTAGACTTTTAAAGAACAGTGTTGTCTACCATCAATGTTAGTTTATTAGCTCTGAGGTCCTTTGTCCTCCAAACCTTCAATTAAGGATGACTCTCCTTGGTGGTAATGGTGTTTTGAAGAAATTTAAGGAAAGGGCTGGTTCCAAATCAGGGAATGAATGGGGAGATGAAATTTGAGTGAGACAGTTCAGGAAATCAACTGTAAGGCAATTGTGAGCTTATGAGCCCCCAGGAATCCTGGGAGGCAGTAGTCTTCCCTTTAGACGTGGGATAAGAGTTTGAAACCATTCTTATACATTTCAGAGATCAGAGTGACCTCAGATGATATCCAGTGACTCTCTTCTGTGTTCCTAAACCGCCTTTCAATTCTGATACAGGAGCTATTTCAGTTGAGTGGAGCATTAAATGCAGAACTCTGGCCAGAAGGAAGATCAGGAGCTTTCAGATTTTGTCAATGAACACAAGTATTTAAATACATTCTTCTGTATTCATACAATGATAGCTTCTTTATAACATTATGTTAAATGAAATGATATTAAATATCATTTTTTAAACAGATTTATTTATGTATTTATTTTAGAGAGCGTGCCCACATGGGGGGAGGGGCAGAGGGAGAGAATCCTCAAGCAGACTCCCCACTGAGGGTGGAGCCTGAGGCCACTGATTTCATGACTCTTAGTTCATTTTTTTTTTTCAAGATTTTATTTTTGCACACGCATGCACATGAGACAGAACATGCAAGAGAGCAAGAACGAGCATGAGCACAAGCAGGGGGTGGGGGAGGGGCAGAGGGAGAGGGCAGAGGGAGAAGCAGACTCCCGACTAAGCAGGGAGCCCGATGCGGGGCTCGATCCCAGGACCCTGGGATCATGACCTGAGCCGAAGGCAGATGCTTAACCGACTGAGCCACCCAGGCGCCCCTAAACATAATTTTTATAAATAGTTTTTAAAAAATGCAAGTGATTCATAATTTGACTGATCTAGCTACTTGTTATTGAAAATTGAGTAAACTTCATTGTCTCTACAGAATTCTGGATCATCTTTTTTATTCAAGTCATTAATAGAGCTTGCCTTTGCAGCAAACTTTTACTTTTATTGTCCTCTCCCCCATCTCTTTTCACCCATTTATATCTTTTTTTTTTTTTTAAGATTTTATTTATTTATTCGACAGATAGAGAGACAGCATAAGCAGGCAGAGTGGCAGGCAGAGGGAGAGGGAGAAGCAGGCTCTCCGCTGAGCAGGGAGCCGGACGGGGGGCTCGATCCCAGGACCCTGGGATCATGACCTGAGCCGAAGGCAGACGCTTAAACGACTGAGCCACCCAGGCGCCCCCACACCCATTTATATCTTGATCTTTATATCCTGCAAGTCCCATGGTTAATTTACTCACCCTTCTATTTCAGATTTCTGGGAAAATACATACCTTTTCCTTCAAAACACCCTTACCTTTATTTTTTTATTCAGAAGCCATTTCTATTTCCTATTGAGGTAGGAGTTCTTTGAAAAGATTACTCTAGAATTTCACATGTTTTCTGTTTTACCTTAAGGGTACTTGAATTTGTCTTAGATTGTCAGTTTTCACAGTCTTAACCATGCTGCATGTCATGGGCATGTTGCTATGTCTCTAGATGGCAGTACAGGACCATCCAAGAAGCTCACAGACTTCCTGCTAGACATGCACAATTGGTGTTCCTGCTTCTGTAAGTGATGACCTTCACTTACCAATGATAGCGTCTTTAACTTACATTATTTCCCCTTTTGACCCAGTCTTGAAACATCTGATCACTAATTATATCTGGCATCAAGTTGAAATTTGTAAAACACCAAGGTAGCTACAGGGGGCTAGATCATGTTTAGGGTGCTACAAAGTCTTACTATCCATGAAACTTGGCATTCTAATAATAATAATAATTAATAATAATAATAATGATAAAGACAGCCTAGAATTTTAAGAATTCCTGTTCTTGGATTGACACATTACTAGGGCACCTAGTATAAAAATTGAATGTTGTACAGCACTTCAAATTAGCACCGCAAGTCTAAATATTCACAATCCATAGGTAGCATTTATTGTTGTTTCCCAGCTAGCACCGATCATTACTTATCTTGGGCATTTCAATGTTTTGCTATTATGGGGCACTTTATTATGAAGGCAGATTCAAGAAGATTCTAGTCAATTTGCCACCCTTTCCTCTGCCCTGCCTTTAAATCTCCTGACATGTGCCTGTGACCCTTTGTTGGTGAGTTTGACTCCCTTATGAGCCACTTAATTTTGCTTCTTTTCATGACTTCAGCCTGGATCTTTAACACTAGACAGCCTCTTTGGAAATGCATTACCCTGGCCTTGAGGGGGATAAGAAGTGGGAATTTGTATTCTCAGTGCAAATCCTTCATTACTCACAGACAGTCAACCCAAAGCCTCTGCAGCAAGGCTTTAGTACTGTTATCAGAGTGACTGATGGGGGCTGAACGCTTGAAAGGTTGTGGATTGTCACCTGAATCTGTGTGAGTTCCTTTGCATTCCCCCTGCCACCATTCTCATTCAGGCAGGGGTTATTGGCTATGCTTCCTTGCTGTGTTCCTTCTTGCCTTAAGCCCTTGCACAGCTTGGTGTCTCTTTATAATTCACAATTCTTTAGTGCCTCCCCACTCCCAAATGAACAGTCCAAATTCTCTAGCTACCCTGTTATGATGTAGCTCCAAGATGTTTTAAAGTTCTCCATAATGTGTTCCCTAGAAAATTGGACTACTCAGTATTCCTTGCAGAAATGCTATGCTTTTCAGTCTCTGGACTCATTCTCACCCGGTTTCCTATCTCTGGAATATGCGTTCCCCTACCTCCATTTCACACTCTTGAGATCTTACCAATTCTTCAGAATCTGGCTGAAATTTCACTGCACCTACGAAATGTTTTTCTGTACTCCACACCAGAAGCAGTCTTCTGTTTTTGTAGCACCTATAATGCTTTGTTTTTGTCACTTTTACAGCATTTGTAATGCTTTTTATTGGTTATTTGTTCATATGTCTTATCTTCCCTGCTGGCTTGCAGGCTTTTTTTTTTTTTAAAGATTTTATTTATTTATTTGACAGAGAGAGGGAGAGGCACAAGCAGGCAGAGCAGCAGACAGAGGGAGAGGGAGAAGCAGATGCCCTGCTGAGCAGGGAGCCTGATGCGGAACTCAATCCCAGGGCCCTGGGATCATGACCTAAGCCAAAGGCAGGTGTTTAACTGACTGAGCCACCAAGGTGCCCTGGATTGCAGGCTTTTTAAAGGACAGGGATTTTATCATATTATTCTTTTTGTTTATCTTAATACCGAGGACAAAATAGGCCAACCCAAAATTTTAAGACATCATCCCACTTTTGCAAAAGTATATGTACATAATTGATGGTAAATGAGACTTTTTCTGTTATTATGGAATTCTGGCTAAATCCTAAAGCTGAGGACAATGAGCAATAAGTACCCCTGCATTTTCAAGAGACGTAATATGCCAGAGAACTTGCTGTAAGATGCTGGACCAGCCCAGCCCAGCCCAGTATCCATCATTATCATCAGCCTATTTAAGTAAAACCTGGACATATATTATGAGGATTCTTTGGAGGGAGCTTACAGTAGTTGAGTCTTTGAATCTTCTCCAAAAGCCAAATAGAAGGAGACATGAGAGGTCCCCTCAGTGAGGCTGAAAGCATACTTATAATAGAGGGAGGCTGGCATTTTGCTCCCCTTTTGGGTGTCTGCTGAACAGCACAAATGCACAGATATGGAGCATGAGAAGTTTTATGAGAGAACTAGATACCTATGGTCAGGACTTTGGGGCCAAATTTAAGGAAGATCAAAACTGGCTACTGTCTCTCACTTGGACAATCCTGACTTTGAGAGGCTACTTGAAAGTGGGCAGTAGTGAGGATGGGCAGGGACACAGATTTGTGAATTCTTTGAGCCAAGAGAACACTGAGGAGGATGTTAATGGTCTTGAAAGTGTCTTCCCAAAGAGGGTGCTTACTCTGGGGAGGGAGTCCAGTAGAAAGAAACTGGGTGAACCAACAGAGGGTAGATATGGGGGGAGGGTTAGTAACCTAGAAAGTATTGTTGGTGTCATATGCACAGAGGTGGGCAGATGTCTCTAAAGAAGTATGAGAACAATGCTCTTCACTCCATGAGAGAGAACTAGAATTTTGTTGACTTCCATGACAGTGGGTAATTAATACAGGGCAGCAGCTAAGTAAAAAAGGCCTTTGTTCTCATCCCTCCTGCTAGTCAGATCCAAATTCTTGGTTAGAGCCAGAAGGAGGAGAGAGGAGGTAAAGCATGGAAGGTAAAAGAACATAACAGTCTCCTTCCTCTGCCTTTGTGACCCTGTAGGTCTCTAATCCTTGGATCATTTCTGAAATTTGAGAGAGGATCAACTGTTCTAATAGGTGAAAGTGACTGGCAAAGCAGTCAAGATGTCTAGGGGGAGGGGAAGGGAGAACTGCTAGAACCAGTTTGAAGGAGGTGGCACTAAAATATGTATTTTTTTCTGATTGTACCCTACCAGGTTTTGCCCATTAAATAAAACATTATACATATCTATGTATTTATCATGGGATCACACATGATTTAAATTTCTTACTTATCTAAATTTCCTAATTTTTCTAAAATGAATGTGTATTATATAAAAATATGTATAAAATAATTTGATTTTAAATAGGAAATTTGAAAAACAAAAATATTTTAGAAAAAAATAAACTTACACAATTATTTTCAAACACAATTGCAGTAATATTATTTATACGACTTTGTGTCCTGCTTGTATAATGTAGCACCCTTCCATGACCTTCTTTTTTTATTTTTTTAAAGATTTTATTTATTTATTTGACAGAGAGAGACACAGCGAGAGAGGGAACACAAGCAGGGGGAGTGGGAGAGGGAGAAGCAGGCTTCCTGCCAAGCAGGGAGCCCGATGCGGGGCTCGATCCCAGGACCCTGGGATCATGACCTGGAGCCTAAGGCAGATGCCTAACAACTGAGGCACCCAGGCGCCCCCTTCCATGACTTTAAATATCCTGGAAAACATGAAGGAGAAATTATAGAGGAAATAGAAGGCATTTAACATCCTTACTGCTGGATAGTTACATTAGTTCCAGCTTGTGCTATGGTTATCTCCATATAATAAATCCTATGTTTTGTATGCTTCTCTGATGTTTGCCTTTAATCTTTTAGTATTTCCTTCCTTCCTTGAACACTTATTATGTATCAGTTACTATGTTATTAGGTACCAGTTATATGGATTATAACTGTTAGGAAGAGGTGGGCGTGGCTCTCAAGAGCTCACAGTGTAATGGGGAGAGAGATAACCTTAAAGAGAGTATATTAGCATTTTGTATGAGTGATGATAGTGATATGAACAGAACTTTATGGGAAAGCATTCCTAACCTGGCCTGGGAGGGCGTTTGGAGAGGTGAGCAAGTGGTAAGGCACAGGATATGTATGGGATAGGGTGGTGAGGGAAGGTAGAGGAGGGAGAGAGTATAAGTAAAGCCAGGGAAGTTAGAAACAATACTGTCTGGGGTATGCAGATGGGAAAGAAGAGGATTATAAAAACCCCACAGTTAAATGATAATGATAAGGGATCTACTTTATAGGGTTGTTCTGAGGATTAAATGAAACCAGATAAATTGCTCAGCAAGATACCTGACAACAAACACTCAGATTTAGCTAATACTTCCATTATTATCTACGTAATTGTCCCTACTCTGTGTGTATACTGTATGTTACTAAAATCAGGCCCAGCTCTTTCTCGGGCCTTTTTTTGCATGGCCATGTGGAAATCCCCATCGTCACAGGAAAGCCAAGGCATGCACAGCTTGTCCTGTGTACCCAGCACTGTTCTAAGTGTTGTCTACGCACTGAGAGTTTAGGTGGCCAGGCGGCCTGATTCTAGAAGCCATGCCCCAACCCCGACAGGATAGTCCCTTGCCACACATTCTTACTCTGTCTTCTCAGTTCTAGAGATAAAACTGTCCAATACTCTCCTTCCAGAGGGGGCTGATTGGCACTGACTCAGGTCTACAATCTGACTTTGGTGATAATGAACATGAATAAATTAAGACATTATTAATTCAAAACTGGTAAATGCATCTCTGACTCAGGTCCTGTGGATGCTGAAGTCTGACCTCTCATCTTCTTCCTTTCTTCTTTTCTTTTCTTTCTAGATTTATCTATTATTTGAAAGAGAGAGAAAGAACAAGAGCAGGAGAGCATGCATGAGCAGGGTGTGGGGCAGAGGGGGAGAGAGAGGGAGGACTCTGTGCTGAGCATGGAGCCCAACACGGAGCTCACCTTACGACCCTGAGATCATGACCTGAGCTGAAACCAGGAGTCAGACCCTGAACTGACTGAGCCATCCAGGTGCCCCCTCATCCACTTTCTATTTCTGACTTTATAAGGTTTCCTGGACCTTTTAGTGTCCCTCATTTAATAATTTTATTGTCCTTATTTACTCCTCCATAGTGATTAGCAATAAAAATCTTTAAACTGAATCCATTTTTGTCAGGGGGAGCAATACCATGGGGATCTAGGAAGACAGGGTCACACTTTGCAGATGAACTTGAGGAGATAGCCTCAAAAAAGAGTAGATAGAGCAAGTGTGTTGGACGGAATAATGGCCCCCAACAAAGAGATTTGAATATGCTATCCTGCTGACTTTGAAGATGGAGGAAGGGACCCCTGAGCCAAAAAATGCAGGCGGCGTCTAGGAGCTGGAAAAGGTAAGGAAACAAGATCCTACCCCCTAGGGGCACCTAGGTGGCTCAGTTGGTTAAGCGGCTGCCTTCGGCTCGGGTCATGATCCCAGGAGCATGGGATCAAGTCCTGCATTGGAGTCCCTGCTCAGTGGGAAGCCTGCTTCTGCCTGCCTTTCTCCCTGCTCGTGCTCTCTCTCTCTCTCTCATAAATAAACAAAATCTTAAAAAAAAAAAAAATCTTTCCCCCTAGAGCTTCCAGAAGTAACACAGCCCTGCTGACACCGTGACCACTCACCACACTTAATAAGACCCATTTAGGACTTCTAACCTCCAGAATTGTAAGAGAATAAACTTGTTAGTCGTAAACCACTCAATTTGTGGTAATTTATTATAGCAGCAACAGGAAGCTAGTACAGCAGGTGAGAGGAAGATGTAGCAGCAGCATGCAGGCCCAAGGCTGGTCACAGACTCGGGCTGGAGCGCGTTTCAGGGGCTTGTTCAGCGGGAGGCTCCTGTGCACTCCACTCCTTCCCACTCCCTGCATGACAGTGTGCATTAGCATTGGGCATGACCCAAAGATCTCTGAACCTGGCAGACACGTTGGTGAAAAAGCTCTGATTGGTGCAATAGAACGTAAGGGTGAAAAGAGGTGTGTAGAAATATTTTGTCAAGAAAACAGTTTTGTGATAAGGAAAATTATTTGTATTATCGAATAAGGCAGAATTACAAAGGAAAGCATTATGTTTATATAGCAGTTTGTAATTCATGTAGCATTTTCAAAAACTTCAAAAATTCACTCATTTTCAAAAATTCACTTATTTTCAAAACATTTCAGAACAACTTTTCATGGTAGCAATGGGCAAGAAATATTATTATCTTTCTTTCATGGTTGAGGCAACTGTGAGATACAGAAATAATTACATCATTTGGCCAGGGTCACACAGTTTCTAAATGACAGCTAGAATTTGAACTCAGGTCTTAATGTCTTTTAAATCCAGGTCCTTTTTGCATTACCCCTTGCTATATCAGGTGAATACTATAAAACCCTAGTTTTAGTTGATAAAAACGCTAGTTTATTTCCCCAGGAATGACACTATCAAAGTAAGGGATTTTTTTTTTTAGATTTTTATTTTATATATTTGAGAGAGTATGCCTGCAGGAGAGCACAAGTCGGCGGGGGGGGGGGGGGCAGAGGATGAAGCAGGCTCCCCACTGCATGTGGCTAGATCCCAACCCTGAGATCCTGACCTGAGCGGAAGCTAGAACTTAACCAACTGAGCCCCCCAGGTGCCCCAGAAAGGAATTCTATATATTTGTGTGCACAAATTGGAGACCACATAACACTCTCCAGCTCCAACTTCTAGCAATATTTCTCGATATTTTAAACATTTTGTTATAGTGACCACAGTCTATGAAATTACAACTTTTTGTGATTTTTTTTTGAAGATTTTATTTATTTATTTGACAGAAAGAGACACAGTGAGAGAAGGAACACAGCAGGGGGAGTGGGAGAGGGAGAAGCAGGCTTCCTGCGGAGCAGGGAGCCCGATGCAGGGCTCAATCCCAGGACCCTGGGATCATGACCTGAGCCGAAGGCAGATGCTTAACGACTGAGCCACCCAGGTGCCCCATAACTTTTCGTGATTTTAATATTGTTAAAACAGTTTATAAGAGGAGGTACGCCACTTGGCTGGTCTTATTGATCCAAAATTTGAACGCCTCTTCCCATTCTCACTATTTATTTTAGGAAATCAATGATTTGTATACCTAAATATAAATTCCAAAGATATTCTGAGATTTAGGAGAGATTTGGTAGAATGATGACAGAGACCTGGGCCACAAATATTTAATTCAGAATATTTAAAAATAAACTACAGTAGTAATTATGTATCTAGAATAGTGTTTCAAACGTGAATAGTTTAATCAGCTATATGTATTATTTATATAGTTTTGTAATATTTATATAATAAATAAATATATGCATAATATATTATATATAATATTATAGTATATCTGCCAAAGATTTTTCCCTTTTAAGTGTTTTATTTGTAAGGCTAAATTTGGAACATGATTTAGAGAACTGAAGTAATTCATCTTTTAAAAGGGAACGGAAAAATCTCACTCTTGTAACATGAGTTTTTAAGGATTTAGTATTATTTAAAAATCCCTTCATTACCACTGAACATATTTGCATTTGAGAGATGAAATGTAGGTGCAAGCCTCCTTGTTAAGCTATTTGTTATCTTCTGAGGATTACTTCTCTAATACCAGCTAGTTTCATGCTCTTAGCTTTAATGTTCAACCTAATATAAAACTGAACTCAGAAAGACATCCTGATGTTATAGTCCTAAATTTTTACTTGAGACCAAGGTTTCCCAAATTGTGAAGTTATTAGAATTACCCAAAATACTCGTTAAAAATAAAGTCCACCTTGTCCCCGATCAGAATCATCAGATGGTAAGGTCTAGGAAACTATTCTTTCAGGGTCCTGATGCTTTTTATCATTAGGCAGTTTTGAGAAATTGCTTGATACCAGTGATACCTATACCGAGTATACCTGGGGAACTTATTAAATGTATGTTTCTGGATTCCATCCCCAAGTACCCAGATTTTAAAATATGTGAGTGGTCCATTAACAAGCCCTCGAAAAAGAGGCTGGGAGTGTCAAGGCTCTGGGTCAGCAGAATGGGGTCTGTGGTCATCAGAGATCGACAGCTTGTCAAACTTGGAAATCCTGGAGAGCAGGCAAGTGCTGAAATGACATAATAGGAAAGAGCCTCAAGCCAGGAATCATGGCAGATGGATCAATTGTCAGTAGAATTACTCTCTGAGCAGAAGACAAGAGCCTGACTCTACCATGAAGTCCATCTGAACAAAGATGGTGATTTGTATGCCTATTAGGAAAGTGGACTCTGCGGGTCTGGATTTGCAGAGTAAGCAGCAGGGTAATTGCAACGGGTGAGGAATCAAAATAAGTCTAATTGCAAGGAGGTTGAATACTGGTTAGAGAAAGGGAGGAAGCTATAGTTTCTGGTGGTTTCTGATAACCTAGACTTCCTTAGTCCCCAAGTATCTTCCTTTAGAACACTTCCCCAAAGCATGGTCTTCAGTTGCTTTTATAAGCCTCACCGAGGGTAGGGGGAGGTTGTTTGTTATAAATGCAGGTTTCTGGGCCCTACCTTAGATTGTTGGATTAAAAGTCTGTAGAAGTGAGACCAGGAAATAACATTTTAAATAAGCTTTTGATGATTCTTATACATACTAAAGTTTAAAACTTATGACCTTATCAGAGGTCCTGAAGCCTGAAATATGTCCAGACAGGCATTTTACTGGTAAAAATGCAAACCCACTGGGAAGGATGATACATTAAATAGAATATCAAACATTAAATAGAATATCAAACATTAAATAGAATATCAAACATTAAATGAATTAGCTCTCTGGAGGAAAAAGGAGCTGAAATAGGAATTTAATTGGGGGAGAAGGAGGAGGAAGTAAATGAAAAGTAAAAGCAAAGAAACCTTCCCGGTTGGGTCTGAGTCTGGTTTTGCATTTATGTGGGGGAGAAGTATTTAGGGGGATAGGAAAATTGGAGGCTTTGTTTGCAGATGGGTTTCAGCAGCACCTTCGACACAGAAGCATACTGGTGTGGCTGGGACAGAGCAGTTGAGTGTTTCTATTGTAAAATGAGATGATTTTTATGGGAGCATACAAATGCTATCTCTGAAAACTTAGGGATGTCCTCCAGTGTTTCTTAGAGTGCCTAAATGACTATTATAGTTTTATGATTGATTACTTCAAAGACCCCTGGAACGTATTTCACTTGCACACTTAAAGGGTACTCTGGTTTTAGTGACTAGTTCTTTTGAAATAAACATTCTAGAAAAGTGAGAGAATTTTAAAATTCAAGCCCTGTAGTTTGTGGATATATTCTAGAAGATAATCCAATGATCCTTTTTCTATTTCTACCCTCATGAAACAACCATTGGATCTTAATTTGGCCTCTTCAATGTACCTAGCATTCTGGGCAATCACTGGTCCGCTTCTCATTGTAAATTATTAAATTGACATCTTGTGTTGCAAGTAGTACTGTTGTAAGTTTGATATCTAGTGGGCATGAGTCTAGGGACTCATCACTTTTGGGTAACCTGTTAAAATTGAGTTTACTGATTTGTAAAGCAAATGATCAATTTCTTCTGATCTTACCAAGATGTAGATGTCTTGTGTCAGGACATCTACCTATCAGGTTAAGGCCATTGTATTAGTTATCTATTGCTGCATAACAAATTACCGCAAAAATTTGGTTCTTTATTTTATTTTTTATTTTTTATTTATTTATTTATTTTTAAAGATTTTATTTATTTATTTGAGACAGAGACAATGAGAGATAGAGAGCATGAGAGGGAGGAGGGTCAGAGGGAGAAGCAGACTCCCTGCCGAGCAGGGAGCCCGATGCGGGACTCGAATTTTTATTTTTTAAGAGAGGGATGGGGAGGGGCCAAAGGAGAAGGAGAGAGAATCTTAAGCAGGCTCCACACCCAGTGCAGAGCCCTTTAGGGGGTGCCATCTCATGGCCTTGAGATCATGACCTGAGCTGAAACCAAGAGTCAGACCCTTAACCGATTGAGCCACCCAGGTGCCCCATTTTTTTTTTTATTCTTTAAACAATAAACATTATCTTACAGTTTCTGTGTTTCAGAAATTCAGAAGCAGCTTAGCTGGATGAGTCTAACTTGAGGTTGCAATCAAGATGTAAGCCGGGGGGCGCCTGGATGGCTCAGTGTTAAGTGTCTGCCCTCTGCTCAGGTCATGATCCCAGGGTCCTGGGATTGAGCCCCGCATCGGGCTCCCTGCTCAGTGGGAAGCCTGCTTCTCCTTCTCCTACTCCCCCTGCTTATGTTCCCTCTCTCACTATGTCTCTCTGTCAAATAAATAAATAAATAAAATCTTAAAAAAAAAAAAAGATGTAAGCCAGGGCTGCTGTCATATAAAGACTTGATGTTGGCTAGAGGATTTACATTCAAATTGGTGTGTTCATGTGGCTGGCAAGTTGCTCTTGGCTAATGGTGGTAGGCCTTAGTTTCTCCTCATGTGGACCTCTCAACAGGCTGCTTGAGTGTCTTCATGACATGGCATCTGGCATCTCGCATGGCTAGTAATCTAAGAGAGAACAAAGCAGAAGTGGTAATGCCTTTAATTTCTGCATTATCTGTTACGCAGGCAAGCCATGAGTCAAGGTGGGAAAAGACTTCCTAGGGCATGGGTATGAGGAATACCAGGAGGCTATGATTACGGGGGCAATCTTGGAAGCCTGCCTATCATACTACTGATATTGCAGTATCACAAGTGACATATTTATTATATTATACTTACATAGTTTATGCTTTTTAAAATTAGAATCCTCTGGGGCACCTGGGTGGTTTAGTCGGTTGAGCATCTGCCTTTGGCTCAGGTTATGATCTTGGGAGTCCCGGGATTGAGCCCCGAGTCAGGTTCCCAGCTCAGCAGAGAGTCTTCTCCTTCTGCCCCTTACCCGGCTTGTGCTCTCTCTCTCTCTCAAATAAATAATAAATACAATCTTAAAAGAATAAAATTAGAATCCTATAATTTCTCAGGCTCCATATCCAAAAGAAAACCTTTGCTTTTAGTTTCTTATAGTAGGTTCACTATTTCTTTTTTTTTTCCCCCCTTGGGAATTTTTTTTCCTGGCTTTTGAGCTGTGGAGACCAGATGGACAGTTTTTGGCAGAAGGAAAATCATAATTTCTCTTATTTAAAATCATTTTATGATGAAATACTACATTTAGGCTTTGTCTAAAAGTCCCCTGGTTGTGTGTCTTTGAATCCTCCACTTTTCATTTTGTTTTTGGCTAGCAGTGAGACTCCATGAATTTAAAAAATCAAAAGAAATATTTTTCAGCCTTCATGTAGTACAATTTTTAAGCCTATAAATACAGTTTATGTTTATGCATGTCTTCTCCAGTTGTTCAAATAAGAATATTTATGTAGTGTTATTTCTATACTCTCAGGAATGTATTATAGAAATTATCATTGAAGAATTCATTGTTTTTCTGACAGTTATGTCTTTGCTGCATCATTCTTAGAGGAAATCTTCTTGACAGCAGTATTTGTGTTCTATGTCTGGAAATATCTATAAAATATATTCAATTCTCTGAATATCTCAAAGGAAGAGTTGCTGTGATATTTTTGACACAAATATTTCACATTTCTGGCTATGGCAGCAACTCCACAGTGAATATATTTATATGTAAGAACAAAATACCTCAAACATTGGATGGTGACTTCTAAAAGGAAAGATCTTTACCCTAATTTGTATTTTTTAGCTTTAGAAACACATTTTCCCCTGCAGGTGTGGTAAAAATATAACTTTCTCACTGACCATTTACAGGTAGCAAAGAATTATGATCCCTTAACTTAGTCTCTATGCTTGCTGACTCAGACTTTGTAAATGTTACTGGGAGAGGTAAGACAGAGGCCTTAGAAACTGTTGCTGTGAATCCAGGAAGATGCTCATTGAAGCACTGAAGCCAGAAGGTAAATTGTTAGAGGCCCAAGCTCTTATGGACAGCAGGATGCTTATGAAATACTGGGCAAAAAGTTAATTAGGCAAAAGTCATTAAAAGACTTTGGGGGGCGCCTGGGTGGCTCAGTTGTTAAGTGTCTGCCTTCAGCTCACGTCATGATCCCAGGATCCTGTGATGGAGCCCCATATCGGGCTCTCTGCTCGGCGGGGAGCCTGCTTCTCCCTCTCCCACTCCCCCTGCTTGTGTTCCCTCTCTCGCTTTCTCGCTCTCTGTCAAATAAATAAATAAATAAAATTAAAAAAAAAAAAAGGTTTGGATTGTAGTGACATTAATGTGATTCCTTGGACAACTTTGGTGGTAATTAGGATATAGCATAAAAAATTAAATGAAATATTTTCATGTGACTCAATATTTGGAATGTAGAAATACATAGGATTTAGGAAAAAGAGTTCAAGAGAAAATTTAATGTTCTTATTTAACAGCTGAGCGTGATGTACTTATAATTGAATTGATAATCTCAAGTCTGTGGACCGACTAAGTTGAGAAATTGATCACAGATTAGTGAAAAGAATGTTAGAAGAAGTTTCCTAAAATAGCCTCTTAACTTTATAGCTACTCCATGGTATGTGGCTGAGTCTTAACTAAAATATTTTTCCAAACAATTCTACCTGGACAGGAGTTGAAGCAACAGATTCACCCCTAAGCTCAAGTTTCTCTTGGGCCCTTCCCCAACTGCAATTTGGATGCAGTCTGAAACCATAGAGGAGCAGTATCTTTGGAGTCAGACATGGTTGAATCTGGTGTCTGCCACAGCTAGTTCTTGGGAAAGTGACTTAATCTGACTGAGTCTCAGTTGTCTCATCTATAAATGGAGGATAATAGTACCTACTCAAGGCCAGCTATGTAATTCATGGGAAACAGAGCTAAAAGAAAATACCAGGCTCTTTGTTCAAAAAGTAGGAAAAAAATGCTATTTTAAAAGTATGGGTATATAGGGGCACCTGGGTGGCTCAGTCGTTAAGCGTCTGCCTTCGGCTCAGGTCATGATCCCAGGGTCCTGGGATTGAGCCCTGCATTGCATCAGGCTCCCTGCTCAGCGGGAAGCCTGCTTCTCCCTCTCCCAACTCCCCCTGCTTATGTTCCTGCTCTCGCTGTGTCTCTCTCTGTCAAATAAATAAATAAAATCTTAAAAAAAAGTATGGATATATATAAAACTTTTTTCCTGTATAAATATTTTATAATTTATAAAACATAATGGTGTAATCATTGCAAGTACAGAAAAATTAAAATTTTAAATTATTAGCATGAATTTTACCATTCATGTTTATATTGTATAATGCCAATTTATATTTACAATGTATAATTGTAAATGCAAATATAAGGGCATTTAACTTGTGTGTGGAATCTTTGGCATTTCATAGCTCATACATGCATATGTATTTCATTCCTAGCAGAAGAGTAGGGGAAAATATGCACAAAAATAACTTTTTAAAACATTTCTTTACATGTGCATATTCTACCAACACTGTCTACCTTCAGCTTACTGAAAAGAAAGGTAGGACTGGAATGAACCCAGCAATGGGCTGCCTTATCTTGCCTTTTTTACTGTGTCATCATATTCAGCATTATGGGTACTGGGAAGTAGCATGACCAAAAAAGGATATGATAGGATTCCTTGGTTGTTCATGTTTCTTAGAATACCATTACCTTCTTTTTTTGTTTTTCTTTTTTACTGATAATCTGTTTTATTTGAAGATTACCTTCTTGAGTTTGAGTCATTGTTGATTGAATTTCTGGAATCTGAGGGATGTAGATTTTCTTGGGGATATCAAAATATCCTAGAAGACTCAGTTCTAACATGTATTAAATCAGCTGAGTCTTCTTCAGCTTTGAGGTATTAAAGAACATAAAGAGTATATCACTGGTTTGTTATAAAAGGATATAACTCAAAAGAAACAGCCAAATGGAAGAGATGTATAGGGCAAGGCGTGGGGAAAGGGGGCAGAGCTTCTATGCCCACTCTGAGTGTGCCACTGTCCCCCTTTCACCACCTGTTCACCAACCCAGAAGCTCCAGATACATTCTTTTTGTGCTCTAAGTAAGTTGGCATTCAGAAGGGTAAAGCATAGACCCTCTGATCTGTTAGTGACCCCACTTACTCAGCCATAGACGTGTTGTATGGAACAGAATATAGAATTCTGGTGGACCCATTATGCATTGGATTTCAGTAGACTCACAGTGAAATAAGCATGTTACGGAAGCCATGAAGGCTATATGTGAATGGAGGAGCAAGTTACTACAGACACATGCATGTCTTTACTCTGTTCATATGTATCCTCCATTGTCCGACGAACTTCACTTATAAAACATACTCTCAAAAATAAAATTGTTAAGAATTTCATGATGGCAACAGCAGAGTTTCCAAATGAGTGCAGGGCCCTTCTGAGAACAGGGCTCTATGTGATTGCACTTGTCATGTGCCCATGAAGCTGGCCCTATACCTACTTAATAACATCGTAAATTCCCTAGTGGAGTACAGGATAGGTGCCCAATAAATGTCCTTCCATTTTCTTACAGAAAACATTAAATTCCTTTAGAATAGACATACATATGGGCAGGACTCAGAATCTTGATGTCTGAAGGGCGATGAAAACTACCCACGTTTGACCTATGAGTTTTTCTAAGAGCAAGAGTTATAGTGTGCCTTTGCAGGTTCTTGAGAAGCCAACTGAAATGCTTCTGCACTTGTGTCCTGATTCTGCTGCCACAATTGGCTTAGTACATGAGACAAAGGGATGGCTATTTGCTGTGATTTTCAGAGCCTTATAAATTCTCTTCTCCCCCTCCAATCTCTCTCCACTGTTCATTTGCCACAGTGTTTCTGAGTTCACCATTAGAAATTCATTCTTCTGGGTTAAAGTGGCATCCTATTTTAAAACGCTGTAGGTAAAACTACTGTGTAACTGAGCATAAGTGGTTTTGTTCAAATCACTTAAAGAATTTAGAAATATTTCTATTTCTTATGGGAAGCATTTTGTCTCTGACACTCACTCATTAGTGGGCAGAGGTCCCTCAGGGCCTCAGCTAGAAGCTGTAGTTATAAATCCAACCATCCTATTTGGGAAAAACATCTGAAAATACTAATAAACTTGGGAAGGTAACAGATTAATCAAATAACCTCAAATTTACTATATTGTGTTTTTCTGTGCCAGCCCCTACCTAGGGGCTTTACAATTGTGCTATCATTTATTTCTTGCTATAACCATTTGAGTTCGATTCTTTTTCTTATTTCTATTTCACAGATAAAAACCTGGCATATGGAAGGTAATATTGATCATAAGTGGCTTGATTAAAAGTGGTTTATTAGAGTGTTATTCAGTTCTTGCCACGATAATTCAGGACCAAACCATCCCCCAAAGCCAGTGTTTTACAAAAACAGACATTTCTGTATTTATATATTTTTGATCATGGGCTGTGGGTTGGATATGGTTCTGCTGGATTTGGCTGGGATCAGTTGCATTTACATCTGCTATCTAAATTTTCTCATTCTCCTTGGACCAGCAGCTACCTGGAGGCATTATTTCTTCTCACGGCAAATCACAAGAGCACAAAAGCAGAAGCCAAACTCTGCTAGCACATTTAAGGTCTCTGCTCATGTCACATCCACTAACATTCATTGGCCAAAGTGAAGCTAAAATCAAAGGGGCAAGAAAGTATATTTTACCCATGCTGGGAATACAAAGGGATGTGGCAAAGGGTGTGGATATATAATCCTAATACAACGGAACACTTAGGGCTAATAATCCAACCAACTTCTGGTTGGGAGTAGGATATCGAGAGAATATGAATCACAGTGTGGGGAGAGGGAGGGAGATAGAGAAAGTTAATTACGATGCATGGTGCACAGTGTGACAGGTCTGGCACAGAGCAGCAGGAGGGGTTCAGACCAGGTGGTGGGCATGCTAGAAAGGAAAGTAGCGCCCTCTCCTCTCCTCTTTCTGAGTCCAAGCCAGATTGTCTACTTTGCAAATTTATTTATGGTTGTCCCAGCAAATAAGGTGACCATTCAGAGAGAAAAATGGCCACATAAGACCTCAAGGTCCATTTTGAACTATTGTATTACACAACCCAGAGGAGTAGTAGGTTAGGGTTTGTGGTCATTGCTTATTCCAGCAGATTTTGTGATGTTCATTAAAATTCTGAATCTCGCTCTCTCTTCCTTGGCGCTGCCTGTGGAGGTGGCAGCCATCTGTTACTGGGCATCATGGCTGCCCTCAGACCTCTGGTGAAGCCCAAGATCATTAAAAAGAGGACCAAGAAGTTCATCCGGCACCAGTCAGACTATGTCAAAATTAAGCGCAACTGGCGGAAACCCAGAGGCATTGACAATAGGGTGCGCAGAAGATTCAAGGGCCAGATCTTGATGCCCAACATTGGTTACGGGAGCAACAAGAAAACAAAACACATGTTGCCCAGTGGCTTCCGGAAGTTCCTAGTCCACAACGTTAAGGAGCTTGAAGTGCTGCTGATGTGCAACAAATCTTACTGTGCAGAGATTGCTCACAATGTCTCCTCCAAGAACCGCAAAGCTATTGTGGAAAGAGCAGCCCAGCTGGCAATCAGAGTCACCAATCCCAACGCCAGGCTGCGCAGCGAAGAAAATGAATAGACAGCTTGTTGTGCACGTCATATTTGTGTTAATAAAACCATAAAACCAAAAAAAAATTCTGAATCTCCTCCCTTGTAGCACAAATAATATTTTAAGTAACTTCCCTAAAAAATCCCACTGTTCATAGCAATGAGGATGCTTCTTAATTTAAGGGCTATATTTTGGATCAGAGTCCAACCTTTGGTTCCTTTGGGGTTTTGACAAGACTGTTTCTGGGGAAGAACTACCATGTTATTGTCCTAGTTGCCATGGACATTATGAAGTTATAATAAATTAATAGCATTTTCAAACATCTTTGAATTTATAGCTTGGGGAGATGGTCTAAACTTTTCAGAGGAGGGGCTGAGATTTGTAAGAGGGGTCAGAGCCAGATGATAAATGGCTTGGGAAGCCATGGTAAAAAGTTTGGACTTTATGTAGAATTACTAAGGGAAGAAAAAAATGGAAGTGAAATGACAAGACTGATTTTTTTTTTTTTTTTTTTAAGAAGGATGGCTCTGATAGCAGAAGGGGGAATGACTTTGAGAGGAGACAATGGATGGGAGGAAGAGACACTGATTTGGAACTTACTGTGATGTTTTAGGCAAGAGACGGTAAGAGCAATCGCATTCTCATTCTTGGGAGCACCCGTTTCGGATATCCTTTTGAGACCATCTGTTCTGAACATTCTCTAGTACTTTCAATTCTAAAACAACAAAATTCTAGAGGTACCATCTGATTTACAGATTGATGCTATTTTTAAAAATGCTTCCTAAAATGCTTGACAAAAAGTAGGTGCTCACTGTTTGCTGAATTAAAGAAAAATAATTGAGTTCTGTAAGCAAACTGTTTGCTTTCTCTCTCTTTGGCTGATTTTTATAGAAAAAAAAAATAGACCTTGTAAGTATACCCAAGAAGAAAGAAGCCTTAAGTCTATAAGGGGTATTAACTTTTTGTCTGTAAAGGCCATATATTACCCCTATGCCAGGGAAGGGGGCAATAGTGTGCTGTGCCAAAGGCAGAGTTGCTGTTAGTTGGTCCAGCACACATGGAACGCTACATGGAGCCCTTTAATTCAGGCTAAAGCAATATATTCCACACCATACACAGGGCGGAGTGTGGCAGAGAGTGAGAATGGACCTTCTCTTTTTAATACAACTTGTTCAAGGGTCTGTGGCCAATGCAGGAATGTAGCAGAAAGGTCTCCTCCTGGGTCCTTTCCCTCATGTTTAAAAGGCAGTCCTCCTCATACTTGGTAGTGCTATCCCAGCTCAGTGATCCAGCTTTGCCCTGAGACTCTTATGGGTCCAGCGTACAAATGCTGTGGCTACACTGGATTAAGGTCTGCTAAAGGGTGCTCACTATCTCTTTATATATAAAGGTTGTGGAGTTCCCTTGTAGATATGGTCTCCCATTTCAAAGGGTCTCCTGTTCTATCAACACATTTCCTCCTTACTTTTTATCCTTTAATGTGAGTGTCTGTGTCTGTTTCAACTACCCCTGGATTTGACTGATTAATTTTATATTGGATATTGTGGGCAAGTAGTAGACTCTGTGCCCCAATTTGGGACTTTGGTGGGTCTTGGGGAAGTTGTAGTTGTGTTCCTGCTTCATCACCTAGCATCGGATTGGTTTTGGTGTCCTTTTCTGAACAAATTAAGAACCTAGTCTTATGGAGTAGCTCCACAAAGGTTAGAGGAGTATTGTAAGGTATCGCCTTGACAACTCTGTCCACATGTTTGGCTGTGCTGTAGAAACTGAAAAAGGGATTCTAACTGATGAACCTCCGAATGTCAGGTCATCATTCAATAACTACTGTTTTATCTAATCCTGTGGCAAGACCCGATCTCTCTGTATAGCTTTTGGCCCTGCTCCTGGGTGCCATTTTCCCCCTCACAGTTGTTGACCTATCCCAATAGCTGTCTCATACGCTGCTTGGGTGAGACTGCACTCTTCTGGCCCTTTGTCACTTTCCCTAAAGCGGAGGTCACTGGATATGACATATCAGGAAATGAAAAGTGAAGCCAGGGGCTTCGCTCTTCATGGCAGCTTTGTGTGTGCTGGGAAATATTCCAGTGTATTAACCTATGCACCCCAGGGATCATCTCATCAAATTCTTTCACTTATGACCTAAAGATCTTTCTCTTCCCCTGATGCAGTCAGGTAGACACGGGTCACCCAGAAACCTAGGATGTAAACACTCTGCCATTAAGCTAGAAAAAGTTGATGGTTTAAGGAGAAATGATTTGAAAGCATACTTGTGGAGTTTTTTTCTTCCCAGTAAAATGTTGTTATTGGTAGGGAAGAGTAGGAGAGGGACAGGAAGCATGCAGGTGAGTATATAAGAGGTAATGCTTCTGAGACAAGACCAAATGCTTCCACAGTTCATTCCTTAGGATGTAGTCAAAAGACTTAATGATGTTTCCAGTCATTTATGATCATTTCTGCTATTACTGGTGCCAAACCAAATGCCTTTGAAGAAAGCTATAGTTTTTCAATTGGTAGGGCCAATCTTTTCAATGTGCCTTCCTCCATTCACCTCTGAGGTAAGGGTGACCATTTTGGGTTTGTACACTTCATGGCTGCTGAGGATACAACTCAGGGGGGGCAATGGTATCAGGCTGTCAGTTGTACTGCCTTATGCTTGGGGACTCATCAACTTGATCATTCCAGATTGTTCCCCCTTTCTTTCTGGTTGTGGCATAAATAGCCAGAGGTTGGGGCTGGTATGAATGATCATTTGTATCTAGGTTGCTACATCCATTTGATAACAAATTCTGTCATATTTTTCTTCTTTACTGGTTTAAGGTTGTATACTTCTGACTTAATTTATCACTGTTCTTTTACTACAATAATAACATGCATAAGTCTAGGGATGATTATTATCATAACTCTATAACTCAGCTCTCCCAAGCTGTTGCTAGTGCAGCCAGTTTAAAGAATGTGTTATATTAATCTTACCCATGATGATCCTCTTTTTTAGACAATATGTAAATAAAAGAAACTGTCCTTGTACAGAAAGAGGAGGCTACAGACATTCTTGAGATAGAATAGTGACAGGAATGACAAACTCAGAGGAAATAAACCTATAGTCAAAATAAGATCAAATGCGTCTCTTATCAACCAGTGGATTCTTTCAGCTGTGTGGATATCAGGCTTTTCAATACCAACTGAGTACTGGCTAATTGTTCTATGGACTTATGAGATAGATCATTCCTATTGAATGAATCGCCTATAGCTTCAATGGACTGTATCTTCTTAAAAATGTCTAAAGTGTTAAAACTTGTATTAGAGGTAATAACTCCCCAAAGAGTCTTTTGAGGGATACTAATCCTATTCATAGGAGTTGAATCCAGATGATCTCAAAAATTATCCCGAACTTTGTAAATAACATAGCAGAATAAACATTTAAGTTGTTTAACCCAAATTGTTGCAGATGAAATAATTACTTTGCATTTTCTTTTGGCCAACCAGTGGGGAATCTATACCATTACTACCACTTTATTTCGTACCTGGATTAATCACACAATTGTGTGAAGAGTGATGAAACAATCTGTAAGCAAAATTAAAAAGAAACCTGACCATCTAAAGTAGACTTTGAGGAGTTGTTGAAACTTGTTTTCTTGGTCCATTCTGGGAAACCATAAGGCATGGTTTAGAGTGCTTTTTTGTAGTACTTTAGTTATTCTTGTTTTCTTTATAGTAATGTTATGTTTATTACCCAGAATCCTGAATTCTTCTATGTACCAATCTCCTAGCAGATGATCCAAAACCGAATGGAGGTAAAATCATGCTGAGAAATATACTGGAAATCTGGTCTCTGCAAATTAAACATCTTCCAAGAGAATCAACCACAGTGGAGAAGGTCTGGACAGTTTTGATAATCTTTCCTGCAGCTTTGGCTGAGAGAGGATCAAAAGGGGATTGAGAGTTAAAAAAAAAAAAAAGTCTCCATATGATAACCCTATGCCATGGTTATGGTTAGAACCGGTTTTAGATCTGTGTAATTAATTATTGACAATGATGACTAATGGGTAATGGCCTCACTTCAGTCAACAACTTCTAAGACTGACCTTTCTAATCAACACAAAATATACTTTTAAGGCTGATGTCAACTTATCTCTGTAATCAATAAACATTTCCTAAGAATGCTGTAGCAGTTTTCTCTCCCTGAATAGCATAGCTCTTCATTACTTAAATAAATGTCAGATTTATCACTGTACTTGTGGTTTTAGATTTTAAATAGCGGGTCTCAGTCTTTGACAGGGGATATGAGACAAATACTGCTCATAGGATCATTGGAAAATGATGGGATAAGGAAATCACATATGAAGTATTTACTCATGGCAATAACTTCAGACCTTAAAATACAGAGGCTGTTTTTCCTTTCTTTAGGATCATTTCCCACTCAAGATCTCTGAGGACAAGGAAATGCCTAGATAGGATGTAGACCTTGCCAGGATGAGAAAATATTGTTGACACAAATCAAAAGAATATATCTAAGGCCAGTGGATGGAAGATGGCTATTTCTATGGCAGGAAAGAGTTATGGAACATTCATGTTAGGTGCTTTAGGTTAGGTTTCCACAGTCTGGTGCAGGGAGAGGAGAATTTTCTACTTGTCCCATCCTGTCCCAAAGTTAGCCCCTCCCCCCAAATTCTCTTGGAATTAGACGTATTTAATATAGGCAAGGGTGCTAGATTCTTGTCTCTGAGCTCTCTGAGAGGCAGAACATATAGGTATAACCAACTGGGAGGGGAACAGTAGAAAATTGGCAGAGTGCATAGCCTGTCAGAGAAGGCAAAGATAGCCCCTGCGGAGTAATAACTGGTTTTCTTGAGGTCTAGAGCAGGCTAAAAAAAAAAAAGTATGTGGGACTGTAGGCTGACTTGCTACTGTGAAGGCTGTCCATCAGGAGGAAGAGCTTCCATTCATAGGCTGTAGACAACTAACTGAAAGCTGAGGTGGCAAACTGCAGCCTTTCTCTTGACACTAAAAAGTTATGGAAAGATTGCCCGGCTGGATGTTCAATGACCATCAAACCTGCTATAAAATAGAGCCAGCAGCTGGGTGCCGCCAGCACCAGAAGCCAGATCAGTGGGGATGCCAGCATCTGGGGCTAGGAGAAAAGTGATATGAAGCAGGTGTGCAACCTGTCTCTTATAAACAGACTCTCCCTGTCTTTACTGACTTGCTGCCAGAATGAACCATGAGCAGGTTCTCTGGGAATTTAGAGTGAAAAGATATAGAGGAAGAAAGCTCAAAGAGAAACCTTTGAGGTGTGAATGGCGACTGAGATAGTACTTGAATTTCACTGAAAGAGAAGGACCAAGTTTTAATTTAAAAGTATTGTATTTGACTGTGGTTACCAGAATGGAATAGACTAAATGACCTATTTTGGGCAGCCTGGGAGTTCAGAGACGAGAAAAGTATGTACAGTTTATAAAATAAGAGTCTTGTTATTGGTGTTACCATCTTGTTGATCAGTCTTCATTTCATACCTGCTACAACCAGTAGGGCTTACTGTCCCACATCACCTGGCAGAGCCCTTTTTCAGTCTGTACTTACTCCTCTGCTGGAAGTCCCACCAGTCTTGATTGAAGGGGCATGTAGTGGCAGGGGACAGACTCAGAATGTCAGTGGGATTAAGTTTGATGATGTTCAGGGTGAGCTGAGACAGAAAGAATGAAAGGGGTGCCTGGGTGGCTCAATTGGTTAAGTGTCTGACTCTTGGTTTTGGCTCAGGTCATGATCTCATGGGTCATGATCTCATGGGTCATGAGATCGGCCCTGCATTGGGCTCTGCACTCAGCAGGGAGTCTGCTTGAAGATCCTCTCCCTCTTCCCTTCCCCCCACTTGCGTGCTCTCTCTCAAATAAATAAATGAAATCTTGAAAAAAAAAAGAATAAAAAGGAGCTGGCCATGTGGAGAGTCATGTAAAATATGGAAGGAATACCTAACAGGAGTTGTCCTTGAATCTCCTCTTTTTCTCATGTTCTTTAACCCATCTCAAAAAATATATTTGGTATCTATCCATGCCTCTAGCATATGCGAAGGTCCTGAAGTGGATAAAAGCTTGATGAGCTACGGGAGGAGTGACGAGTTTTTCGAGCAAGGGGGAGAGTGGTGAAGACATAGGTGGGGGTTGGATCTTATTAGACATTGTAGAAAGTTTAAGGAGTTTAGCTTTTTATTCTAAGTGAAACAGGAAGCTATGGAAAGGTTTTAAGAAAGGAAATGGCTGGTTCAAAATATGCTTTGGACTACTTTTGCTTCTGTATGTCTGGTGGATTGGAGTAAGGCAATGGTGGGAGGAAGAGAGCAGTCAGGAGGCAGTTGCAGTAGCCTAGCTAAGAGGTAATGGTCATCTGGCATGCTGCTGGTACAGAGGAACAAAAGTGGTGTGGGTAGATCCAAGATATATTTTGGAGATGGGTTGAAGGGCATGAGAGAAAGGGGGAAATTCAAGGACTCTGGCTTTAGTGACTGGATAGGGTGCCATCCTGTCCAACTAACAGATGAGATTGGTGAAGAATCCCATTTTGGACATGTTAAGTCTATGTTCGTAAGACTTTCAAGTAATGATTTCAAATGGGCTGTTTTTGTCTGAGTCTTGGGCTCACAAATAAAGATCTGAGGTGGAGATGTAAGTTGGGGAATCACTAGCACACAAATTGTCTATAAATCTTTGAAAATTGATGAAGTCACTTAGTGAATGAAGGTGGAGAAGAGTGCCTAGGAATAACCACTGGGACACTCCAAAATTTAGAGGTAGAGGAGGAAGAGCCTGGAAGTAGATGGAGAGAGATGATCAGTGAGAAAACCTGGAGAGTGGAGTCACGGAAACCAAGAGAACAGAGGGATTATTGTTGAATACTGGAGGATCGAATAAGATGAGAACAGAGAAAAGTCCACTGAATTTTGCAGCTCTGGTTTTGGTACTTCAATATAAGTGGTTGGTTAATTTTTTGCTCTTTTAGTTTTTAAACTATTTATTGATAAGGTAACCAAATGAGAGATAGTCTATTATGGTGTCATTACCTAATCAAACAGAAAATTTTAGACAGTTTTATTGTACATGAGAAATTTTTATAAATGATTGGCTTTATATTGTTTAATGACTAATTCTTAGGAATTAGTTACTAAGTAATTATAGGGTATTCCAAAGAAGCTCCCGAATTCAGCAATTTTTAAATGGTGGAAATTTGTAGCCCTCGTGGCAAGAGGAGTAATTTTGAAATATTGGGTGATTTAGCATACACCTCACATTATACCAGGTGGCAATCCTGGATTTTACCTAAGTGTAAAGTCATCCCTCTTTATGGACTCAATCTGATAATAATGATAGAAGCACATGAATGAAGGCTGAACTAACACAAGTATCCATTAATAAAATAGCATTTATGTTGCACTAGTGCATTTTTGTTTTGTTGAATTAAAATGAAAAGAAAGGCCTAAATTACATTTTGAAACCCATTTGGTGATGAAAGAGAATTGGGTTAGAGGCAGTTACCTGTCACTTCCTTTTGGAGGTATGGCTGGAAGATCTCTTAAAGCCACACAGTAGAAACTGTCTGGCAGTTCTGCCTCATAAGAAGGGGGCAATGAAGGTGACAGGTGGGGACCTTCTCTGGATGACCTGGGGCCTGAAGTGGGTCTTATTAATGCCATATTAATGGGTCCTTGTAACAAACACCAGCTCAGATGGAAGGGAGGCCAGTGCCCATAGAACCAATACTTTCCTCTACATAATGGACTCTTGAATTCTGAACCCTTCGGTTCTGAATTCTTTGGTTGCTCTTCTATGAAAGAGTAATGGTAGAAATGTATTCTCTTTTGTGTGTAGTTTTTTCAGATTACAAATAAACTTTCCTTTCCCTTTTGCTTAAATATTAGCATCGAGAGTTCACTTTAGATGTTAGCTCTACTTGTGAATTTATAATTGCCTACACTTAAATACTGTGCACAACACAAACCCACCTCAAGTTGCTGACAATTGATTATTTCAGACAGCTGGATTCAGTTTTGGTTTTCCTTCTGAGCATTGACCAAGACTCTGCTTCCTGGAACATATAAGCTCTGTTGGTAGCATCTCTCTTAATTCAAAATGAAGTCTTGAAGTGTTTAAAATGTATACAGACACACATATATACTTACATATTTTAATTATCTTTGTTTATGTATTTCTGTAGCTAGATTGGGGTAAATTATTCCAACTGCACTCAACTTAGTCTTTCATTTAGCTTGCTTTGTGAATAGAGGAATGTTTTATTTTTTAAATTTTTGTGTATAGGTGATACACAATGTTACATTAGTTTCAGGTGTACAACTTGGTGATTTGACAAGTTTATACATTATGCAATGTTCACCACACCTGTAGCCACCATTTGTCCTGTTAAATCCCTATTACAATATCATTGATTGTATTCTTTATGCTCTGCCTTTTATTCCCATGACTTACTCATTCCAAAAGTAGAGGCCTGTATCTCCCTCTCCTCTTCATCCATTTTTGCCCAGCCCCTTACCCCTTTTCCCTCTGGCAACCATGAGTTCTCTGTATTTATAGTTCTGATTATACTTTTTGTTTATTTACTTTTTTAGATTCCATTTATGAGTGGAATCATATGGTATTTGCTTTCTCAGGCCAATAGACTGATGAAAAGATGCTCATCACTAATGATCAGGGAAATGCAAATCAAAACCACAATGAGATATCACCTCACACATGTTAGAATGGTTAAAATAAAAAATAAGAGAAACACTTAACATTATACCCTCCAGATCCATCCATGTTGCAAATGGCAAGATTTCATTCATCTTTTTTTATAGTTGAGTATATTCCATTGTGTATATATATATATATATACACACCACATCTTCTTTATCCATTCGTCTATTGATGGACTCTTGGGTTGTTTCCATATCTTGGCTATTGTAAATAATGCTGCAGTAAACATAGGGGTGCATATGTCTTTTTGAATTTAGAGAAAGACAAATACCATATGATTTCCCTGTATGTGGAATTTAAGAAACAAAACAAATGAACAAAGGGGAAAAAAGTTTTTAAATATAGAAAACAAACTGGTAGTTACCAGAGGGGAGGTAGGGTAGGAAATGGGTGAATCACTTATGATGAGCACTGAGTAATATGTAGAATTGTTGAATCACTATATTGTATGTCTGAACATAGCACTGTGTGTTAATTATACTGGAATTAAAAAATAATTTAAAAAAGACAAGAAACAACAAGTGTTGGTGAAGATGTGGAGAAAAAGGAACCCTCATGCAGTGTTGGTGGGAATGTAAATTGGTACAGCCACTGTGCAATGCTTTTATAAGGGGTAGAAAGAGGAGTGATATATGAGTTGGTATCTGATCTCATAGATAGGGCTTTGTATGTTTCAGAAAGGAAGAAAAAGAGTTTACAAATTGTGTTTTTATGTTAATCTGGAAACCTTCTTGACTTTGTGAGGTAAGAAATTTATACAAATAGAAAATGTGTTGGTAATTCAATTTCCTGATTTGAAGTATTTTATTGCAGAACTGAGCAGGAAGGCAGAGCTGGCCACTGTTTAGGTGCATGGCTGGCTTAGGCAATGGATAGAGTATGGACATGCTTAGAGTGCCAGCAAAGAACCATCTGCTTCCAGTATCGAAAAGAGAATTATGAACCTGAACTTTGCAAGTACAACATTTAAACGGAGGCTATTTTAATTTTAGTGTGTATGTAATTTTTGTGTCATTTTGAAAAATTGTAAAGGAAGTATTTAATCTCTTCAGTGTTTAGGCTTCTAAAGAACCTAATCTGTCCCTTGATTGGCAGATGGTAGTCCTCCATAGTGACATTTGGAGGGATGGCCAGGGTATCTTACCTAAAAATATCTAATAAAGACTTTCAGATTCAGGCATTGCCTTCCAAAGTTCTCTGTGACCTGTAAGTGTAAAGAAGTGGAGAATTTATTTGCCAGCGTGTGTGTGTGTGTGTGTGTGTGTGTGTGTGTGTGTGTGTGTGTGTGTGTAGTAAGGGGGCAGGATGGGGTGGGGAGCTTCTGATTCTCATGAGAATAATAAACAGGGCAAGGGATGAATTACATTTTCCAGGTGGCTGTGACAGGATTACATTCTTAATACCCTAGATTTAGTATTTAATACATATGGAGCATCTCCTTGGTACTTGGAGTATAAGTATGGTTTAGGTAGATATCATTTAGAGAGTTAAGATGACTTAAATATACCTTTATGCATGTAATCACCAAAGAAATGTGCAGTTATTGTAGAAACCTTGTAAATCTGTGAAGGCATAAGGAAGAAAATAAAAATTATTCATTATTCCACCACCCAGAGATAGCTGCTATTAATTAATTTGTGTGTGTGTATCTGTGTAATTAGAATCATTTTTGTAGCTCTCTGTGTATCTACAAGATGCTGTGATGTGCTGTTTGGATTCCCCTTTTTATGACATAGATTTTTATAATAAAAGACTAAAAAATTTTTTTGTGTTTTTACATTTGTACTATAATTATATTTTAAGCCAAGCTTTAAAATTTTTATGTTACCATAGTGCCTGATATGGTGCTAAGCATGATTAGGACTTCAATAAGTTGTGATATATTTATGGATGAGTTTTTTCCAGTAGAATCCTATTTTAGTATGTATGTATTTGTTTAAAAAGATTTTATTGATTTATCTGAGATAGAGAGGGAGAGAGAGAGAGTGTGTGAGCCAGGGTGGGATGCAGAGGGAGAGGGAGAAGCAGGCTCCCCACTGAGTAGGGAGCTCGATGCAGGGGTTGATCCCAGAACCCTGGTATCATGACCTGAACAGACACTCAACCTCAGCCACCCAGGTGCCCCTATTTTAGTTTTTAATGCCCAAAAAAGTATTCATCATTATATAAACTTGCTTTATAGCAAATTTTGTTAAGTAGCTCATTTGATATCCAAATATCTATCTCTGGCTATCTCTGGGCTGTTTCTGGTTAGAACACTTAGAACTGAGAGTTTGGTGTGACTAAATAATGACTTTTGTCATTTCGTGATTTGATTTTTTGATAACTGGTCTAGCTCCAGGTATATAACTTAAGAACCTTTCATTTGTACACTGAGATTTGTTTTGCTCCTTCATGATTTGGACCACTTGCAAATATAAATGACTCACTCGTTGCGTTCCTTATTAAGCGCCTTCTTATCTTATCCATGCAATTATAGATGGAAAGATATCAAATAGTTCCATAGTTGCAGTTCACTTGAACTTTGCGTTAGAAGGGAAAACAGGGCCATTTTAGACTACTATAACCTAAAATTAAAATGAACAAAGTTCTGAGGAAAAAGAACAAAAGAACAATAATATGAACGTTTATGGTCCTTATGAAATTGAAAAGGAAAGACAGTCTCAGAAAACAATCCAATTAAACTGTGAGACATGAGATAAGCTCTTTAGAGGCTGACAGTCACTGCAATTCTCAGACAATTCAATTTTAGTTAGGAATAAATGGTGAACCTGTTAGTTTTGTCACATAAAATATGAATATTCTTCTATCCTCTTCCAGGATGGATTTCAAACCATAGTAAAACTTCTCAAGACATGAAATATAAAATTGTATTTTTTTAAATTCATGCTCTCTTGAGTGTGCATCTGTGTTCCAACAATTTAGCTAATCTATATTAGAATGTAATAACTTGAGTCAACAAGCCTGATGAATGCCTTATAAGTGCAATCACACAGTGATAAAGAGATGTGACATCTGACTATTTTGTGAAGTAGATTTCTACTTTTTCCTTTTATAGTCTAGATAAAAGTAAACTAATGAGAATATATTTTTAACAGACATCTTCCTCTCAATGATTTCTTTCCCACTACCGATTATAATTTTTATTTAATTCCTATGTATTTTCTTCCTTTAATTGACTAGTTTTCACTGTTCTGAATCAAAAGGTTTTCATACAATTTCCCAGAACCCCATGATGTATTTTAATGACTGAAATATAACAGAAGTGGAGCACAAACAGCAAGGTCAGGAGCCCCTCCTGCCCTCATCTTTCCTTCCTCTCAGGTTTCACAAGTTTCTCCCACTGCCCTGTGTGGGGAGGAAACTGTAGGTCCTTAGGCCTAGAACAGATTAACTTCAGGACAATGTGGGTGCTCATGGAGATGCAAGGCAGCATAATAATCATGTAACTTAAAAACATATGGCAAAATAAGAACATTCAAATTGTTTTAAACTTGGAAATATAACTCTTTTTGTTTTCCTTTTATTCAGTGTACTAGATGGGTATGAAATAAATAAACCCTCCTGGGAGGGTTTGATGATTAAACCCTCTCTGCTTGTGAGGACCAGAAGACTTGTTGTTTCGTGGCCAAATTGTATGTTCATCATTTATTCAACAACTCTTTGAGTATCTATCACATGTCAGGCATTATTCTAGGTACTAGTTTACATTTTATGCAAATGAATAGAGAGCTATATGAGGAGAAATCCATAAGGAGAGCTATACAATTAGAAATACAAATATCTAATTTCAAAAATGTGCTGTGAAGAAAATAAAGGAGTGAAAGTTGAAGGACTAGGGACTCTGAAGGAGGAGACTATTTTAGGTAATGATTTAGGCCCTGGGTTTAATCAGTTATTGTCTTCATCTGTTCAGACTGCTATAGACTGAGTGCCTTATAAACAACAAACATTATTTCTCACAGTTCTGGATGCTGGGAAGTCTGAGATCATGGTGTCGGCAGATTGGGTGTCTGGTGAAAGCCTATTTCCTAGATGGCTGCCTTTTTGCTGTAACATCACAGGTAGAAGTGGCTTGGGGGCTCCGTGGAGTCTCTTTTTGAGAGCACAGGAACCCTCATGACTTAATCATGTCCCAAAGTCCTCACTTCCTGATACCATCACATTGGGCATTAGGTTTCAACATATGAGTTTTGGGGGGATATAAACAGACCATAGCAGCCACCAAAGTATTTTATTAAAAAGGAGGGATGATAGGGTTTGAGGGAAGAGGCAGGGTGTCCTGGAGAAGCTGGAGGGAGCATGGGGACATCTGAGACTAAAAATAAAGAGATCCTTGGGCACTGCTTGTAGGATGTACTGTTCTTGGCTATATTTCAAAAATGTAGCCAGGGGGCACCTTGGTGGCTCAGCTGGCTAAGGATCCAACTCTTAATTTCAGCTCAGGTCATGATCTCAGGGGTGTGAGATGGGGCCCCTTGTCAGGCTCTGCGCTGGGTGTGGAGCCTACTTAAGATTCTCCCTATCTTTCTCCTTCTGCCCCTCCCCCACTCATGCGCATGCTCATACTCTCTCTCTCTCGCTCAAACAAAACAAAACAAAACAAAACAAAACAAAACAAAAAACCAAACCAAACCAGAAGATGTAGCCAGAGTACAGAGGGGAGGTTGTGTGAGCAGGGAGGCAACATCAAGTGTTGGGTTTCCAGCCTCAGCAGACTTTCATGTCCCATTTGTGGCAAATGAAGCTGTAGGGGGCTGTTGGATATGGAGTAGACCATGAAGGCCAACTCACAGGCATGACCTGTTTGAGGAGATGGCCAGTGGCCAGAGCAGTCTTCCATTGCACCACTGTTAATTAAAACTATATAACCTTGGGTTAACCTTGGCAATGTGTATGGGAGCACCAAGAATACCTCAAATTTTCTGCTGGTCAAAAATTATATTGATCTATAGTAAATAGGAGAGATTTTTTCACATGTGAGTTTGTTAACTGAGATTTATATTGGCTTTATTTAAATGACTTTCCCAAGCTGAATTTCACCCCTTCTACCCACTCTAGTCTCATCCTACTCAAATGGTAAGCACATTTATTTGCCTATTTCAACCTGAACATTATTTGAACAATCTTGCTCTCAGAAGTTTACCAAAGATTTGATCTTTTATGGCAATATTTCAGCAGCTCAAGAAAAATTCACTGGGTTAAAAGTTAATTTTATTGCTTAACTTTATTTTACATGTTAAAGTGCTACCTATCTTTAAGGAAACCTAAATTTAAGTCTTAATTTTTAAACAATTACTGTTTCCTTTGAAAAGACTATGGAGAAATAGATTGCTCTTGATGTCATTTTTTTTTTTTTTATTCTAGGAGGTCGGGGTATATCTATTTTTTGGTAGCTTTGAAATTTGAGAAAGAAAGGTCTAAATGACAAAAATTCTTGTCTCTTCCTCAGAAAAATCGTTGTGAAGTTTCTATGCCAACATTTAAGATTCTACCAAAATGATTATGGGTTCTGATTCATTGGATTAGAGCATTAAAAATCTGACTAGAAATATTGTGTAAAAAAACAAGGTTGATACTTTACTGAACTGTTGTGAAAACTTTTCTCCCTCTTCTTTCCTTGCAATGGGTTGCTGAAATGTTTCAGTTTGTCTGAAACAGGAATTGAAGTAGACTGCTGTGTCCCCTTCTTATTCTAACTCTTAATATGTTGACTCAGGAACGGATAGAGTCAGATAGTGAGGGATACTAAGAAAAATCTCTCCACCTTCTCCAGCAATAGAAGTTCTACTTGCCTTAGGCACCAGCTGAAGTGTAACCTCCTATGTGAAAACTTTTCCAGATCCCCGTAGCTCTACCAATTCCTTTATCTTTGGTGTTTTCTCAGTTCTCATTTCACACTCTATGGTAGGAAGATTGCCAAATAACTGTGTTTCCTCAACCCTTCCCAACCTTACAGAGAGACTAACTCAAAAGGATACAACCTGAGCTGGGACCTTTACCTGGGAGACAGGGTGCAGCTGTTTGGTCTCTGCTTGGTCTCAACCCAGTTGAACAGAACCATAGTGTTCTGAGTGAAAATGAGTTGCCTGTTGTTTCTTCATGGCAGGCCAGAGCCCTACTATTGGAGAAAAGGTTTTTTATTGTATATAGAGACTTATTTATCTCCAGGGAAAGCTACTGTTTGTTACTGAGAAAAGTGCTTATTTAACTGATGCCCTAGTAATGGAATCAGCAGGCTTGCCACTATTGCAGGAGGGAAGCTGGAACTAGGATTGGGGGTGGGGGAGACACTGTTTACTTTAGCTAAAGATCTACAATAGAATGGGGGTAATATTTCCACCACCTGATGGGAGGAAGAAATTGAGAATAGGCTCTTTATGTGTGAAACAGGTATGAGTGGACAAGCGTATCAGGGGAGCAGAGGCACTATGAAGGTTATGGGATAATGGAATTATTATAGGAATTAGAGCATATACAGCTGAGGAGGTGCGCAAGTGAAGATCTGGAAGGGGAGTTGCAGGATCAGAAAAGAAATGAACCACTAGTTCATCTAAGAAGCTTAGCATGTCTGGCCACCAAAGAGGGGCTGTGAAAGAGAAGGTGTATGGCAAGCTTTTGCCTCTGGTGGGTCAATAGCCAATTATCTGGTGTGTGTGTGTGTGTGTGTGTGTGTGTGTGTGTGTGTGTGTGTGTGTGTGTGTGTGTGTGTGTGTGTGGTGGGGGGGGCTGGGGTCAACAAGGTCAGCATTTTAGAAGAAAAGTTAGACCCAGAACAGGGGAGAGTGAGGATGAAATGGAACTGGCTGATTACTTTTGCATGTCTCCATTTCCATATTTGTCAACAATGACCTTCAAAGAGTAATGGTCACTGTTTTACTTCTGCCTTTCAAATCTCATGCAGGTTCTTCTTTTATCCAACCCACCTTAGAACCATACAGGGAAGGGGATCCTGGGAAATGTAGTTCTTTAGTTTAACAGTGCAACCCCCGCACAAGAGGACTATGGACTTTAGGGCAGTGGGCCTGATCAGAATCAGAGGGAGCTACGAGGTGATTATCTTCCTTGTAATGGATGAAAGCCAACATCTTGAGATGCCTCACTTAATGGTACATGGGAAAGTCTTAAAATGATAATTTTGTCTGTCCTGCCTATATTTCTCTTCTGAACTTCCCTTCAGTGAAGAACTTCATAATTACATTACTATCTAATGTTTTGGAGGCCAAAAAGACAAAGTGGCAAGGAAGCAGGGGTTGTGTATTAATTATGATTTTGATAGTGGCAGAAAATCCAATTAAGAGTAGCTTACACTCACCAAAAACTAATGATGTAATATATGGTGATTAACATAACAATAAAAAAATAAAAAAAAAAAAGTAGCTTACACAAACAGGGATTGATTTTTTTTGCATAGGGTAAGCAGTCTGGGTGAAGTGTGTCCTGGCCTGGAGTAGATGCTCAGTAAGGTCATATAGGACACAGGTTCTTTAACTTTTTCTGCCTACCATTTGTAGCATATTGTTTTTTTGTGCTTGTGCATGTTGCTGCATGGTCTCAAGATGTCTGTCTTAGTTCCAGATGTTACATTTGCTTTTAAAAGACAGGAAAAAGAAGAAAAGGGCCCAAACCCTCCCCTGTCATGGAGGAATCTTCCCAGAAGCCCACTCTCAGATTCCCCTTCTATTCTATTGGCCAGAACTGTGTCACATGGTTAGCTCAAGTTCCAAAGGAGGCTGGGAAAGAACAAGTGGAAAGGCATTACTTTGACTGTTTGATCAGGATTCAACTCTTAGACCAGCAGGAGGAAGCATGACTTCTCTGATATTTACCTGAACACAAAATGATGTTCTGCTTGTGCAGAGGGGAGAAATGGTCATGGTGGTCAGGGAGGATGTTTGTAGTAGCCAAAGACCAGTGTCTCCCATAGTGTGTTTTGGTGTTCCCCATTTCCTGCTGGGTCTCAGGAGGAAAGGGAGCATCTACTTTAAGAGTAGACTATGATGGAGAGTCTCTGTTGGCTCTTAGTGGGAGCAGAGTCCAGAGACCTACAACTGTGAAGGTCCTGGAGAAAAATTCACCTGTTGTGAAGAAAATAGGACCATATATTCTGAATACCCTGACAATTAGCAAATGGAATCCTTTAAATTAGAAGTGTGGTAGTGTGGTTGGTGTCCAGGTTATGTCTCTACCACAAGACTTTTAAAGATATTGTAATTGTTTGTTTTACATCTGACCCTTCTATGAAGAAGGGTACTCCTTGAGGATAGCAATCTTGTCTTATTTATGTGTGTCACAGTGTCCAGCATGGCATCTGCCCCAGAGTGAATACTGACTGTTCGTTGCAAGAATAAGCTCTCCCAGAGAGCCCTCGTAGGGTTCTTAGCGGCCTGTGGCTACACATTTGAATAACTTGGAGAAAATTTTAAAGTCCAATACATAGGTCATATCTGAGACCTAATGAATCAGAATCTCTGGGGGTAAGACCCAGGCATCAGTGTTTTTAAAAGCAGTATTTTTAGATGAATGGATAAAGAAGATGTGGTATATATACACAATGGAATATTATGCAGCCATCAAAAGGAATGAGATCTTGCCATTTGCAACGACGTGGATGGAACTGGAGGGTGTTATGCTGAGTGAAATAAGTCAATCAGAGAAAGACATGTATCACATGACCTCACTGATATGAGGAATTCTTAATCTCAGGAAAGAAACTGAGTGTTACTGGAGTGGTTGGGGGTGGGAGGGATGGGGTGGCTGGGTGATAGACATTGGGGAGGGTATGTGCTACGGTGAGCGCTGTGAATTGTGCAAGAGTGTTGAATCACAGTTCTGTACTTCTGAAACAAATAACGCAACATATTTTAAGAAAAAAGAAAAAGAAGAAGATAACAGGAGAGGAAGAAAAGGGGAGTATGTCAGAGGGGGAGACGAACCATGAGAGACGTTGGACTCTGAAAAACAAACTGAGGGTTCTAGAGGGGAGGGGGGTAAGGGGATGGGTTAGCCTGGTGATGGGTATTGAGGAGGGCACGTTCTGCATGGAGCACTGGGTGTTATGAACAAACAATGAATCATGGAACACTGCACCAAAAACTAATGATGTAATATATGGTGATTAACATAACAATAAAAAATTAAAAAAAAAAGCAGTATTTTTAAAGCTTTTCAGGGGATTCCAGTATACAGCCAAGGTTGAAAGTCACTGCAATAGAATCTTTTCAGCTCTTTTTCTTTTTAAAATACTCCCTGGGGAAGTACAAAAACCACAGAACAAATATCCAGTGGTGTTAGGTCTTAAACAAGGTCTGTGCTTGGGATTCTTGAGGGGCTATTTCTTACTGGAATTCAAGGGGTAGTTAAGGTTTGCAACCCTAACAAAGATAGTGTGTTTCATTGAAAATATCTTTTAACTGTGTCAACAATCTTCATAAGGGAGAGACCTGGGTTAGGAATGAGATGAGATAATACCATCAGAACTGTAGTAGTAATAATGACATTACATAAGTTAGTGATCCCATTTTTCTTTTCCCCATAGATCTCTAAGGATGACATAACTAAAATCAAGGCTCAGATCATGACTTTGTTCTCTCTTTCCTGCTCTCTAATATGCCATTTCTTCATCCATCTCCCAATTCCTGGTTGCTCTAGGCAGCTCTAAATTTTCATGTTGTCACTATACAGAGTTGGCAATACTTAGGGCAAGAAAGGGTCTTTCTGGATATAATAGATGAGAACAGATTCTTTTCCTTTGGAGTAACATCAACAATTTATATACTGAATATTTCCCCAACTTTAATTAGATTTGAATTATGTCATCTGGTCTTGCATGTAGTTGGTGCACAATAAATATTAATTGAAGGGCAGTGTGGCAAAGTGGAGATATTAGGCCTGGCTTTGGGATTTGGTTCAACCACTTATTAGCTCTATTATTTAAGACTAATTACTTAATCTTTATAATCCTTGGGTTCCTGATTTATCATATGTGAACCAAACTGTCTGTCTTTCAGAGTTGGTGTGATTCTCATGAGCTTTAAAACATATTTCTGTATCTCGCACTAAACCATACCAAACCAAACTAAATAATGATACACCTCCCCGCACCCCCAGCCTCACTGTTTTAGCTCAGGATGCTATAACAAAATACCATAGTCTGGGTGGCTTAAACATTTATTTCTTGGTTTTGGAACCTAGAAG